>NC_034596.1:27443900-27491329 GCF_900095145.1 Mus pahari
CCTGTGAACCTGAGATTCTGGGTGTGTCAGAGTTCTTGTCAGTCAAGCTTCCTCTGAGACCCTGAAATACTGGTGTGACCCAGCTCCTGTTATCCTGGGATCCTGTTATCCTAAGATCCTGGGAGTGTTACAGTGCCTGGAAGTAGTGTCTCCTTTGAGGACTGTGGAGCTGTCTGGTCTGTTTGAAACCAAGGTAAACCAGTGCTGATCAAAAGGAACCTGAGCCTCTGGTCAGGACGGGCTCCAGTGTCCTTGTTCCTGTTGTCACAGGCCTGTCACAATTGGATTAGAACTGATGTTGTGTTCCACTCACCCGTGATCCTAAGATCGCATGGAGAGTCCTGTGGGGACTGTGGGGATGTCCGCTGATTCTGTGCCCAAGGTGACCCTGACCCAGTGCTGGTGCTGACCGGAAGGAACTTGTGAGCCTGGTCAGGCCCGATTTCCACTTCTCTACTGCTGACACGGGTCCTGAGCAATTGGATTGGAGCTGATGGTGTGTTCCACTCACCAGTGACCCTAAGATTGAGTGGCGAGTCTTCTAGGGACCGTGGGGGTGTCTGTTGACTCCGCGCCCTAGGTGATGTGGTGCTGGCGCCAACCGGAAGGGACATGTTTAATTCCTTTTTTTTTTTTTTAATTTATTTGTGTGTGTGTGTGTGTGTGTGTGTGTGTGTGTGTGTATGTGTGTGCCTGTCTGCCTGTGTGTCCAGAGTCTGTGTATATCTATGTTGCCATGTGTGTACCGTTTCAGGCCAGGAGAGGGTGTCAGATCCCCTAGAACTGGAGTGGTTGTGAGCTGCCTGATGTGGGTCTCAAACCAAACTTGGGCCCTCTGCAAGAACAGTAAGTGCTCTTATCTGCTGAGCTGTCTTTCCAGCCTCACTTTGAATGAGTTTGGTTGAGACTCCGTCAGCAACTGAAGCAGTGGTTTTCAGAGTCAAGCAAAGAAAGATAAATGCTGAGGGATGATGGTGAAAAACATTTAAAAGTCTTTGCTTTTCTATGAACACTTGAGGAAAATGGATGGAAATGGAAAATACATTAAGCGAGGCTACCTGGGCTTAGGAAGAAGTACTATATCGATCTCTCATGCATATCCTAGTTTGTCATTTTTAAAAATCAAGCTGTATTTATTGTGTGTCTGAGAGTGTGAATGGGTGCACTACAGCATGCCTGTGGCAGTCAGAGGAAATTTTTTCCAGAGTTTGTTTTGTCCTTGGGTTTTGGGTGTCAAACTTGGAACTGTGGGGCTGAGACATCTCTCTATCCCTTGCTCTCCCCTTCCCTCTTCTCCCCTCCCCTCCCCTCCCCTCTGTGCTGGGATTAAAGGTGTGAATGACCACACCTGTGGATATCTGTGAGCCAGCAGACTGGAGAAGTGCTCATGAGAAATAGAAACAGGAGGCTTGAGGGGAGGGGGAGGGCTGGCAGAAGGGCTTGTGCTGTGAGTGTGGCTGGGGAAAGTGGATGCAGTGGTAGTACATGCACAGTGGAATGCCACTCAGCCTGAGAAACTAATGAGACCTTGGGTGAGTGTGGCCAACATTGTGCTGGGTGTAACAAGCCAAATACAGAAGAACGGTTCTGCATTATCCTGTTTTACCCAGCCACACAGCCCAGGGGATGGTGGTTAACCAGTGGCTGGGGTGGGGCAAAAGGAAATGTTGGTTGAAAGACTCAGATTTCACTAAGACAAGAGGGAAAGGTTCATGGTGACCAATAGATCACAAACAATGTGTGATCTATCGTTTACCTGAAAGTCAGTAAAGGAGTAGGTTTTAGGCATTGTAAAGTAATGCTTATATTAATTTGTTTCCATTTTTTTTTTCATCTCAGGGCTTACACAATTCAGAACATGTATTGTCTGTCATAAATACATGCAGTTTCTAATAACTAAAAGTAAAGATGCTGCACTGTCCCTGCCACTTGCTGGGGCACAGTGATGTTTGGCTCACAGCTAAAGTGATGCTGGGTCCCCCTCTGCAGAGCCTGACCATCTTTGAAAAGGTTACCACCACTGATGGGGGCAATGGCTCCTGGGTCAGTTTGCACACTCAGTAATTCAGTGGCTTCCCTGCTCAGATTCTGTATGTGTGAATATACTTGGGGGCATCAGTGCACTGACTGGCTCAGAGCCCAGGGGCACACTCAAGCCTAGAGTAGGTGTTGGTTACAGTGAGAATTTAGAATGTTCTTTGATGGTTGATGGGGCCTGGAACATCCGCTTGTCAACAGGTGAATATCTAGTTCTTGTTTCTGTTGTCTCTCTTCTTTCTAGTCTACTAACTATCCAGCCGGGCTGTCAGTCTTTTTTTTTTTTTGTTTGTTTTTTTTGAGACAGAGTTTCTCTGTATATTCCTGGCTGTCCTGGAATTCATTTTGTCAACCAGGCTGGCCTCGAACTCAGAAATCCGCCTGCCTCTGCCTTCCGAGTGCTGGGATTAAAGGCTGTTTGTCTGTCTTGCCTTGAGTGTGTGCCATCTCTGCTTGCATGGCTTGAGGACAGAGCAGTGCTTAATGTCCTGTCTTGAGTAGTTTCTTCCTTGTCTGTCTGGTCAGCAGTTCCTAAGAATGGATGCTAGTACCTGTTGTATAGTTTTAGGTTTTACCTCTAAGCTGAGCCCTCCCTGCTAATTTACCAGCTCTGCCCTTTCCTCTTTCCCCACTAAGTGTGTAGGTTCCTAAGACCCTGTATGCAGGTGGTCCCAGCCCTGTGTGCATGGGGGCAGTGGGTCATGTCAGGCCTGGGCTCTACTATATGCTTCTGCATGTTCTCTGGTCCAGCTTGGCTCTGGGCATATATTCCTGGCCTGCCTTGCTTCAGAACTGGTGCTGGTCTCATGAGTGACATGGGGCATGTGTTGTCTCATGACCTGGGGACCACCTTTGGCCCAGCCGTATAGTCAGAGCTGTGCTCCAAAGGATGTGAGAGTGCTGGAGACAGAGGCCTTGCTTCAGGATCTGAAGGCAGTGTTGGGCTGTTCCTGTGCTTGCGATGAGGTCATGCTGCTTGCTTCTTCCACTGATGTGCTCCATACTGCAGGGCCTCCAGATGGAATGTGACGGGGTCATCTCCTCCCTCTGACCTTTCTACAAGGCTTTTCTGGTCCTCAACTGGCAGCCTCTTCTTGTTCCTGTGCTGGGCTGGCTGTAGAGTAGGGCCACCCAGCTCTGTGTCTCCTTTTCCATGGAGAAATTTCTCTGCTTTTCTTTTGGCCTTCTGAACCTTGACAGAAGTGCCAGGTCCCTGTCCCTGGGTGGCTGCATCTCCTGTCCTTAGGCCTCTGCATTCTCCTCCTGCCTGGTCAGCATGATGTCACCAAACACTGGTCAGTGTGATGTCTTGTGAGGTTGTCCGTAGGCCTCAGACTATATTCCAGAGGCTGTAGGGAGCAGACACAGCTCTCTGGAAGACTGTACCCTGCTTTCCATTGTTTATATAGGGGTCCAGTTTTCAGCCTTCCTTTTGTTTTTCTGGGAGGGAGTATGAGGGGAGCCAGCAGTTTCAGAAGCTCTGTGACTGCACATCCCTCAAACTGCTTTTCCTGTGGATCTCATTTTATATGTATGGACTGTGGAGATAACAGAATGGCCCTCCCAAAGTGTCTTCTGTAAGTAAAATACAGGGCTTTACTTGACATTTGGTCTCCAGTTATCTCCATGGTGATTCCTTGGATTTCCACCCACATATCTAGGTGTTTGTTACTTTCTGCCCAGTGATTGACCATTCAAGTGAATGGCAGCAGGTGATTCTGGGTGTGGCCTGGAGTGATTGTTATGGTGTATACTGTTCTAGGAACGAAGGCTCCTCACTCCTAGGCTGACATCTCTGTAGTCAGTGGGGTGAGCCAAGTGGGTCAAGGCTGCCTTCTCTCAGCTTTCTGCACCCTCTCTCACCCGCTTCAATGTGTGTGTCTGTGCACATATGTGCATGTGCCTTAGGCAGGAGCACTGCTGTTGGCGAACCCCTGGGCGAGCCACCTCATTTTCATCCCCTCAGTTCTCTTCCGGTCCGTCACTGTGCTCAGGCCTTTCCAGATGTTTGGCTGCAGCAGTCTACACATGGCCACTAGAGGAAGGGCCAGGCTTAACTAGCAGATGGTTGGAAGTTAAAACTTGAGCAGGCTCTCCAAGCTGGGGATTGTTGGGTCAGCTGGTGTTTTGGAAGTGTGTGTGCTGTATTCTCACTCTTCAACCGTGAGAGATCTGGTTCTTCAACTCGCCACATACTCAAAGTTGTCTTTTTTGCATTAGGCATTTGCTGTCCTGCTGGGCGTGGTGTGTCTTCAGTCTTATTTTGCAGTTCTCTAATTACTGAAGGCGTGGAGCATCGTTCCTGGAACATGCTGGCCATTTATACATCTTCATTGCTGAAGTGTCTCATTCAGTCTCAAACCGATTTTTAAAACTGTACTGCTGTCTGTTTTATTATGGAGTTGAAAAGTTCTTTACAACTTGAGGCTACAGCCCTTAGTGAGTTGTATGTAGTACAATGTTTTTCCCTTTTCTGCTTTTCCTCCTTTGTTTGCTTCTTCTTCTTCTTCTTCTTCTTTTTTTTTTTTTGATTTTCGAGACAGGGTTTCTCTGTGTAGCCATGGCTGTCCTGGAACTCACTCTGTAGACCAGGCTGGCCTCAAACTCAGAAATCGTTTTGCTTCATTTTTAATAAAGTTGTATTTTATTTTGATGAAGCTCAAATAATAATGTTTGTGAGTAGATATTTTTAATTTTAGTGTTGCTTGTTGTTCATCTTTTCTCTAGTGGTCAGTGTGCCTTTGCCGTGAAGAACTCTGCTGCCTCTGGTTGTGAGGGTATTAAACGTGTGCCTGGCACACCTGCTGTCCTGGTTCCTCTTACAGCTTCACCTTCAGCTGTCCTCTGCACTTGGTGTTTGGGACTGTTATGGAAGGGAGAAGGGTGTGTTCTTCATATGGATACAAAACCGACATATCATTTGCACAAAGGCCTCTCTGTGTGCTCTCATGCAGAGGGATTTTGGCCGACCATCAAGTGACTGTCTTGACAGAAGTCCTTTCTGCACTCTTGTCCCTCTCTGGGCCACTTGCCCATCTGCACTCACAGAAAACTGACTGACGTCTGCCTTGTAAATTGCCTCATTTTGTTATCCTTTCTCAAGATTGTTGGGTATCTGGCTGTGCACATTCTCATTCGGGTACTTTGTTTTGTTTTTCTGAGACAGGGTTTCTCTGTGTAGCCTGGGCTGTCCTGGAACTTACTCTGTAGACCAGGCTGGACTGGACCTCAGAAATCCGCCTGCCTCTGCCTCCCAAGTGCTGGGATTAAAGGTGTGAGCCACCACTGTCCAACTCTCATGCAAGTTCTTGATTTCTACTCCCCATAAATTTTGCACAGTGCTAAGTGAGCTTCCATCCATGAACATGGCCTGTTCCACCATTTGTTTATTTGTTTGGTTTTTTTTGTCAGTGCTATTTGTTTAAACACACACACACACACACACACACACACACACACACACACACACACAAATAATAAAAATCTTTTATTTGGCACTAAAAAGGTTAGTGTCAAATAATATTTTAACTAAAAACGTGTGTGGGGGGAGGGAGAGAGAGAGAGGGAGAGGGGTGTGCATATGCGTGCAGGTGGCTGTCAAGGCAGAGGCACAGGTGTTGTAAGCTGCTTGACATGGGTGTTAGGGTCTGAACTCAGCACGTTGGAAGAGATCCATGCTGCGTTCACCTGTGAGCCATCTCTAGCTCACGCGCTGTTCTTTGGCGTCATTGAACCCCTTGTTGGTGTTGTGATGAGCAGTAGGCAGACAGCTGAGTTTCATATTGCTCCTGACAGTGCGGTGCAGGCTCTCGCACATTTTCTGGCTAGCAATGGCAGTGTGATTTCTTTTCCTGTTTTCACACAGATGAGGTAGCTCTCCTTTTAGTATGTTAAGTGGCCTTGGCAGTGCGGAAGCTGTCCCTTCCATTCTCAGAGGCAGTTTTACACTTTATCCACAATGCTTACATTTCTGTAGGGCTTTCCCTTTGCTTCCAACTCTCTCTTCCCCCATGTTTCGATCCCCTTGCCTTTTCTTTCCCCTATGAGTAAATTTCTTCCATTTTTAGTCTTCAAAGAGTGTTGCTACACTTAGACCACAGTGTGCATGTGGAGGTCAGAGGATAGCTTGCAGGAGCTGGTTTTCATCCTCCATTCTGTGGGTTCTGAGAATTGAACTCAGGATGCCAGGCTTGGAGGCAAGTGCCTTTACCCATTAAGCCATCTTCTGGTCCAGCTTCATTTCCATGTTATGCTATTTGTAGACACCACTGAGCCTTATTTATTATAATTTTTATATCTATATTAGTGGGGTGGACCATAGGATATCTTATAATTCCTTCTAGATTCTTGCTATTAAGTAGGTAATCTTCCTCCCTGCACTCCTCCATCCTCCCTGCACTCCTCCATCCTCCCTCCACCCTCCTCCATCCTCCCTCCACCCTCCTCCGTCCTCCCTCCACCCTCCTCAGTCCTCCCTCCACCCTCCTCAGTCCTCCCTCCACCCTCCTCCATCCTCTCACCCTCCTCCATCCTCTCACCCTCCTCCATCCTCCCTCCACCCTCCTCCATCCTCTCACCCTCCTCTGTCCTCCTCCTCTCTCTCCCTCCTTCCTTTCCTTGCCCTCTCCTTTCTTCCCATTTTGAGATAGGACCTCACTATATGGCACAGCCAATTTTGAATTTTTGGTCTTTTCCCTTCTCCTTTGTAAGTGCTGGGGTTATGGGCAGGAACTATTGTACCTGGTATCTTGCCCTTTGTTTAAATGCTTGGAAAGATTTGTGGTGTAATTAGCTGAGCTTAGTGGTTTCTGTGTAAGAATTAATTTCTCATTCTTTCATTTATTTACTTAGTGTGTGTGTGTGTGTATGTGTGTGTATGTGTGTGTGTATGTGTGTGTGTATGCATGGGTCTGGAGATGAGAAGACAATTTGTAGGTGTTGAATCTCTCTTTCTGCCATGTGGGTCCCAGGGATTGAATAAAGTCTCAGGCTTGAGGCCCAGTGCCTTCACCAACTGACTATCTCTGCAGGCCTTAAACAGATCCTTGTCTAATCAGAAAGTTAATTTCTTTTGTTAATTCTGTTAAATGTTGGTCTTTCTATGAGTTTACTATTTCATTTGAATTCTAAGCATTTTTAATATGAACCTAACATTTCTGTGTGATGCTTTACAATGTTTATGTCTGTTATGACATCACCTTTCCCCTCAAGATACTGCCAGCTTGTGCCAGGCTTATCGCTGCTCTAAGAACACATAGCTGGCCTTGCTCTTCTTGTTTGGGGTTTGTGTATATTTTCTTGTCTGTGCCAAGACAGGACCTTTCTATATAGCACAAGGTGTTTCCGCCTTAGCCTCCCTGATGGAGGGACTGCAGACCTGGGCCACTGTGCCAGCCCTTTTTCCTAGCCTGTTCCTTTGTTTACTGAGCTTCTGTAGGCAGCCAGGTGCTGCCAGTGCGAGTCTGAATGATGTCAAGAAGCTGGCTCTAAGCTAAGCTTTCCCCACTGCTGCCTCGAGTCAGTTTTCTTGTATGTAAGGTCATTTACCACTGAGCCATCTGCTTTCCATCTTCTATCCGTCTATCCAAGTGGGTATATGTCTTTAAAACAAAATAGGAGAAACACACACACACACACACACACACACACACACACACACACGCAAGAATAAATAAAATGAAAGAAAACAGAAACATCCTTTTTGTTTTATGAGGAGTGATACAGGATGGTATGGTAAGTGAAGCAGGTGTATAGTCTATCAACAGCATTAACTTGACTGGTCCACAGTTGTTCTCTGTTATGTCAAGGTAGGCTCAGGTGTAGGTGTTAGCTCAGGCTAATAATCCAGGGTAAACAGAGAGGAAGGGCACTCAGTAAGCAGAGTGGGCCTGTCGGCTGATATGGGCATTGAAGGGAGAGAGATTATTAGAAAGTGGAGTTACTATGCCACAAGCACAGTTTCATTACTTATGACTTGAGCAAGGACTCCGGTCAGCAGCTGGGGTAAGACAGATGACCGCTCCACAGAGCATCTGCTTTCACACCAGGGACTTGACCTAGAGGACCTCACAGAACAACTGCTTGGACATCTCATGACCCGGCCACCACCCCACCCCGACCCTGGTCACTCCACAGAGCAGTTGATTTCCCACTGGGGCCCTGGTGACCCCACAGAGCAGATTTCACACCAGAGACTGTTCATTGAGGTAATTGTTAAGGCCAAGGGATGCCTTTTAGCACATTTCCAGTGACTGGTGGTGCTGCAGTCCCAGTACCTGGGAAGTGGAACCTGGGTGATCAGGAGTTCAAAACCATCCTTGGTTATATAGGTAGTTCAAAGCCTGCCTGGACTACATGAGACTGTCTCAGAAAACAGAAACAACAATGAAACCAACTCAAACGAAATAAAACCAAGTGGAAAGCAAATTTTAAAATTATATCTCAAACTCGTGTTTTTAAACACCCTCTCTTCTAAGATATTTTCTGGAGTGCCCAAGGCCTGTCTTGGCACATGTCTGGAGAGCTGTGAGTCCACTCCCTCCAGATGAGTTTATTTTCTCTATCTATACATGACTTCTCAGGGTACTCAGAATGCCCAGATCGCTGGAGTACCTTTAGAATACTGGGTGTCCAGGATCTGAGAATGGTAGGAAGCCCCTGCAAGGGGAGCTGGGAGAACAGGTCATGTTCACAGAGGGCACTGCGCAGGTGTCCTTGGGTCCTGGCTACTCTCCTGCCACACACCAGCTTGCTATGAGGAACACACGTGGATTTCAGCTTGTAGCACTTTTAAGTAATTCTGCCCTCTTGGCCCAGACACAGGTCATTTCAGGCAAACTAAGGCAGAACAGTTGACAAATGAAGAACATCTCATTGTTCGACATTTGTTTGTGATCCCATGAAGCTGTGAATAGAAACCCCAAGAATGTCCTGGCAATTATGGCAGTGCCTTTATCTTGTTCCCTTTCTTAAAAACCACTGTCAAAGAACAGGAGGAAACTGAGTTTGAGGAGGTTAAGTTCTTTAAAGCAGAGTGATGGCTTACCAGCCAGGGATGGTGGGTTCCCTGCTACTCAGGTTGGGCGGACTGCACGTGAGTATTTCTGGGATCATATAGGCTGGTGTAAGTGTTGAGTGTATGTGGACAGAGCTCTGCTGACATTTCTCTTTTGCTTAGCTTCAGACAGTCGAGTCCAGGCATGTGCAGCTGTGTGGAGGATGCCCAAGGAATTAGAATCCGGTAGCCACGAGTCCCCTGACGACCCTGCAAGCACTGCTCAAACCCTGGAGCTGCTCTGTCACCTTGACAACTCTGCCCAAGGCAACGTGGCCTGGTAGGATGCTACATAGTTCGTATATGGGGAGGAAGCCTAAAGGCTGCTCAGGTCTGTGTGTGCACAGTTTCCTTCACTTCATCCAGCGTCTCCCCCTTGCTCCTCACTTCTTTCACTCTTTCTTTACAGTGTTTACACTTGCTTGTCACCTTTAGTCCCATGTGTTTTTAGGGTACTTACAGTTACAGAACACCTCCCACCAAGTGTGTTGAAGAACACATGTCCCACTCTTTCCCTCTTCTAAATCGCATTGCCTGGAGTCACCTGACAGAATAATAGACTAGCCTGTTATAGCATTTATAACAATCTCTTCTATTGCCTCAGCTTCAAAGACACAACTTCCTCTTCCTTTGGAACTCCATAGGAAGGTAGGACACACCTGGCAGTGTCCCCAGGTCCCTCCATCTCTCTGTCCTTTTATTTCCTGTCAGTCCTATGGCATGTGTGGAGATGAAGAAATGTGACTACCATTTGTGGTTAGAAGTTGGCTTTATCTACCCAGGCCCTCCATACAGTGGCCATAGCCTCCGATATCACTGCATGTCTTTCTCAGCAGGGATCGTCTCTTTACTTGGTACCATACACTTAGTGTGATTGCCCATGCCCATGTGCACATTTCTGTGAGGAGACATGGGTCCTCTGCAAGCGGTCAGCTCACCCCATTAAGTAAGTCCAACCTAGCAAACTATTAAACAGCTGTTGCACACACTGTGCCAGGGTTCAAGGATGATGGCTGAACGTCAAGGAACCTGATCTTCAGGAGTCGTGGTCCCTAGAGGAGACCCTGAGCACAGCAGCCTAGAATGTACCCTGGCTGTCATGAGTGTGTACTGTGCCCCAACAGGAAGCAGTGAATCATGTTTGCTAGAGGACTCACCTGGAGTCACTTGGAATTGGGCACCATGGGACCAGTCTGTCACTCTGCCATAGCCAAACTGTGTGGGGCTCTCATGGCTTCAGTGCTAGCCCTAGAGGATTTGCATGGCTGCTGTTTCTACTTGGTCAGCAGCCATTTGCTTGTCCAGAGGTGCGTGCTCTAAGTACTGACACCACCCAGTCTCACAGGCAAGGGGTAACCAATGTGTCCTTAAGCTGTAGGCATGAATACTTGCATGCTGTCACTCTACTGCCTGAGTACAGACTGCCCATTATAGAGCTCTCTTGCAGAGTTCATGCCACACAGTGATTGGGTTAGCAGATTAAGCAGACCTTGGTGTGTAGCCCTGGTTATCATGTGTATGTGTGTCTCTAAAGGCACAGCAACACAAGGGAGCTGGGGCAGGTGAGCTGTCACTTAGAGAGGGTCAGTCCTATCCAGAAGGTTCCCAGCTTACCTGGGGATGAGGCACCTGAAGGCAGCTTCCTTGACTTCCAGCATGCAAGTGCTCTAGTCACACACCACTCCAAAGGGCATGGCACACCTATGTGCCCTGTAGGAAACTGGGTATTCAAGTGCCTGTCCAGTTGCTTTCTGCCTGTGAACACGCTACAGCAGCTGACCCAGTGTGTGTGGTTGTTGGCTGTCCTGAAGTGCTCTTGAGTTTGACCTTGGTATTATTGTTCAAAATAGCTCACCCTCTCTTTGGTTTTCCAGTGCATCCTTGCACACTTTTCTCACATTTGCTTGTTTTAAGTGTTTTACTTGGAAGTAATTACAGTCCCACTAGCAGTTGTAGGAATGACCTGGGAGCCCTGTGCACCCTTCAGTTGGGTTCCTATGGAAACTGCATGACAGCAGAACACTAGTGACCCCACTATCACCAGAAGTTTCATAAACAACCTGTGCTTATGTGTGGGAGCTCAGGTCCCAGCTCCCCAGTATTGTCTCTGCTGCTGCTCGTGCCCTACAGGTCAGAAGTGTGTCTGATCCTCCCACTAAGGGAACAAATCAGGGACCTCGCTCCTTGAGGCCATCTCAGCGGAACAGCTTGTCCTTGAGCAGTCACCACTTTTGTTTGGCTCTCTAGCAAAGAGGAGTTGGATGCAGAGCAGAGATGAGTCTTTCTTCTAGTAGGAAAGGCTTGCAGCCCAGCATATGACCCATCAGATGTTCTTCCAAAAGAGGCAAACAGTCTGGGCTCTTGTCCCCACTCTTCCTCAAGTCTGGTCAGGGACAAGGCTGTGTCTTCAGCACCACGGACAGCGCTAGGCCCAGTGGCAAGAAAGTAATCACCACCACAGTGAGGTAGAGGTGCCCCGTGAGTGAGCCAGAGTTGTTTTCCCAGTGATCCTGTGGAAAGATCTGCCAGTGTTCTGCAGCCTGGGGTGTGAAGCAGAGCGCACAGGCTTGCTGACTCCTTACAGGACTGTTGGGTTTGTGGCTTCACTACCACAGGAGCAGAAGCAGCTGTCATCACTTGGAATCTGGCTGTTGTCTCAGGTGTTGGGAATGCTTCACCTCATCAGAGAAGGCTTCCAGTGTTTTGCCTTCATATGTCTTTGTACCACATGTGTGCTTGGTGCCACCTGTTGGGTAGAAGAGGCTCCACTAACACTGGAGCTGCAGATGGTGTGAACCACCATGTGGTGCTGAGAATAGACTTTGAGTGCTCTTAACCACTGAACCATCTCTCCATCCTGAGGATGGTCTTTAAAAAGATCTTCCATTTATGTTTTGTGTAGTTCTCCTTGAGTTTATGGTTTATCACTGATACTTATGTGCTGGTTTACTATGCAGTAGGTGTATTAACTCTGGGCCACCGTGCTTGGATGCTTCCTAGCACTTCGTACATGCCCAGCTGGTACATCCCAGCATGTTTGGGGGTCCTGATAAAGGGGAGGGTTTCTGGATCCAAACTTGTGAGAAGGGAAGGAGGTGATTACCTGCCATGAGTCATATACTGTAGCAGCATCCCCATGGTTCTAATGGCCAATTAGCCACAACAGGGCGATTCTGCCACTCCCTATCTCCTTCTGGTGATCCAGAGATCTCCAGCTACTTGTTAGTGAGCATTTTGTCCAACAGATGAAAAGCCAAAACAGTAAAAAACTTCAGTACATTGTGTTGTGGGTGCTTCAACCAGTAATGTATGGAACAGTTCTGCAAACTACTCTCTTGGGTGATGCAGATCTCTTTCATAGGAGAAGTTGCCTTATTAGTCAGAAGCTTTGAAGATGTATGTAAAATTAATTGAAGCCCATTGTGGTATGTTGCCAGCTGTCCAGGATCTGGCTTGTGTAGGTGTCATAGTTTCTTAAACATGCAGAGCCATGCAGGTATTTATTTCACTGGTAGCATTCTGAGTAACTGTGGTGCTCACAGCCAACTGACCCCTGCTTCCCAAGCCAGCTGCTAGAGAAGAAGACCCCTCCCCTACGGATAGAGTAAATATCACACTGAAATGCCAGCCAGGCTGAGCATGCAGGACACCTGGGAGGGCTGGTGTGCATAGCAAGATGGTGATTAGGAAGTAAAGGGCAGGAATGGTGTTGAGAGAGGAGAGGGAGGGGACCCTGAGTATTTGTCAGGAGTAGAAGACCTGGCCCCGTGTCTCTTTCTAAGTTTGGTTTATATGAGGAAAGAGGATGCTGCCATACAATGAATATTGTAAGGAGAAAGTTGAAGGTTGTCCAAAGTCCTGCAGAAGCTGCTTAAGGGAAGGTTTCAGAAGTTTATGCTCTGACTGTCCTGAGACAGCAGAGATCTGCCAGTGATCACCACTGGTCATCGTTAGATCAGCCACGACTTTAGAAGAGTTGGTGTTACTGTAGTCCCTAATCAGATCCTCACAGGCTGAGTCCTGACTGTTGCTCAGTACCAAACTTGTCTCTTAGATTGTTGCTTAGTTTGCCGGGGAAACGGACAGTTCTATAATGCCAAAGAATACTATAAATGTCCTTTGGTGTTTCCTCAGTAACACTGTGAAAGAGGATGTGTGTCATTGTCCTTTGTCCATATGAGTATTAGAAAAGTTAAGTATTAATATGCTATGCACAGACAGAATTTCCTGGGAAGAATCAAATACAGAAATCTGAAAATACAGTGTAGAAAGTATAGGTCATTATTTACAGCAAAGAGGAATTTATATTCTCCTCAAAATTTAGTTCATGTTTCCCTTAAATAAAATGTTTCAAGAGTGTGTTTCTGTTGGTCCTTTTCTGAACCAAGTGTCAATCAGAATATGGAAAGAAACAGAGAGTGTACAGTTGTGTCCTGTGGAAAGGGAGGAAGCTAGTCCATTCTGGCTGCTACCATCAAGCTTTTAATAGCAGAATTTCATTCCCATCAGACTCAATGTCAAAAAATCCAAGCATATGTTCCCTGCAGACCTGGGGTCTGATGAAGTAAGTCCCTCTGCCCAGCTCACTGATGGCTCCTGTCACTATGTCTTCCTGTATACACATGCAGATGAGGGCCTGGGCCTGGTTGCTTTTGATAAGGCCATTCAGTGGTATTGAAGGTCTGTTATTGAAGCTTGAGGTCCAATAACAATTTTAAATCTAAAGGTATGGTGATCCTGCATGTTAGGATGTTTCTCTATAGCTGTCACTCCTAAGGAGGTGAGAGATGAGAAGACAAAGAAGAACTTACCTGGATGATCAGAAGGGCTTCTGATCCTCCTATATTAGCTTGTTCTTTATTTCAAAGTTGACAGGCTACCTTTGAGTTTTGGTGAGACCTAGGAACAAGAGTTATGGAATGTGTCTTTGGAAGTTAGGGGATCTTCACCTGGGCTTGCTGTGCTCTTTCTGACTCTTGGCTGGATGCCTGTGCAGAGTGTGAAGGAGCCACGTTAGGCCGGTGTGGATTTTGAATTCCCCACGATAATTAAGATGACCTGAGCCAGCTCTGCTTGTTCAGCTCAAAGACAGGAGCAGGCTCTAGCACAGAGCTCTGTATGCTCTGTCCATCCTTCAACCCTGTTCCACCCCAAGCAGCAGTGTATCCATGGGTGGGTGTTGAATTTGTGTGTCTTACATGGTTAACGAGGTGGGAGCTTCCCTGCTACACTCAGACTCTGGCCCTCTCTGCTCTTGAGTTCTCGCTGGTGGAAGGAAGGCTTCTCTCGCTGAATGGAGTGTACATACTGTGGAGTTCTACTGAGTTGCTAACCTCCAGGCTGTGTTTGCCCTTGGCTTTCTGTCTGCCTGAAAGTGGAATTTATGTAGTTGATAGCGCCATAAGTTTGTCCCAGTGAGATGTCAGAGTAAACAGACTTTTAATAACCAAGTCACCTGGTGTCAGAAGTTACATGGCTCGCCTGTCAGAAAGTTTCCAGGCAACATATCAACACAGCTCTGTTACTGCAAGTGTTTCTTGTGCTATAGCGTAAAGGCCCTGCACCTCTGCAGATAGATCAAAAGGGCTTGTTGACTTTCTGATGTGGTTCTCAAAACTGCCTTTTCAATCCTTATAGTACATGTGTGACGTTTACTAACCAGATGTGTGTGACACAGGAGCATTGTTCTGTGATCTGAGGAAAAAATTATTACATTGAATTTCTTAAGTAATATTATTTTTAAAAGAGTTGACTTACATAGAAAGAAGCATTTCTTACCCTTTCCTACTCAGTAAGTAAGATGTGGAGAACCTGGCAGCTGTGGCTGCTGCTTCTCATGCAGTGAGACCTGTGTGGACTGCTCTACCCTCTTGTTAGATGCCCTGCACTTCCGTGATCAGGGGAAATGAGGAGCTTGTATGGAGAGTGCCAATGTAAGTTGTGTTGGGATTGCCTTGAGAGTTCTTGATGGTGGTGGAACTGTCCCTTCCCTAGGTGCTGATGGAAAATCATTAGTTTTGGCTTACATACTTAGAGAAAAATGTATTTTTATTTGAACATGAAACTTGCTCATTGGAGCCATCATCCTGTTCCTATGGCCCTTGGTGACATCTTCAAAGGACCTCAGCTATAACTTTATTGGGTTTTACTTACAGTCAGCCCTTGCTTGTGATTTTTGCATCATGGTTATATAGGGACAGAACACATTTCTACTGGCTGTGTGCTACTGTATTCTTGACTTGTTAATATTGTTTATGTCTTCATGTTTTGATAGAGTGTGATAAAAAAGTAGGTTTTTTTTATGAACAATAAATAAATAAAATTTAGTTTGGAGTGGAAAGGATGGCAGGAACTGTAGGCTGTTTCCCTGTTTATAGCACAGGTTTCATGGTGATGATATACCAGAAGATGGGATTTCCCTTTTTATTGGATTTTGTGTACTACAGCTATCACAAACATGATGACAGAGGAGAGTAACCTATAAAACAACAACTGAGATAAAGGTCATTGGTGCTGCAGCTCTATAGAAGCTCTGCCAGCCGTGCCCAGTGTTGCATCTCCATGCTGCTTGCAGGAAACAAAAGTTCTTCTCCCTGTGTCTTTTGTGAGTACATGTTACAGGGTAAGAACAAACTGGGAAGTAAGCATTGTCATCATTTACAACCTCCTCCCAGCAGAGACCCATGCCTGACGACAGCAGAGGGAAAGCCTGTGGGCAGAGTATGTTCTCTGTGGGGTGTCTGCCTTCTGCATGTGAACTGTAGGAACCACAGTTATCTGAAGGAAGGGGCTCAGCTCTACATGGGACATGTTTTGCGTGATGGCAGCTTTCCTTGGTCTGCCTTCTGTGTGTCGCCTGTGTGCTGGTGTGTTTATTTTGCGTACAGATTTTAATTGGTGGGCTGTGAAAATGTCTTACAATGCTTTCTGAGAGTCTACTGTCAGAGACTCCGAGAAGCCTGACTCTGAAAGGTCTCCGCTTTTAGGTTTTCCCCATGCTTCCTTCCTGGGGCTGGGGCTACAGTGGCTGCAGAGGAAGCTGTACTATGACCTTGTCTAGGATGAGAGGGATCTGTGTGTGGTGCTTTTGGTTTTCCTCTTAGAACATTCTTGATCTCTCCTCCCTGATCCTTAAGCCTACTTTGGACTGATCCTGCAAGGAAATGTCCAGGGACTTCCTCAGTTCTGATGCGATGGTTGGTTGCTTCCTCCGATTTGCCTTTAAAAAGACTGGCATAGGGCTGGTGAGGTGGCTCAGTGGGTAAGAGCACCCGACTGCTCTTCTGAAGGTCTGGAGTTCAAATCCCAGCAACCACATGGTGGCTCATAACCATCCATAATAAGATCTGACTCCCTCTTCTGGAGTGTCTGAAGACAGCTACAGCATACTTACATATAATAAATAAATAAATAAATCTTTAAAAAAAAAAAAAAAAAAAGACTGGCATAGCTGATGTGCATTGGAGCACCTGGGACCATGGGTTGGCACCTGCCTGGGTTAGGATGAATGACTGCCAGAAACCCTAAGCCAAATACTGTGAAGGTGACTCTCGGATCCAGGACTTCATGTGTACAGGAAAGCAAAACACAGCTAAGCTAAGTGTTTGTGCTTTATTGAGCCAAGACTTGAGTGTCTGTTCTCTGCTCCTGACTTTCTCCCTTAAAACCATTCTCTGTGGAATTTTTTGGTGTACTTGTATATATAAACAGTTGTGTTCACTGACAAAATATCTGACAAGAGGAGTCTGGGGAAGGAAGGGCTTGTTAGGCTCCTAGTTTGAGTGTGTAGTCCATCATGGCAGTGAAGGCATGATGGAGCTGCAGATGTGATGTCAGCGAGGGGGTGCAGGTCACATGACTCTGCAGTCCGCCCACTTTCTCCTTCCTGGTCAGTCCAGGGCCCAGTCTCTGAGGTGGTGGTCCTCTTGGTTGTAGCAAGTCCTCTTCAGCTGATCGAGTTTTATGTGGAAATGTTTGGAACACTGACAGTGCTCTTGGGACATGAATGTGACTTGGCCCTGATCACAAGGCTTCCTCTGCTGTGCTCTAACCTAAGGGTCATGGTAAACAGACAGAGTTGGGACACCAGCCTTCAGTCGACACATGGGAGTCAGTTGTGGGCAGGGCTTGAGAAAGGTGTTCTTCACCCCAAGCCCTTTCCATTTAGAGCAAGTCCTCGTGCTGGCCCACAGTTCTTAGTGGGTAAGGAGCGATTGCCCAGAGGAGGAATTTCTGTTACTTTCTGGTTGCCTTATAATCTACACCTTAAAGCTGTACAGTCTTTAGGAAACATGTTAAACCTTTACTTATAACTTTGACATGTTTTAGAGTTGACATGACTAGTCCATTCTGGGCCCTACCTGAGAACATTAGTTGTAGGGCCCCAAGGGTTTTCTATGCTTCTGAACAGGAAAGACAGACAGTTGTAAGGCAAGAACTTGAAGGCCTCAGCCTGCTGCAGACACCTTTGAAATACCAGGAAGCCACACCAAGTTTTGGTTGTTACCGCATGTGCCTTTTGTGTTTGTACTTGCATGGATGTGTTTTTGAAGGATGCTTCTAGTGACCAAAGTTGCTGCTGCTACCATCTGAATGAATATCATGTGTAAGCCCAAATTTAGTCCCCAGACTTTGTATGAGTGAACACATGTAGGGTACATATAAAGCATGATCTGAAGAGGAGTTACCATAATCAAGGGGACCACCATCTCCGAGACTGGGTTCCTGAGCTGACCAGAAAGGAGAAAGTGAGCTGAGCACCGGCATCCGTCCCTGTCATGTGACCTACACTCTCTTGCTGACACCACATCTGCAGCTCCATCACATTCCTTCAAATTCACAGTGATGTTCCTGTCTTTGCCTCCAGAGAACTGGGGTTAAAGGTGTGTACCACCATGCTGGCTTTTTTTTTTTTTTTTTTTTTTTTTCCTCCTTTTTTTTTTTTTTTTTTTTTTTTTTTTTTTTTTTTGCCTCAGTTTCCTGTTTCTTAGGAATTTTTGCTGTGGGCTTGCTCCTCAGCTTCTAGGTTGCTAATAGAAATCATTTGTGACTTTCAGATTCATAAAGATGACTTTGATTGAAATTCCTTACTCGGTATTAAAAAAAGAAAGCTCTTTTCATGAGCATTTTCTGCTTGTGCCCTGTTAAACTATGGAACTTGCGCACTCTCCTCATAGATGTGGCTTTTGGCTACAAGGTGTCTGTCTTCTCTGCTGAGTCCTACACCCAGGAGAGGTAGCCTTTTGTTGGAAGTGAGAGTGCTGTGAGCCAAGGGCAGGGAAGAGGCTACAGTGGTGTCCAGCAGCTGCTGGGATGGGAATGCAGATGCTGGTCATGCAGGGTTGGAGCACTGTTCTCTCACAGGGAGGCTGGGGACAAGTAGAGTCACAGGACACAGAATGAGCAGGGTGAGCATTATATTTCTCCTTCTGTCAGGATGCGGCCCCCAGGAGACCCCTTCCTGGGCTATTCTGGCCAAAGCCTGGGCCATTTTGATTTCCTCTGAGCTCCGAGGCTGGCCGTGTGGCCTGACAGCCGAGACTGCGGCATGCTCTCCCCTCCTAGGTGCTTGCCCTTAGTGCATGAGGGAGCTTTGCCGTGTCTCTGAGGGTTCCACGCCTGTTCTTGAAGATTGCAAGAAGGATGGTCATGAGGAGGGTGCCCAGGTTTGGAGCAGAGCTGTAGCATGAATTGACATTAAATGGATGGCTCGGGTATTTTACTGAGAAAAGACTCAGCACAGTGAGTCACTCTGAACAAGTGAAGCCCTTTGCATCCCCGCTAATCCTTTTCCTTTGGCAATAATGTAGGCAGCGTTCACCTCCCACTCACTAGGGCCCTCAAGTAAATATAGTTTTATTGCATTGCGCTGCTAAGGTTTGGTCCTGTGTCGCCTCTAGCTGCTTTTGTGCATCAGGGAGTTCTCTGCTGGTCTAGAAGCCACACTGCCCTTCTGGTCCCTATCGTTTACCGTACAGCCCTGTGGGAGAGGCTTGATAACACTTTCTCAAGCTGCTTGACACAGCAACTCCGAACTTTGTGATTTTTTTTTTTTTTACATTTTTGTTGAACAAATTATGGATTCTGCTTAATGTTGTGAGTATTTTTATGGTTTTTATTTTACAGTTGATTAGATTTAAGTTCTAAAAGAAAGACTGGTCATTTCTCTTGTCCCATAATTCTTCACACACTCAGGCCTCTGCTCACTGAGAAGAGTGAAACACAATGGAGAATGAGTCATCCCTCCCAGGTTGGCAAGCTCCGGTGGTGGGTGCCTTTTAGAGACCGTGTCATAAAAACAAGGGGTTTGCAAGAGAACGAGGCAGCCAGTCACACTTACAGGATGTATAAACAACTCGTTGTCAAGGAAATGTAAATCAAAACAGCACATATGCTTTGGTGGGGAATTGGGAGTTCTTAACAGAATGGTCAGGATCACATTTATGGGAAGCACCTCTGTGGGAAAAATCTGCAAGCACATCTGTCTGTGGAACCTGAAATTGCAGTTCTAGAACTGATTTGATCTTCACGGGTGCCAAGAAGTGTATCTCCAAGATACCTACTGCTTTACTATACAAATCAGTTGTGTGAAAAGTTGGAAAAAAGCCCAGAACTGTCATACAGTAGTAACCAGATTTTAAAGGCTCAGAATCCTGGGGCTGGAGAGATAGGTCAGTGGTTAAAGCACTTACTGCTCCTGCAGAGGACCTGGGTTGGATTCCTAGTGCTCATGTGGCAGCTTGCAACTGTCTGTAACTCCAGGTCCAGGGGATCTGATATCTGATGTCCATTTCTGGCCTCTAAAGTTACCAGACAGTCATGTAGTACATAGACATATGTGCAGGCAAAACACCTGTGCACAGAAAATAAAAATTTAAAAATATGAAAAATCACAGCAATCTATATAATTTACAACTATGTAGCCTATAGATAGAAGTGTGTGTGTTTGACCTAGAATGACCGGGATAATTTTAAGAAAGAACAGAGATTACACAGTGATGCCAGTGACTGGTGACAATCTTGCAGGAACCTTTGTAATGTGCTATTTGTACCCTGCATGTTAGAGATGACCTAGAGTGCGTGTGACCCGAGCAGTGTGTCAGTCTTCTCAGGAGGGGAGAGTATGAGGGATGCCAGTGTTTCTAGTTTCACGGTTTTTAACTTGGGCATTTGACTTTGTGTGCAGAATAAGTTAACAATTCAGTGGGGTGCCACCAAGGCTGGTGCCATCTTGAACTTAATGCCCAGAGGAGAGCTCCTTTAGTGCCCACTCAGGGCCACTTATTACTTTGTTAACAAGACTTGTTAGATGTTGGTGGTTATGTTTTCCAAGCCCACTGACCAAGAAGAGAGGGCAATGCTGGCAGGGGGACCTGGGAGCAGTAAAGATGGTCAGCTGAGCTGCCATTAGCAAACCCTGGTGAAGATCAGGGAAGCCAGGGCCACAAACACACAGCAAGTCTGTGTGCTAAGCCCCCCAAGGCAGCAAGATGAGAGAGAGCGCGCTCCAGGTGATTTCCAGCCACCAGGCTTAACAGAACAAGTCAACACTTTTAAGGGAAATAAATGTCACTAGACAAATGACAGTGGAATCACACAGCAAGATTTATGAGGTGCAGCAAAAGAACTTGTAAGAGGGAATTTTGTAATGGTGAGTATCCATGTTAAGTGTGCAGTGGTATCTGCATTAAGTTTACAGTGACATGTTTCCCCATTAAGTGTGTAGTGTTAAGTATCTGCATTAAGGAAAGGGATCACATGCAGCACCCAGCACATGGCAGGTGGTGACATGCAGTGCCTGGCATGAGACGGGGTACCATACAGTATCTTTAATAAGGTAGTAGTGGCATGCAATGTCTGGCATGTATCCCGTTACTGCGGTATTGTTGCAGCAGACTTCCTGTTGAGAGTTGCACTGAACTAAAATTGAGTAGGCAGTATGTCTTAGTCAGGGTTTCTATTCCTGCACAAACATCATGACCAAGAGCCAAGTTGGGGAGGAAGGGGTTTATTCAGCTTACACTTCCACATTGCTGTTCATCACCAAAGGAAGTCAGGACTGGAACTCAAGCAGGTCAGGAAGCAGGAGCTGATGCAGAGGCCATGGAGGGATGTTCCTTACTGGCTTGCTTCCCCGGGCTTGCTCAGCTTGCTTTCTTATAGAACCCAAGACTACCAGCCCAGAGATGGCACCACCCACAATGGGCCCTTCCCCCTTGATCACTAATTGAGAAAATGCCCCACAGCGGGATCTCATGGAGGCATTTCCCCAACTGAGACTCCTTTCTCTGTGATAACTCCAGCCTGTGTCAAGTTGACACACAAAACCAGCCAGTACCAGTACACAGTATTTCCCTTAAACATAACAGTGTATGGTTCTTAAAAGATAAAAATCAACAAGCCTAGTTTTGCCTAGGGAGCTTAAGAATGGTAGACATAGAAGATTGCTCCCAAACTTATGTCAGCAGATAACACTGCTGATAGAGGGGCAGTATGGCAGAGGGCTGCATCTGGTACCTAGGAGTTCCAGGCGAAGAAGCGACATTGCCAGTAATGTTGGCAAGGCGTACAAGCTGGCTATGTGTGAGTTTTGACTTCAGCACAGGGCTGCACTGCAGTTTACAACTGGGAAAGGACTGGGCACGTTTGGCTAAGGGCCTAAGAGTCTGTGTCCATCAAATTCTGCAGGACTTTCAGCAAGTCACAAGAGTTCTCTCACCAGCAGAGAATGGGCTTCTCTGAGCTGTGCCCAATACATGGGATCTACTCAGTTCTCCCTTGTGTGTCTTAAGTATACTGGACTTGTAAGAAGCTGAGAGAAGTCTCACTTCTCTCCAGGGCTCTCCTGTGTAGGGCTCTTCTAGGCTGTGAGAATTGACATTGGGCCAGGGAGCCAGAAGTTGTGAACAGTGTGAGGGGTGATGTGTCCAGTGAGGCCAACTCACTGCTCTGTCTGTGGGAGAGGTGGTAAGAGGAAGGTGCCAAATACCTGAAGACTGTGGTTCCCTGTAAGTTGACTTGTTCTTTCTGGTGTCAGTTCTGGGCCAGTGAAGAACAGTGATAATCTCCACCTCAGATTAGAGGCATATGTAAGATACTTGTGTGCTTATGACTAGGTGCCTAGCAATTTCCCCACTTTGGCCCTGTCACCTGCAGGACACTAGAAGCACAGAGCACCTATTTTAGGGAGAGTCCTGTTGGCCAGCAGGCAGGGCCATGACTATTTCTAGCCTTGTTTGTATCCTTGTTTAGAGAATATTTAGTGAAATGCAGCTAGTCTCTCCCTAGGCCAGCCTGTGATACTAACATGTACCTATCCAGCCTTTGGGGCTCCAGAGTAGGGACAAGCTTCTCTGAATTTGGCAAATGTCTTGTCTCCCTGCCCCTTCCAGGNTTCAGAGAGCTGTCTTTAGGTTTTATATTCATCATGACCTTCAGAAACAANTGACAGAGAACTTGGGTCTGGGACATGAAGCTTTTGCAAATGGCTGTAATAACTCAAAACCAGGTTATTTTCTAAAGCAAATGAATGTAGCCTTCTATGAGCCTTAAGCGTATAAGACTTGTTTTCAAATTAGAATATATTTCTCTTTTTTTGCCATAAAAGTTACTTCTACAGCCACTTGAAAATCATTGTATCTTCTCCTCTGTTCACAATACTGAGAAATGTGAGTTCTTTCTCAGAGACTGACAGATCTACAGATGAGGAGGCAAGGTGGGACAGTGTGTGGCTAAATGTTGGTTAGGGGAAAGGTGCCTTTGTAGGCTTGTGTCAGCATGAGCAGTGTCTTGATCACGAGGTCTTGTGCTTCTGGTTAGGATGGTGTGGGATGTGCATAGTTGGTTTTCTATGTATAGGTGACCTTTCTCATTGNTGTGACCATATATCTCATAGAAACGCAAATGAGGGAGGATTTATTTGGGCTCACAGTCTGAGGGGATACAGTCTATTGTGGCAGAAAACACGTGACAGCTGGAGGAAGCTCCCTGCTCATGTCTCCATGGTAGGAAACAATTCAGAGGAAGAGAAGCCAGCCCCTAAGCCTTAAGGCTAACACACGTTGTTGAGACTTCATGGGTATAGCTTCACAGACATATCTAACTGAGAAAATCTCACACCAATCGTCCTCTTCCTCTTGGTCTGAGAATCTTTCCACCCTGTCTTCCACTATGATCCCNGAGTCTTAGGTTCAGGAATCGTGTTGTGTATCTGTCAGTTGGGGCTGGACACCTCATGCTTCCTTGTTCTCTGCACTTTCATCAGCTGTAGTGTTCTGCAATGATCTTCATCTGTTAGAAGGAGAAACGTTTTGATGAGAGAGGTGTAGATACTATAGATATAGACAGACAAGGGTATACATAGATAAGACCTATGCTTACCCGCAGCTATAAAAGTAAACATTTAGAGTGTAGTTTATGTCATAATGCTGTGGTTTTCAACCTGTGGGTGCAATCCCTAGGGATGTCAAATGACCCTTTCACAGGAATCACCTAAGACCACCAGAAATCACGGATATTCTTCAGATGTAAAGAAAAATGAAACCATAAACTCTGTAAGTAAATGGGTAGGCCAAGAAAAGGTCATACTGAGTGTGATAACCCAGATAGCAAAGGGAGCTTCAGCTTCAGTTTTGTGTCTTGTCTAAGACTTGGCAAGGCCTGTCTGACCCTGGAGTCAGTGCCTCAAAGGGGTCAAGGTTTCTGAGGGGCCAACTCTTCCCCTGAGCTGGGGTCATCAGTCCTAAGGCCTCTGCATCCTAGGTATCCTGTGTTCTTCACAAACGCCTTCCCTCCCCAAGTGCTGTGGGCGCTGCCTGTGCTCTCCTCTGGCAGTGTCAGTGCTTTTGGACTTTGNTCTCTTGGGAGGATGTGTGGTTTGGGTTTGCAATCAAAAATGTGCTACAGGTCTGAACACAGTGGTCACAGAAGTAGTAAAAATTTCTAAGAAACATCTCAAAAAGTGTTCAACCACCCTAGCAATTAGGGAAGTACAAGTCCAAACAACTTTAGATTCTATCTTACCCCAGTCAGAATGATAAGGGTCAACAAATCAGCCTACAAGTGCTGAAGAGGATGTGGAGAAAAAGAAACCCTCATTCCTGTGTGCCTTGATCATACCCACCCCAGCTCTCTGAGATGTTTGCCTTTTGTTACCATAACTGTTCTTTTTGCTACTTTATTGGGTTCCTTTATTTGCCTCCCTCCCCACCCTTATTCCTCCCAATCCACCTGCCAGCACTAGGTAGGGGAGAAAGAAGGATAAGAGGGGGAAGGGGGCGTCAATACCCCTACCCTTACTCCTTCCAATCCACCCCCCCCAACACTAGGTAGAGGAGAATGAAGGATAAGAAGGGAAAGGAGGCATCAATATTGTGGGGCAATGTTGGTCTTAGTCATCAGGATATCCAATTTCTTCTTTTCTCTTTGTTCACAGCCACTTAACAAACTGCAGCTGCTCTGGGTTTGGCATTTTTATACCCTCTCAAAAGTCCCCAGAATTTCAAACGTAAACTATCTTTAGCAGGCAGAATCACACCCTTGCCAGAGCACAGGACAAATCATAGCTGTTATGGACAATGTGAAGCAACCGCATACTCCACACCTAGGATTAAGACAAAAACATACTCACACAACATTTTTATGTTTTTAAGGAAACCAAAATTCTCACTACAGTTAACTCTTCAGATCCATGGTTAGAATAGTTGGGGACACTGACTGTGATTGGCTCAGATAGAGAAATAGCATCTGTCACAGGTGGGTGGCCCATCTAGAATCTGGAGTATGGGTGCAATTCTCAACTCTGCCCTACTGACCCCTGAAAGGAGTTGCCTTTGCCCCACCAAAGACAAGCCATTCACATGTGAAATCAGCTTCTCCCCATGCCTTGTCCAGCTGCCCCTCCTCCTGGGCCAGCTGTTCATGCCGTAGCTACCAGTAAGCTGTGTAGTGTGATTACTGGAGTCATCCTGGATTCCTCTTGTGGCTTGTGAGGCTGGAAGGCCAACATTCTGATATTGGTTGATTTAATTCTTGGTGAGATTTGTTGTTTGTTTTGTTTGTGACTTATATGGTTACCTTCTTGCTGTCTTCACATGGTGGATAGAGACAGGGACTTGCAAATTCTGCTCTCTCCTCTTACAGGGACTTAGGTCCCATCAAGAGAGTCTACCTCATGATCTCCAACCTTAATTGTGTCTATCATGCTAGGTCACAGCTTTGACACATAATGTTTCTGACATATGTTATTAGATGCCATTGTTAATAAACACTAAAGGCTTTGGGCCAGGAAAGAGCTTGTGTCACTGTGAGGGGTAGAGCTTGTGCCAGTGTGTAGAGCTTGTGCCAGTGTGAGGGGTGTGTGTAAAAAACTGTGGGCTATAGCCTTGGGGGTCCCCATTGGTCACATTAACATTTGCCATTTGTTTTTCTTTAGTGTCGTGTGGGAACCGATGGGGGATGGGAAGAAGGTCATTTCCCTGGCCGATAGCCACATCCTGCTGTGGGACCTCCAGCCCAGCTCGAGCCAGGCTGTGGTGAGTAAGAAGGGAAGAGCTCTCACTGAGAATTGCAGCTTTTGGCTGAATGCAGAATACACTTCCTGATGCTCACATTTGTCATTTTGAAATCAATGATCACATAGGGAACGATGCAGGTATGGAGGCATCAAGCCGAGGACTGAGTGCTAGGCCTTGAAGGTCTAAGTTGAAAGCACCGTGAGTGATACTGAGGCTCACTGAGGATGGCTTCAGGTTCCAGAGTGTTCTCTTAAAAGAAAATCACTCTCTGAGGAGGGACACTTATGCAAGCTTAATTCCACATTGCTGGCTATCTTGCCAATGTATTTACATAAATTTTAAAATAAATTCTAGCACTTTCTTGGGAGTCAGTTTGTTTTCAGATACTCATTTTGAGTATTCTGTAGAGTTAGTATTGTGTGTGTTTTTCATGGTTGATTCCTTAAGACTTTCTTTTTTAAGATGTGTATTCACAGGCATTCATAATTTCATAGCATGTGTTGTCAAAGTATCAATTGGAGAAAGAAGAATACTCTGAAGCCGGGCGTGGTGGCGCACGCCTTTAATCCCAACACTTGAGGCAGAGGCAGGCGCATTTCTGAGTTCGAGGTCAGCCTGGTCTACAAAGTGAGTTCCAGGACAGCCAGGGCTATACAGAGAAACCCTGTCTCAAAAAACCAAAAAAAGAAGAAAACTCTGGAACCCTGCAATGAAACGTTGAAATGTCAATGTCCCCAGGGGCCACATGGTCCCTTCACAGCATCAGAGTATGTGGGTTCCTCAGGTGGCCATGTCTTATGTTTGTTTGTTCCCATGACACCTAACAGAGTTCTCTGCTGTCTTGGTGCCTTCCAGTGTTACCAGTGCCCCTAGGTTAAAGAGAACGTGGGCGATGGTGCATCGTTGTGATATGAGGCAGAGGCTAGACTTATTAGGATAGTCAGTGACTTTTTAATGCTTAAAAACTCAGGCCACGCTGTTTAAAGTTTGACTTGGCCTGTTTCCCTAGAGTGCTAGTATTTAAGAGAAACAAATCATTTTAAGAAGACAGCACCATATTCTGTGTGATAACTCCAAATCCACAGGAGTGGTTACAGTAAAAGGTCAGACAGGGGGGTAGTGCCTGGGCTAGCTTGTGGACAAGTGCAACACTGGGAACACACTTGCAGCCCCCACCCTTAGGAGCCATGGTGGGTACCGGGCTGTAGTCAGCCAGCACTCTAATCCCTTCTTCAGCCGTGTGTTAGCTGTCACAATCTTCAGAAGGAAGGATACTCCTCCCCTGCAGGCTTTGCTGTGACCCCCGGGAAGACCTAGCACAGCCTCCCCAAGCACTAGCAGGGGGTGTGCCCAGCAGAGGCCCAAGGGGCCACACTCTGGAGTTGAGAAGGCTCCACTTGCCCTTTGCTGTCCTGAGCTGTGGTCAGATGGTAAACACATCTTCACATCCCAAGTCATCGCTAAAGCATTTCATGTCGGGGTGATTAATCTGTAACGTATTTTCTGCAGAGACCAATTTAGTTTTCTCTCCCCTTTTTTATCTGCTGTCAGCAGTTCTGTCAATACCCCTTTGTGACCCAGTGCCGCAGTATTTAATACAGAAACCTCCCATCGATTGCAGCCTCCCCATGCTGGTCTCTTCTTCTATTGTTTGAGGGTATTGCCTTCTGTGGTAAATTTAATCTTATGCTCACTGCATCATTACCTTCTGCAATTAAATTGGAGATCCTTTGCCATTTATAATCATTAGCTGAACCCTGGGGAGGCCTGGGGAGTGAGGGTCTGTGGGGTGTGTGGACCCCGATGAAGGGTTGGGCGGCCTCCCTGCTTCCATCTGCTCGCTCAGCTCCACGTCCTGCTGCCTGCAGCTCTGTGGACATCAGTGGTTCTGTCATGTGGAAAGCAGAAAGCCTGGTGCCGCCTCTGCTGTGTCCACACAGGACTTCCTCAGGGTGATGGCTCTGACACGCGGTTGTGTCTGTGAAGGAGCGAAGCATGGTTTAGAGACAGTCCTGCCTGAAGTTCACGATCAGTGTTCACAGGAATCGTTTCTTTCACGGTTAGCTTCCCTTTCCCAGAACTGGATGGAGTGCGGAAGTATTTATCCTGCCTGTCACCTGCCTATCCGTTCATCTTTTTAGTACATGATTGCACAAAGCACATGTTTGATATTATTCTTGATTTCTTTTTCAATGTTTTTATTTATTCACTGAGAATTTTATACATATTTAATCATATTTATCCCCTCCCCCAATCCTAGATTCTCCCCCACCTCCCTACGTACCCAACTCATTTTTTTTTATAACGTCCCCTTTCTTTTTTTTTTATTTATTTATTTATTTTTTTTTATTATTTTCTTTATTTACATTTCAAATGCTATTCCAAAAGTTTCCTATATCCCTCCCCCCACCTCTGCTCCCCTACCCACCCACTCCCACTACTTGGCCCAGGCCTTGCCCTGTGCTGGGTCATATAAAGTTTACAAGACCAAGGGGCCTCTCTTCCCAGTGATGGCTGATTAGGCCATCTTCTGCTACATATACAGCTAGAGACACGAGCTCAGGGGGTACTGGTTAGTTCATATTGTTGTTTCACCTACAGGGTTGCAGCCCCTTCAGGTCCTTGGGTACTTTCTCTAGCTCCTCCATTGGGGACCCTGTGTTCCATCCAATAGCTGGCTGTGGGCATCTACTTCTGTGTTTGCCAGGCACTGGCATAACCTCACAAGAGTCTGCAATATCAGGGTCCCTTCAGCAGAATCTTGCTGGCATGAGCATTAGTATCTAGGTTTGGTGGCTGATGATGGGATGGACTCCCGAATGGGGTAGTCTCTGGATAGTCCATCCTTTCATCTTACCTCTAAATTTTGACTCTGTACCTATATCCTTTCATGAGTATTTTGTTCCTTATTCTAAGGAGGAATGAAGTATCCACCCAGTGGTCATCCTTCTTGGTTTTCTTCTGTTTTGCATAATGTATCTTGGGTATTCTAAGTTTCTGGGCTAATATCCGCTTATCAGTGAGTGCATATCTAGTGACTTCTTTTGTGATTGGCTTACCTCACTAAGGATGATATCCTCCAGATACATCCATTTGCCCAAGAATTTCATAAATTCATTGTTTTTAATAGCTGAGTAGTACTCCATTGTGTAAATGTACCACAGTTTCTGTATCCATTCCTCTATTGAGGGACATCTGGGTTCTTTCCAGCTTCTGGCTATTATAAATAAGGCTGCTATAAACATAGTGGAGCATGTGTCCTTATTACCAGTTGGAAGATCTTCTGGGTATATGCCCAGAAGAGGTATTGCTGGGTCCTCTGGTAGTACTATGTCCAATTTTCTGAGGAACCGCCAGACTGATTTCCAGAGTGGTTGTACAAGCTTGCAATCCCACCAGCAATAGAGGAGTGTTCCTATTTCTCCACAACCTCGCCAGCATCTGCTGTCACCTGATTTTTTAATCTTAGCCATTCTGACTGGTGTGAGATGGAATCTCAGGGTTGTTTTGATTTGCATTTCCCTGATGGCTAAGGATGTTGAACATTTTTTCAGGTGTTTCTCAACCATTCGATATTCTTCAGTTGAGAATTCTTTATTTAGCTCTGTACCCCATTTTTTAATGGGTTTTTTTGAGTTTCTGGAGTCCAGTTTCTTGAGCTCTTTGTATATATTGGATATTAGTCCTCTATCAGATTTAGGATTGGTAAAAATCCTTTCCCAATCTGTTGGTGGCCTTTTTGTCTTGTTGACAGTGTCTTTTGCCTTACAGAAGCTTTGCAATTTTATGAGGTCCCATTTGTCAATTCTTGATTTTACAGCACAAGCCATTGGTGTTCTGTTGCCCAACTCATTTTTAATTAGCATACATATTAGCGTTTAGCGTTTATTATATTTTTGAAAAAAACTATTTTTGTTATTTCTCTTCCTAACACCCTGCTATCCCACCACCCTGTAACTTCTCCCTCAAGAGATTTTCATTAAAAAAAAAAAGACTTCTTGTGGCACAGGCCTCTAATCTAGCTAGTTAGGGTGCTTAGACAGGGGAATTGTAACTTTAAGGCTTTCTTGATTATAGAGAGTGTATAGGGTCAGAAAGGACAACTTAGTAAGACTATGTTTCAAAATAAGAAGTAAAAAGGGCAGGTCTCTAACTCTGGCAGCAGGCCCTGAATTTGATCTCCAGAAAGAAGAGACGAGATAGTTGACAGCCCAGCTCCCCCAGCAGTGACCCAGGCAGCACTTACTGGTGTTGGCCACGCATGTTGCATCACATCCCCAAATTCCACACTGCACAAGGCTTGCCCTTGTGTTGGACCCTGTGGTCTAGACAGATGTACAGTGGTGGGGCTCCTGTGGGGTCTCCACTGCCCCCTCTCAAGGCCCAGTGCTCAGCTTGTTCTCTCTGTTTTCTTCGTGTTCTTCTTGCCTTGTCCCTATATCCTCAGCTTGTTTTTTTCCAGAATGTCACAGAATTGAGACCTGATGTGTGGTGTTCAGCTCGGCTTCTCTCACTTTGTCAATGCGTGTAAGGTTCCCATGTCTTCTTATATCCCAGCCACTGCTTGTACCCAGTACTGTTCCTCTTGGAGTTTAAGCCTGTGAACCCAAGAAATCTTGGATTCTGAAGGCTTTCTCATCCTGGTCTTCCTAGGTGCCTGTGTTTCTATGTTCTATATTGAGGTCTATGAGCCATTTGAGGCTATATTTATTTAAGATCTCATATCTTGGACTCTACCCAGAGGGATAATGGGGCCTCTTTCCATCCAGGTAAGTATGAGAGTTCCTGTTTCCATTTAGAGCTTTTTCTCCTGAGATGGAACTGGAGTGATTACTGTCAAAAGTTTTCTGACTTACATGCACATTTTATAGGGTATACAGGCTTCTATAAGGCATTTCTGGGTTGTCTCTGCTGGTGTTTACTGCTGTGACATCTCTGGCTTTACATCTGAGACAAGCAAGGCTTAAAGAAAGCCTGGGAATATTCCAAGGTCCCTCTGGCGAGCCTCTTGTCTTATATGTCTTACAGCAGCTATAGTTTTGCTTTGCAGCACAGAAAGAGTAGAGGAAAGAGTGTACTGCACCTGTTATTAGTAGATTCCTCCTTGGGTGTCTTCCCTTCCCTTTGGAGACTTGGGCATCTAGAGCCATGTGGATGAATGCTGTGTATGAGTCTTTCCTTGGCCAGTTCCAGAGAAAATGGGAGGAAGAAAGCAAGCAGGCAGAATGAGTAGTGGTTGGCTTCACAGTGACGATGGCAGGCATTGCTCTCCATGTGTGTCTTGTGACCTAGGGCTAAGGTTGGTTGTAAGAGACAGCCATGTGCCAGGCCTAGGCCAGTTGATGTCAGAAGTGGTTCTTGGCAGCTTTGGAGAGGCAGTTGGCAACTTTGCAGTGAGCAGTCACTTCTCACCCGTGTTTGGGTGCATTTAAACTGAGACATGGGCCTCATGGCTATGTGTTTGTTGACCCTCTGACTTGGCAGATGAAAGCAAAAGGCTTAAAGAGGCCAAAGGAGCCTTCTGCAGGGGACTCAGTATGAGTGACAGATGCAGGATTGGCCTGCTTGTTCCAGCAATGGAGATTCCCAAGGTCCTCACCTGCCCAAGCTCTGTCTCTATCCTTCCGGAAGAGGGAATCTCAGCAACTGGCTCATGACTTTAGTTTGATTGGCTGCAATGGTCAGTGACATTGTGCCTAGGGAGGGTGACTTTGATTTGTGGAAGAAAACGATTTGGAGTAACATGCTAAAAACAAGATTGTTAATGAAGCTTGAAAGCTTTTGGTGGAAATGTAACAAATGAATGGAAAGCAGATTTTTTTATGAGACTCTCAGTCCAATGTGTTGTGAGCCTTGGGGGATCATGAAAGTAAGTACTACCTGTACAGCCTGGACTTGGAGTGCAGACTTACACTTAGGACAGCTGTGCTGGGTGTAGTGGCACACCTATAACTTGAGCACTGTCTTGGTTAGGGTTTTACTGCTGTGAACAGACACCAGGACCAAGGCAACTCTTACAAGGACAACAGTTAATTGGGGCTGGCTTACAGGTTCAGAGGTTCAGTCCATTATTATCAAGGTGGGATCATGGCGTAAGAGGAGCTGAGAATTCTACACCTTCTTCAGAAGGCAAATAGAAGACTGGCTTCCAGGGAGCTAGGATAAGGGTCTTAAAGCCCACACCCACAGTGATACCCTTCCTACAACAAGGCCACATCTACTCCAAAAAGGCCACACCTCTAAGTAGTGCTATTCCCTGGGACAAGCATGTTCAAACCACCACAAGTACTGGGGGCCTGAGGCAGGAGCATCAAGTGTTCATGGTCTACTTGATGCTATAGAGTGACTTCAGAGCTGTGCTTGAACTTATATGTGAAGCTATCTTCTTTTAAAAGAAAACTATCTTTAAGGTGCAGAGTTTTGCAATTTACTAAGTACAAATTCTACTGTGACGGAGTAGCATTCTTTGTCCGTGGATTTTGTAAACATTTCAGATAATTCATTGATCCCCAGCACTGGAGTCATATGTCCAACTCCCAAAGGTTATGACCATCTTATAATTCAAATTGACTTAAGCCCATCTCTAATAGTATGTAGTCTTAACATTTCAAACATTGTTCAAAGGCCCATGTTGACTCAAGGCCACTCTTACCTGTGTACCCTATACAACTCAAAAAACAAATTGCTTACTCCAATAAACAGTGGCACCGAGTAAACATCTCTATTCCAAAGGGGAGGATCAGGAAGACAGCAATGAAAGATTGGGCCAAAGCAAGACTGGAACTGAGCAGGACAAATGTTAAAACCTCTAGTTTCAAGTCTGGCAGCCAGCACATGTCTGTGCGATGTGAAGGCCCGAGGACTTGGGCTGCCGTGTGCTTATGGCCTTGCCAATTGCAGAGAATAGGGCTTCCCTCCTGGGCTGGCTCCATTCAGTGTCCACTGCTCTCCCTTGTAGACGTTCTGTGTTTTACCCCAGCATACTGAGATCTCTACTTCAGCTTTGGTTTCACCCTCACGGGTCCACACTGCTCTCTCGGGGACCTTGCTCTTGGGGACACTGCCCTTCCACACACTGCCTGGTCTCCCATTCTTTCCTTTCAAATCTTGGAGGAAGCTTCCACGACCCTGCAGCTCTCGTTTTCTACATCCCTGAAACATTAGCATCATGTGGATGATGCCAAGGTGTTCTGCCAGCTTGAGTGGCAGTCAGGTCTTCTTGGACTGGTAGCAGCCTCTGAATGCCTGGATGGCAGAACACAGCAAAAGGAATCCTACAAGAACAATGTTCAGGCTGCCTCTGTAAGAAGGGCACCCTGGGGTGCTTTGACACAGGGAAAGGCTCTCTGTAGTTTGTCCTTTCATCCCTGTGAGCCCATGGGATCTGACCAGTTCCTGAGGTGCCCTCAAGTAGAACAAGTGAGAAAAGTGAGGTCTTTCTAGTAACTCTAGTCTCCTTAGCAGCTATCATTTTGTCCACGGTTTTCAGTATGCACGTTTTCTAGCAGAGTACATATTTTTCAGGTCGTTTTGCTGTTTTAGCTTCTGATTCTCACTGTAAGCCTGGTTACAAGCAGGCAACAGTAGCCCTGCCACAGCCTTGAGGTTTCTTGCTGCAGCTTAGTCTGCCCTTCTTAAACCCAGGCTCCACATGAATTTCAGTCCCACTATCTGTACGCAGACTGTATCTTTGCTCTGACCTCATTCCCAGGGCAACCCAGAGCTCTCTAAATGATCCACATGTTGTGTGTTACATCATGACAAAATGAAGGAAAAAGGTTAGTGCAGCCAACATGTGCCAGACAGTTGCAGTGTTTTCTTTTATTTGATTCCTGCACCCATTCCTATAAGGACTGTCTCCACTGTTCATTTGAGTTACATTAGAGGATGCCACTCCTCCTAAGACTTAGTGACCGCTTAGGCTAATCCTCAGAAGCTAGCAGAGCCGAACCACTCTTGGATTGGAGTTCCTAACTTGAGATGATGGAGTGAGGTAGGAGGGTGGGGTCAGTATTTTCAGATGGTATGACAGGCAACATTTGCACTCAGAGCCAAACGTACCTTAAGAATAGAGAGAGAGAGATGGATAGAGATGCAACAATAAAGAAGACAAAGCAGTTCCAAGGTTTATTGGTTCAGTTTCTCAACAGCATGAAGTCTCCTGCGCCACATCCCTCTGCTCTGCCATATCTACTTATCACTGATGCTGGCAAGACAGCTGCAACAGTTCCAGCCATCACATCAAGATCCCTACAGTAACAGCAATGAGAAAGCTGAGTCCTCTGTCCAGGTGCCAAACACATTCCCATGTCGTACCTAACTAGTCATTGGCGTTAAGCAACTCAAGCTTAAGGCTGGGAAGGGGTCTAGGGTAGGATGGTCAGAGTTGTCACATAAACTGCGCCTTCCTTGCCTTTCACAGAGCTTTCACAGGTTGCTTGGTGCTACCTACATTGTAAGTGCCCCATCCTTGCCTCTTTTTGAAGGAAGCGGGATAGGGGTACTTGACTCTCTGTAGGGCGGCCTTTAATGCAGTGCTTGCTCCTGAGCGCTTTCTGGCTCAGTGGTAAACGTGCAGCTTTTTGTCTTCACTACTCTTAACTCTGAGGCTTTTCTGAAATGCACTGTGTGAGGCTCCAGAAGGACACAGGTCACCATATTTTGTTCATTGAATGGTGTTTCCTTTTGTTTGTGTCCTGGTGTTAGAGACATTTCATCTGAAAGTGTTTGCTAGATGCCTTTAATCATCAATTTTGGACCAGGGAGCCCTGACTTTCTGAGTGCTGAAAACATGACAATGTTTGTCATCCCCTATGGTGTTCTCGCTGAGCTATCTCCATGCTGCAGGGAATAGGATGATGGCTGTCCTGCGGCGTTTGCTGCTGCTGCTGCCGCCCCGAGCAGATTGTTTCTAAGGTCTGCCTTCTCTATTCCTTGCCTTAGAAGTCTGTACACTAACCTGACCAGGAGTCGGGGCCTGGTTCCCCTCAACTGACCGCTCGGCCATGAGTGAGCTCCTCACACTATCTGAGGTCTAGCCTTCCTATCTGCGAAGTAAGGGTAGTCCCTATGGAAACTCTAAACTTGAGATTCTTTTTCATTCTATCTCGCCTTGACCTCTGAACTTCCTGACAACTCAGCGTAGGACTTCTGCTGCAGCCTTACACTTGCCAGAACATTGCCTGTCTCACACAGCCTACACTGATATGTGTGGGCTTTATGTCCCACTTGAGACCTGGGTGTGGGCCAGTTGTCCCTCCACATGAACTGTCTCTGGACCTGTGGGCTAGTGACTCACAGGAGGCTTACCTGCTTCTAAGCTCAGCGACATGGCCTTTGGAGGGCGCAGCCCCTGCTGGCTGAGCCTCTTCAGGATGTCTCTCCCTGTATGGTTGGTCCCTGAGGTGGTGCTGCTTAGGGGTCAATTGCCCAGGAAAGTGAGTTGCTGAGGCCACTTTGGACTGTTTATGGTCCAGCTATAGGCATTTTGTCTCCAGCCCCAACAGAAAGTTCTTCTTCCATAGCTCTGTGTCCTGGCCGCCTTGAGGATGTCCTGTTCCTGTTCTTGCCTCTGCCTTGAGTGCCCCTCAGGAAACTGCACTCTTTTCCTGCAGCTGGGGAAATCTTAGAAACATACACCATCATAGCTAATTGACCCAACACACATTTGCTAGGTTTCTTCGTTGCCCTGTGGCTTGAATTCTCAAGACAGCCATGGCTTTCTCGTCTGTGTCTTATGACTTTTGATGATATAATCAAGGAAATGAACTAGTCGCTAGCTCTACATGCCTTGCCTGCTCTGCTGTCCCGAGCCTTTACATCCAGGCAGATACTGAGCAAGCGAGCGAGCAAGCATGCAGAGGCAGCGCTTGTACAGCAGTAAGCATGTGCTGCTTGGCTGTGTGAGGAATTGGTGGCTGGTTGATGACTTATTAACTAATAGATTATTGTTTTAGAAATGGAGACCTGTCCATGGGTGTGAAGTTCACCAGGGGAAGTACGCTGTGCTTTGCCCCACTGCCTAGGCTTTGCCACAGGGCCTTCATGGAGTGAGGTGGATATTGTGGGGTGGACATTGTGAGGTTGTTTTGTCTGAGGTTGGGGGAGGGTCATTTCTCCTGGCATCGTGCCAGGCATCCTCCCAGGCATCTTCCCATACGCCTTTACCAATGAGCTTGCTCTGTCCTGTCTTGGACCTGTAACCTTTTAAAGATTGGAGCCAGAACTGGAGAGATGGCTCAGAAGTTTAGAGCAGTAGCTTCCAGAGGATCCAGGTTCGAGTCCCAGCATCAAAATGATGGTTTACAACATCTGTAACTCAATTCCCAGGGGATTCAATGCACTCTTCTGGATTTCAGGGTACCAGGCACATATGTGGTGCATAGATATCTATGTAGGCAAACACTCTTACGTATAAAATAAATATAAATCTTCAAAAATCTGATATGATCTATGCTCTCATTTTTCTGAAGACAGTGCATGAGTGGCTTAATGGGACATTGATGAGAACCTGCTGTTGAGTAGGCAAAATGAATCATCCCTGCTTATTGAGCTTATGTTTTTTAGTATATTCTCTGTCACCAGTGAGCTGTCATTAACCAGAACACTAGGTTTTCAGGAGACTAGACTGAGTGGCTCTGTAAACCCTGAGAAGACACTGTGGAAAGAATTTTTCATTCACCAAGACATCAAACCTAAGCTGCCATCATTTAATGCCCCAGACTAACCATTCTGTATCCTTACTAAATGGTGATACACATGTGGGTGTATGTGTAATTGTCTAGTGAGAATTTCTTTCAGATTTTATTGTAGCATCAATGTTGTACCTCCTCTTTAGTAACTGCATTCCATCATGGCGGCTGGCTCTTAGCACCCTCCTATCTCAGAGCCCAGGGGCCGTGCTGTGCTTCTTGCTGCCATGCTCTCTCCTATGCAGCACCACAGCAGCTTCTTCTCAGAACTCAGTGTGCTCCTCACTCGTCCTCCGACGTCCCTGTAACTCAGTCAACAGCATCTCTAAACCTTCCCTTTATGTGCTTTTTTTATTATTGATTTCGATGTTGAGGATACCACTTGGCTCTGTGTCTACTAGACAAGCAGTGTCTGCCACTGAGCCGCAAGCCCAGCTCCCCTCATGTCCTTGTGCTGAGTATTTCAGAGTAGCCCTGTGCTAACTGAAAAGAAATGCACTCTGGTAGCAGAAATGAAGTCCCCATTCTGCCAAAGTAAGGAAAAACAAGGGGCCATGAACCCAATACAATGAGAAAAGAAGACACCAGTCTCATTAGTGGGACAACCCTCTTTTGCCTGCCCCCACCATTCACTCAGTTGGCTGCCCCTGGTTGGCTATGCCTTACCGTTCTGTGGGAGTTGTATGGTGAGTTCTGAAAGTTGGCTGATACCTTGCCAGTATGACCTGCCAGGTTCTGTGGGCATCATCCCTTCTGCCCTGGGCTTTGAGAAGACTGAGTTGGATAAGAGACAGGACAAAAATGGGTAGGGTCTTGGGTCTCTAGTACTCATCTGCCCCAGTCTCTGGCCACCACCCCAATTGTGATGACCTTGAGATATCCCAGGCCTCATGGGCTCTTCTCGTTCTGTTCTTTTACTGAGTTACTGCATGAGCTGCCTGTGTTGGGGATTGTGAACCTTGGCCTGCAGAGTGGCCTGTACCTCCAGCTCTCCATCCCCTTCCTGGTTTCTCATCAAGACCCTGACTCCTCACCATACCCATCCTTCTTGTGCTGCTACATGCTTCCGGGTGAGCAGACTGCTGCTGTATGTCCTATCTCATGAGAACTTAGCAGATCGCCGTGTTTACCTACTTCACTGCCACATTCCCACAGGTGCAAGGGACTGTTGAGCCACACATTTCACACATGTCAGTGTGTTCTTTTCATGGTGGCTACCATGGCTCCTTCCAGTCCCACCTTCAGTATCTAACTCTGTCCCCAGGCCTCTCCCGCATGATGTTCCTAATCCCTTCCCAAAGTCCCCAAAGACCTAACTAAGGATTCTCTTCTCTCTTCCCTCATGTTGTCCTCTTGTTTGGGTATTTTTCTGGTACTTGCATAACTGTGTCAGTGTCCCTATGAAACAGGGCAAATGCCTTCTGTACAAGAGCAGAGGTGGCCCTCAGCTCTTTGTGAGGGTTATGAAAGGTCAGGCCTGTCTGTGACAGAAACGTCTATGGGTCTTCAGAGTTGGGCTCCTTAGCTAAACAGCACGCTGATGAATCCAAAGCATGAGGCTTGCAGAGAGGGGGCAGGGGAGAATAAGAGAGAGAGAGAGAATGTTTGGGATTTTTCTGGGATAGAGAATTAGCACTATTCAGAGAAGGGAGTGAAGTTCTTTGGGGCGGTAGCCGATCTCTGCAGCAGACAAGCCAGAGGTTTGCATCGTGAACTGTGTTCTGACAAAGCACTGCTTGTGCTTTTCGTGGCTTGTAGTCTCCCTGAAGGAAAGGTGGGTGCCTGGGGAAGAAGAGTTGAAGGTAAATCTTCATAGCCACTTTTGAGACATTGTTGGGTCACCCATGGCTATTTCCATGAACTCTTCCCCGCCAGGATGTCCTATGTCCCACCTGCCTGTGACCTTTTCTCACACATGCTTTGCTGGGTGATAGCTTCCAGAATATCTGGTCTCAGGAACTGAGAGCTGTAGTTGTCATAACACCTCACTAGAGAGGCTCTCGCCTCTATGTGCCCAGCCAGGACTGTGGCAAAGTCTACACTATCCAGTCAGCCTTTTCAAAGCAATGTAGAGATCTTACTCCAGCCTCAATACACTTGTGTGTTGACTGGCTTCCACTGGTGAGAGGAAACTTCAGTTGTGCTGTGGGCTCTCGTCCCCTCCCCAGAAGCCCTGATGTCTCTTCCATCCTGTGCTCTCCTGGCTTTGCTTCCCAGAGCTGTGATTCAGGCCGATGTTTCTCCCACGGTTGGAGGGCACGTGAACGTTTGTTCCTGCCACAGGACATTGTGCCTCATTAGCAACCCCAGAAGACCTTCCTAACCCGACTATTCCCAGATGCTGAGGCCACACAGCCTCTCAGGGGACTCTGAGGAGCCTAGTTTGAAGGTTTGAATGAGTTCACCAGTAGTGGGTTCGGGATGTTGGAGAAGTGTAAGAGATGGTCCTTAAGTTACTCAGATGAGCAGAGCTCCAAATGGAACGTGGAAAGACCTGTGGGCCTTCTCCAGAAGATCTAGGCAGGGGGAAAGTGGAGTGACCGTCTCTCCCAGGCTTGGAACCAAGGCCTGTCTTTTCTCAGTACCCCCAAAAGACAGTTTTTGGGCTCACCAGCCTGTGGGGACTGAGTGAACCCCTGTGAGGATCCTGTGTTCCTCATGATAACAGGGAAAGAGGTCGTGTTATATTGGGAACAACATTTGATTAAAGAACATGTGTCATTTTGGAGGGAGCTGGCCATGGAGACTTGGTTTTTCTCACTGGGAAAGCCAGATGTTTGAGTTATTCCATATTGTTCTCTTCAAGTTTGAGCTGATTGTCTCTAATCACACACTTGAAGCAAGCCCTCCACAATAGGGGCTATTAATGTGCCTTCTATTTTTTGCTGTGCACGGTTTTATTTTATTTTATTTTTCCAATAAGGTTCAAATGGTCTTGCCTTTTAAGGGGGGAAACAAAGACTGAACCTCCAAATTGTTCTAATTATTTCCATAAAATCCTGAGAATTGTATAAAGAGTCCAGATCTTTCTTCTCTCCTTTGAACAATACCCGTCATTCCAGCTGGCCAGCTCAGCAGCACTGGAAGGAAGAGGACAGCTGAAGTTTACTGCGGGGCGGTGGAGCCCACATCACAACTGTACCCAGGTGGCCACAGCAAGTGACACGACCCTCCGAGGATGGGATACACGGAGCATGAGGTCAGTCCTGTACCCACTGTGGAGTCCTGCTTCTTCCTTCCTCGCCCTCTAAAGGAGTTGATGGAAAGCTAGAGGAACTGGGGACACCTGACTTGCTGTCTCCATCTTATTTCTGTGGGAATTATCTTCACCCCAAATTAAGCTAGCAGGGAGCTGTCCCGTTGTTGGCTTTGTGATGTCCCTTAGTTTTTCCCATGTCAGGCAGCGTAGAAGGAAACCAAGTCCAGGGCTTTGTGGTGCCTCACAAGCCCCATGGCGACACAGATGCTTCATCTCTGTGATTAGCGCTGTAGGCTGGCACTTTCAGTCCCCAGCCTAAGCCCCCCTTGTGGAGTTGTCTGGCCATTTCTGTGCTTTCAAGAGCCATACCTATTGGGCAATCATATTTTGTCATTTAAGTAATTATACGCAACAACCAGCAGTTCTAATGGAACAAACAAGAGCGATTTTTCTGTTCCAGTTGTGATTTTGATAGGCAGAGGAGTGATGGTGGGATGTCTGTTGCCATGGCAACAGGAGCCTGCACAGGCCTCTTTAAGATGCAGTTTATCCCCTTAGCACACCATCATTTATCACTGAGCTGAAGAGACGGATGTCATGTAATAACGTGAGTTTCTTCCACGGTGGGGGAACACCTTTAATTTTAGTTCTGAGACCCCTGTGAAAATCCAGGGCTGATAAATAACCGGTTGGCCCTCCTCCCCTGTGCATATCTGCACAAAGGAGTGATTTGGTTTCCTGATCAAGCTGGAGGCCGTAGACTCAAACCGTGATGGATATCCCACACAGCCCACTTCTCCTTGTCCTCTGGGCCTCTCTCCTTGCTGCCTTTTGAAGAATGTGAAGACAAGAAGCTCAAAGACTGGCTCACACACCAAAATGCAAGATTTGCACAACATTGGCTGGCAACTCCCCACAGTGACCTTGTTGTGCCCAGGGAGTCTCTGTGACAAGCAAAGGAAGTGTCAACACAGTGGAGAGCCTTTGGTCCTCTCCCTGACGGGTGACTCCTTTGGCAACAGCCTTTTGTTCTTGTCTAGCCAGGCTGCCTGCACTGCTTCTTCTGGCCATGTTAAAGTTGTGCTGCCAGAAGCGGAAGCAAGCCTCAGTTGGATCACAGTGTGCCTGTGACTGCCCTTCTTGCCCTCCAGAATGGGTCACATTTCTTATTTTACAGCTTTCCTTGTTTTACCCATGACTTCTTACAATTTGGGGCATCTGAATTGGTGGGGGGGAGGGTAGAGATACCATGATATTGAAAAAGTGCAATATATAGGAGCTAGCTGAAGATGTAAAATGCCAGGCTGGGGAGACACTTCCAGAGGTAAAAGTACTTGCCTGGCGATCCTGACAACCTAAGTTCACATCCCCAGGACCCACCCACATAAAAGCCTGACACAAGTGTCTGTAATCCCAGAACACCTTGCTGATAGTGAATGACTGGTGGAAGGCAGAGATTAGGGAACTCCAGAGTATTAAGGGCCGATGACAGGTTACATAGTAGCAACAAGACCCTGTTTCAGAACTTCAAGTGCAAAGACAGGACAGGTACTTGAAGGTTGTCCTGTGACCTCCACATATGTGCACCTGTACTCATGTACCTGAACACACATGTGCCTACATCTCACACATGTGAGATTAATTAATGAAAATGCCATCAGACTGTGGAAGGAAAGGAGTTCAGTTGATATTTGTTGCAGGGCACATACAGTCCTGCTATGTGAAAGGCAATTAAGGCTTCCAGGTTCTTCTCCAAATGCCACTGAAGCTATAGCAAGTGAGGGAGCCAGTGATGGCCGTGGAGGCTTGCATCTCCCCTGAGTATAGCTAGGGATTACACAGCAGGGCAATTTCCACCCTAGCACTGACTGGGGCTACTGGGCACCTCACTCTGTCTTGGGTATGTGGCATCAGAAAGACCCTACTGACCAGAAGTATTGGATTTCAGACCCTGTGCGAGGCAGTCAGAGAAGTAGGGGTGGGTTTAGGGTAGGGGGAGAGGAAAAGAAATGGAAAAAGAGAGAAACAAACAGTAAATATGAATATATACAAGTGTATGTGCTTGCATGTGTGTGAGCAGTACATATGTGTATGAAGAATGTGTACATATGTTCAGGTTTGTGTGTGTGTGTGTGTGTGTGTGTGTGTGTGTCTACTGAGCATGTGCACTCTAAACTACCATATGGCCAGTTTCAGACCCCTCTTTCCATACTTCCTGCCTTGAGAACTAGTGGGGATGGGAACAGACATGGACTAAGTCCAGCAAAGCAAGCCCCAGCTCCTTCATCTTTCTCACAGGGTTTCTACTTCTCCTATTTGTCTTTTTCTTTCTACATATATCTCCTAATAGCAACAGCACACCATGTGTCGAGTCTATCCTTCTCCTCTCATCTTTCTTATTCTGTGCTGCAGAATTACTAGGGTCCTCACATGTCTGCTCCAGCTTCTGCATGGCTGTCACTATCCCTCTGACCTCTCCCACTCTCAAGAGACCAAATACATTCTAAAATATTTTTAAAAGCTATTACATTTTTTTTTAAGTGGGGGTGGGGGTGGTGAGCTGTGCCCTGGTGAACATGTAGAAAACAAGACAATTTGAAGGATTTGGCTCTTTCCTTTCACAGTCTTGGTCCCTGGCATCAAATTCAGATGATTAAGTTTGGTGGCAGATACCTTTACCCACTGCGCCATCTTACCGGCCCACCAAATCATATTTGATACCTACAAGCCATTGTCCACTTGTCCAGTTGGCCCAGGGAACCACACATATAATACTGGCATGCCAGCACTCTTTCAGCCATGAGTGGTGTCTGTAGGGGAAGAAACATGGATGAGCACAGGCACCCAGGCTAGGATCCCCGCTGCTTGGCTGCCAGCAGGGGCAGGGGCCAGCAGGGGCTTGGGCTAGCAGGGGCAGGGGCCAGCTTTCTTTTCAGCTGGGGGCTTAGGCAGAGCCTGGAAAAGTGAGGTGGTTTCCATCGTCCATTCATTCTTGCATGTGCTGTCCTTCTCTTTCCAGCCAGATATATTGTATAGAGAACGCTCATGGGCAGCTGGTGCGTGACCTAGACTTCAACCCCAACAAGCAGTATTACCTCGCCAGCTGCGGAGATGACTGCAAGGTGAAGTTCTGGGACACACGGAATGTCACTGAGCCTGTGAAGACCCTGGAGGAGCACTCCCACTGGTACAGAAACTCATTTGCATGCTGCTTTAGGGAAGAGGGGATTATGTAATTTATTTTGCTAATTACTTTACCATTTGGAAAAGCACAAACCAGCTTAGTTTGTGCTGCTGTGAATCATTCAATCAGCCCAGTTTTATTCTTCCTAAAGAAACACTAATTCCAAATGTGAATGTTTGTGATTTATAAGTGTAGGAAAAGAAGAAAAACACAGATTCCGTTCCTCTTTCAACTGCGCCGGTTCAAGTGTGGAAACGTGAATGTGCGCAGATGTTCACACAGCATTGTTTGCCACGCGTGGAACCTGGAAAGGACCCAAATGTCCATCAGTGGGGGATTGGTTAGGGAAATTTGGTGACATCCGTGCAGGGGAGATTATGCAGCTGCCAGAAGGAATGAGGCGTATCTGTATGTGTGGATATGGAAGGACGCCCAAGACCATTCATCCTCTCCAGATATTGTCTGGATGTGTACCATATGCTGAGAGGGAAGAAAGAATGAGATGCAGACTAGTATATACGGCACAAAAGCATGGTTTTATTCCAACGAAACCTATATGTGCATGTGCACACGTGTTTGTGTATAGGAAATGTGTGAGTGTGTGCATGAGTAATGTGTATGTGTGTAGAAAATCTGTGAATATGTATGCATGTATAGTATGTGTATGTGTGTATAGAAAATGTGTGTTTCTGTATATGTGTGCATGTGTTGAAAATGTGTGATTGTGCATGTGTGTAGGAAATGTGTGTGTGCACATGTTTGAATGTGTGTATGTGTAAGAAATGTGTGAGTGTGTATACATGTATAATGTGTCCATGTGTCTGTATGTGTGTTTATGTAGGAAATGTGAATTGTGTGCATGCGTGCATTCATGCATGTGTATATGTGTAGGAAAGTCTGGCTGAGAGATCCACTTTCCTGATGACTCCTCCCTAGGTGAGGAGGCCCCTTCAGGGCTTTCCTTTCCTAGTTCTATGTCTGGGTTTGTGAATTTCTTACCAAAAGTGGTGCTGTGTCTGCAAAGCCCTAGGGCCCTCCCCGTGCAGTTCTGATGAACTGGATGAATGGCTGTAATTTGCCGCAGCCCAAGCAGAAAGCTTAGCTGTGTCCTCTGTGCTGAGCACAGCTTTGCATGTGAGTTCTGCTGCACTCTCCAACTAGGTAGGCACTAGAGCCTTTGGTGGTCTTAGAAGGGTCAGGAGGCCAAATTCTGCAGGGCCCCTGACCGGTGCGAGGAGAAATAGCACCAATATCAGACCTGATACTTGGGGGATGCCCAGGCTTGTCTTTGGTCCTGTGGCAGTGCCTGGCTGAAAAGATGTGTGGGACTTTGTTAGATATTCCAGGTTGTGGCTAACCCATGTGTGGCTTCAAGGAAGGTAAAATGCTAAGTGACAAGCCTTCTCCCTCTGCCGGTGCAAGCTGACACTCCGTCTTCTGGCCTTGCTTGTTAGGTCCTAAAAGAATATTTTGGATCCACCCTTGGTAGATTTTTAGCTCCTTTTCAAAAGTCCCTGGTGTCAGCATATATGGTGCTGATTATATTGCCCTAATGCAGCTCTGTCCAGTAGGGTCACTCAAAATGGTGTGTCTGCCCATGATTGTTGCAGGGTGTGGAGCGTGCGCTACAACCACTCTCACGACCAGCTGGTCCTCACTGGCAGCAGCGACAGCAGAGTCATCCTGTCCAACATGGTATCTATCTCCTCAGAGCCCTTTGGCCACCTGGTGGACGATGATGACGTCAGTGACCCAGAGGAGCACCATGCTGAGAAGTAAGAGACACTGCTTCAAGGAACCCTCTGGGCAGGGGCACTCTATGATCACAGAGGACATTTGGAGATTTCTGGGTGTGATAAGGATGTTTCCCCTTCCTCCCCGCAATTACAGACTACAGACCTGAAGGTCCTTAGCTGTGAGATAAGGGACAGTGCAGTTAGACGGCATCCTTCTACGGGGTTTGTATTCTCTGTTGTCTTACTGAATGCCATATGCCATATCTGAAAGGCTACTGTTGTCACCAGATTGAACACTGGCAACAATATGGCTAAAACTCCCTGTGAAAGAAACTATTAGTGTCCTTGGGATTCTCGGTGACTGGTTCACTAGTGTTGACTATGTTCTTGTAGCCTTCAGCTCATTAATAAGATTCTCAGTCCTGTTCAGTGACTCACTCAGGCTTCCTCAGACTGGAGACACTGCTCAGAGTGTCCTGGTCCCAGCAGCACTACTGTGGTTCAGTGTTCCCTAAAAGCCCTTTGTCATGTACCTGTTCCCTTGGGTACTTGTAGCCATGACTCCTGTCTCTTGCACACATAGGACTCTGTGGTTCCCCTTTTAGCTATGACTGTAGTTTCTTCCTGGGATCCCAGTGCAAATAAGTGTGGGTGCTCTCATTCTGTTGTGAGAGAAGGTGGCAGGGCCCATAGCTTTCTTGGTGGAGCCCACACTGGAGGGAGATGCTCTCGTCCTCTACAGTGGTTTTATTACGCTCCTGTGTGCCAGTAACTTCCCCCAAAGCACACTCCAGAAATGGCACGCGCAGATTGCAGAGACAGGAGGCTCTGGAGAGAAACCCACCAAGTTGGCCAGCTAGTGAGCCCAGAGCATACTGCAGGCCTCTGCACTGGTTTGTGTCCACACACACTGGCTGGTAACTCTGTGAGGAGACACCTCTGTGTGGCTCTGCTGCAGGGTTTGTTCCTCCACTGTCACTTTCCTGTTGGTGCCCTGCTGAGCACAGGTGCAGAGCCTCCAGCTGTTTGGTGCTGCAGAAGTGGGCTTCTGCCAAGGAGGCAGTCTCTCACCTCCTCTCTGCCAGGGGAGGAACCTACTGCTCCCTTAGTCTGCGGAGTGATTAATGTGTGTGCTACCCCCTTGTGGGAAGCATTAAGGAAACAGGGGAAGGAGGCTGTGGCTGGCAGACTATCCTGATGACATTCTGCCATGTTGATGGGACTAAATTCAGGAAAATGGGATTCCCTGTGGAGATACTTCCTGGTATTTGTCACAAAGTATTCTTTGACCACTGGCAGGTCTACTTACTGGGAAAGTGGGGGCCCTGTGGTACCTGAGATCCCAGGTGAAATTCAAGGGTGGGTGGAGGACATGAAGACCCCCCCCCCCAGCAGTCTAATGGGGGAAAGGAAGTGTTTGTTCTGGCACTCAGGGCCCCTAGCCTGCAGTCAGTGCTGGGAAGTCAGTCTGTAAACTGAGGGGAGAAAGTGCCGGAGCAGCTGTGCCTTCCCTCTGTGCCTGTGTCTATGGAGCAGGCTGGGCTGCATTTTGCAGACCGGAATCCCTGGAGTTTCAGACCTCCTGATACAGGCCAGGAGGCCTGCTCCTTGGGGATGTGTACAGCCCTGGATTCTCTATGAGGACTACTTGGGCTCATGTCTAAGGATGTAAGGAGAGGGTGTTGCCTCACCCAGTCCTAGTCCCAGTCCCAGGTAGGCCGCACAACTGAAGAAAACCTTCCTCTCAGTGACTTGGGCACCGTCAGCTGAGATCCCAGAGAGAGCCTTTTGTAGCCAGACTCTCCTACTCTGTGCACCAAGAGCTAGCCTGGCTGCTCTCAGTGTCCTTCGGGCTCAAACGCTAGCAGCTTTGCTGTGATACTCTACTACACAGTGTCCTGGTCCCTTGACAGGGCCCTCAGAATACACCAGACAGGAACCCACAGTCCCAGAGCCAGGCGTCGTTACTGTGCAGCTTGTAACCTGTCCCCATAGCGTCAGCATGCTGGCCCCACATAGGCTGCATATGGTCCTTGCTGTGTTTTCCTCTGTGAACGCTCATATCTTCTGTAGCTTACTCTGGTCTCTATGTGTTGGGCTATAGGAGCAAGGAACCCCTGCAGGACAATGTTATCGCCACCTATGAGGAGCATGAGGACAGCGTGTATGCAGTGGACTGGGCCTCAGCTGACCCATGGCTGTTTGCTTCCCTAAGTTACGACGGGAGACTGGTTATCAACAGAGTTCCCAGGGCGCTGAAGTACCACATACTGCTCTAGTGGGCCGCGGCACTGCTGCTTGGTACCTGGCAAATTCTCAGAAATCTGCAGCTACGAGGTAATTCCCCTCACAGACAGATACCTCCTTGGGAGAACCAGCATTGCTTCTGCAGGAGCTCTGAGGGACATGGCGCTTCTGCCAGCAGCTCATCTGATGCTGTCAGCACACTGCTCAGCATGGGAGGGAGCCTTACTGGACACAGCTGTTCATGTGTGAATTGATGGCTGCCCAGTCTCTGGTTGGTTTCTGGTTTCTGTTTAAAGGGTGTTGGCAGTTTAACTTTTCCCCAGTGTATTTCCACCTTCCTGTTGTCATGAAATTACAAGCTGAAATAAAGTCAGTGGGATGCACACAGCCTCCTCCTTTCAGGCTCCCTGCCCCACTGAGGAAGTCATTAGGCTCTTTGTTTGTTTGTTTTTTATCACACGGAAAAACTGAGTGCTGTGGATAGGTGTGCCCTCCTCACAGTGCCCTCCCTCACCTGTGGACAGGTGTGCCCTCCTCACAGTGCCATCCCTCACCTGTGGACAGGAGTGCCCTCCTCACAGTGCCATCCCTCACCTGTGGGACAGGTGTGCCCTCCTCTCAGTGCCCTCCCTCACCTGTGGACAGGTGTGCCCTCCTCACAGTGCCATCCCTCACCTGTGGTCAGAAGTGCCCTCCTCTCAATGCCATCCCTCACCTGTGAGACAGGTGTGCCCTCCCCACAGTGCCATCCCTCACCTGTGGACAGG
>NC_034596.1:27491893-27521605 GCF_900095145.1 Mus pahari
ATCCCTCACCTGTGAACAGGTGTGCCCTCCTCACAGTGCCATCCCTCACCTGTGGTCAGAAGTGCCCTCCTCTCAGTGCCATTCCTCACCTGTGGGACAGGAGTGCCCTCCCCACAGTGCCGTCCCTTAGGCAAGGTTCCTGTGGACCATTGACTCCAGGGGGATGAGTGCCCAGCCTTCGATGTTAGTGATTCACTATTGTGTTTTAGTTATGGTTACTGTTGCTGTGTTGAAACACCCTGGCCAAAAAGCAAATGGAGAGGAAAGGGTTTATCTGACGCACACTTCCACTCTGTACTCCATCACTGAAGGAAGTCAGGACAGGAACTCAAAACAGGGCAGGAACTTGGAGGCAGAAGCTGATGCAGAGGCCTTGGAGGAGTGCTGCTTACTGGCTTGTTCACTCTGCTTTCTAATAGAATTCAGGACCACCAACCCAGGGGGATGTGCTGGGCCCTTCCCATCAACAATCACTAGTTAAGAAAATGCCTTATAGGCTTGCCCACAGCATGATCTTCCGGAGACATTTCTTAGTTGAGACTCCCGCCTCTCAGACGCCTCTAGCTTCTGTCAAGTCGACATAAAATTGCTCAGCACATTTAGTAAAGCGGGACTCACTCTGCCTGTAGGGCATCGTTGCTTCCGTTTGTAGAACCAAATTGGCCAGCTAGCCTTTGCTGGTCTCTGTCATGTCAGAAGTCAGGAATGGGTAGAGTCACCATGGGCAACCAGCAGCACAGTCCACCAACAGTTCCTCAAGGAGCCCTGGGAACTGCTGACCTCTCTTGTGTGGGCCCTGGAGCCTTTCCTTGTATGTCTGACACATGCTCACACCTGAGAAGCCACCTTGGCAGTAGACAGGGTGTCCATCTTTTCCTGCAGGCTCTGCTTCCTTATTCAGATGCCCCGCCTTCCTGTCTGTCAGGAGAGGAGATGGAAGAGAGGGGATGGTCCAGCCAGTCCCACAGCTTGTCTATCAGACTTCTGCATCAGTCTGAAGCCCTAACCTGACATATCTATGTGGAAGTGGAGCACTGCCCAGGGGGTCACGTCCTGGACCTGGATCTGGGTGCCTGTGCACAGGCAGGGACAGACGCTGTGCATGGACAGGCACACTGCCCTGCTGGATGATGTCACTTTCACAGTGCATTCTATGGATCTTTACAGTGCAGAATAGATTGTCACAGCTCTTGGCATGGCTATCTGGATCCTCCTCTCTGTAATGGTTTTCACTGGAGACTTTTCTAGAGCATCTGCTTGGGTGGCAGTGCCAGGGCCACTCTTCTGGCTTCTTCCTGCAGGCCACTCTCTGCTGTGGGGACCCATAGCAATTGCAACGTTCCCATCAAAGGTCATCTGTGGCTTGTGATTGGTAGTCAACAGTAGAGCTGTCCCAAACACATGCCCTGGTTCCTGAGAACAGACACTTTTATTTCTGGGCAGTGGCTGATCAGCTGTGGCCCTGTCACCAAATCCGTGTCACATCTGAAAGAACATGACAGTCAACCCCTGAGCTGAAGGGCTACTTAGTGAATCCATGGGCCTGAGTTCTGGGTGCATCTTCTGATCCTTCCAGGTAAACTGGGGCTGCTCCAAGTAGAAACAGAGTTCAGGTTCAGATGTGATATACATATCTGTAGTCCCAGCACTCATCCTGAAGCAAGAGGATTGCTGTGAGTTCCAGGCCAGGCCTGGGATACATGGTTGAGACCCTGTCTCAAAGAAACAAACAAAGAGTGAATCTCAGGGTCCGTGGCAGGTGTGTGTATAGCTCTGTACACTGTCTAGTGCTTTGGAGGCTTCATGGCTTCCTCTCCCTGTAGAGCCTGTCCCTTACCCGCAGCCCACGCTTCAGCCTCACACACTGCAGACCTCACCCCTGCTACACAGCCCCTAAACTCATTAGCCATCTAATGTCCTCCTTGGCAAAGTCCGTAGATTCAGTTGGTTGGTAATTAATTGTGTGTTTAATTAGTATTGATCTTGACAGTTCTTTATTTTGGGTGTAAGTTCCTTATCAGCTATGTAATTTCAAATAACCTGTTTTCCTCACCTTGTTGCTTGCTGAGCAGTATGACTTACAGGGAGAAAAAAAAAAAAAAGAAAGAAAGAAGATGAAATCTAACTTGTCTAGCCTTTCTTCATGGTTTGAACCCACCTGATATTCTCCAGTGTTTTCTTCTGAATGTTTCGTGGCTCTGCGTTTACTTCCTGGATCCACTTGGGATGGTTTTACTTCTTTTCATATAGACACCCAGCATCCCGGCGTCCCTTACTGCTGTTTCTCCTTTGCCTTGCTTCTTTATCCACACCAGGTCTGACTTTTCTGCCCCTTCTCACTCCCCTCCACTGCTCTCTGTCTCATTAGGAATTCCTTGGGACCTTATGGACTATTTCCCAGAGCCTCCTTCTGGATCCTGTGACTACTTTCCCGAGGACTAAATCCCATGCTTACTGCTCCTCTCAAAGCCATACCTGTGTCCGGGGCCAGTGACAGAAGGACAGGAAAGACGCCATATCCTCTGATAAGGGTCTCCATCCTTAATCTGAAACTTCCCATGGCCCGTGTGGCTGCTGCCACAGTTACATGGGGAAGCTGGAAACCCTTCTCTCTACCCACTATGGGAGAGCCCTGCCTTCTGTTGAGTGGTTTAGGGCCTTCTGCTGCTCATAGTACCAGGCAGGGTCCTTCCAGTCCTCCCCTGGTCCTGCCCTCACCCCGTGTACAGAAAGCAACTGAAAGAGAAAACTGCTTTATACTCTGAATCCCACTGCAGGCTGGACGAAGGCTGGGGAAGCAGGGAACAAACAAGAGCAGGGCAGGGGTGAAGTGTGGCAGTTGGGTATCTGTTTGGTCAGCTGCTAGGTCCACGAAGGCCTGACCTTGGCCATTTTTCTTCATCTAGTTTCATAAAGTATAAAATGTCTTCCTCAATGATTGACATTTTGGGGATGTTCAACTCTGTGGCTCCCATCTGGAGCAGAGAGGAAACTGTTGGGTGAGGGTCTGAAACTCAGTAGGTGCCAAGGGACCCCAAGGCCTCTCCAGGGCATATTGACCCCCTTCATCCACATCCGAGCCCCCCCCCCCACACACACACACTGCACTGGCATCCCTGGGGTGACCTGGGTAGTAGCTTCACCTGGAGGCCCTGGGCATTTTCCTGGTCTCCTCACCATCACAGACATTTACAGGAGTGCCTCTGAATTCTGTTCCCAAGACCAGTGTCTCCTTGTCTGGAAAGCTCTTCCCACACACAGCCCTGCCCAGAGTGTCTGATGTCCCACGCTGAGAAAGGGAGAGGAAGACTAGCCATGTACCATATCTGTCATCTCTGGCACCAGAGCTTCTGCAGGTCAGGGCAGTAGCCATCCATCACAGAAGAGGGAGTGGTCAGAAGAACAGGGAAGAGTCAGCTGAGTCCTCTGGGCCAGGGTGTAAGAGAGGAAGTCAGGCCAGCATGAAGGAATGTGAGCAAGAGCCAGGGTGTGGGGTTTTAGACTGGCTCTCTTAGTCGGGTCTCTGCTTGGAGATGGGAGGGCATGCACTTCTCAGGGCAGCAATATGGGTCCCATGACCCTTAGGTTTGGGTGTCTTTCTCTACATAAGAGGTTCATCCGTCAACCATGATGGCATTGCACTTAAGGTTTTCAGATGGAAGCTGCCATGAGGGGCTATGCTGAGGCTGCTGTGTACACCTTGCTCACAGATGCCCTCAGTGGCCTGCGCCTGCCAGACCAAGGGACACTGGGCTCTGCTTGACTAAGAGCAATGTGGATACCTTCAGCAAGGCAGGCCTCAGTGGGGCCTGATGGGCTGTTGCTGAGGCTACTGAGGCCGGGAGGCAAAAAGCAGGTTTGAGGAGGGGGGTGGGGAGAGGGAGGAGTGTGAGGGTGGGGCTGGGCAGAGAGGAGGGAGTGGAAGCTGTGGTCAGGATGTAAAGTGAATAAATCATGGATAAAAGAAGTTTAGGGTGGAGGAGAGAAGCATGGTTTGAAAGGTCAGCCAGACTCACTTGGCCAATGCTGGCTCATCCTTCATGCACACAGGCAACAAGGTAGGAGGCACCTGGGAGCTGAGATACACACCCAGGCAGGGCCCTGTACCAGTGTGGACCTAAGATGGGCCACAGGAGCAACTGGGAAGCTTGGGTGTTCTGCTCTGGGTCAGGTTGATAAAAGTCATCTTAAAGCACATTCAGAAGGCGCCCGACTAAGGGATACTGCCAGCAGCGTGGTGCCTGGCTTCTAGGGAGCACGGGCAGAGGTGCAGAGCTGGGTAGGAGAGTGGAGGAATAGTGAATCATCATCTGTGGTGTGCTTGCTGGTGGTACTGGTGGGGAAGGTGCAAGCCGTCCCCTTCAGGGAAGTTTCAGCTGCCTGTAAGATGCACAGGCAGGCTCCCTCTCCTAGGGATGTTTGAAATAGTTGATGCCCAGAAGGCCCCCAGCCCTTCCTCAGTATATGGAAGTTGATGAGCTTCCCCAAGAGGAATGAACATCATCATCGAGGAAGAGCAGATCCCAAATCTGTTTCTCGAAGAGCCTTCTCACTCAGTCCCCGAGGAAGTGCAGAGTATGTAGGTGGGCGGCAATTTGCTGGTCTGGAGCCTGCCTCTCAGATAAGCTCAGAGATGCGTAGGAGGCGTCTCCTCGCCTGTGAAATGAAATCACAGTCCCCGTTCTGTTCACTTGGGTGTTTGCCTCCGCCGAAGAAGACAACAGCCTGTGACAGGCACACACGTGGCCAGGATGCACTCTGGCTCTTGGGTGACGACTGTGGGCGTGCCAGGCATGGTGAAACAGTCTGAGTGAGCTCCTTGACCATAAAGCACCACGCTGCCTGCCCATCAGAGCCATCTACATGGCCAGCCTCAGTGTCCCCATGGCAGGGCTGTCAGCATAGGCTAGCAGTCATCTCCTAGACCTAAGTGTCTGCTTCTGGTTGCTGGCTTTTGTTGCAAAGAAAGCATCATGAGGTTACCATGGAAGGACAGCCATGTCTTAGTTCTCTCCTGAGCAGAGCCAGTCCTATGGCTCCAGCAGCAACTCAGCAGAGGAGGGAGCACCCTGCCTCTACCCAGGTCACCAGCTCACACAGATTAACCACAGGCCATGCCATGCAGACCTGTGCCGCTGCTCATGGATCACTGTTGGAGTGCCTGTCACCAAGCTGTGATTTAAAACCAGGTGTGGTCATAATTCTTAGTTCCTCCCGCTCATGCCTGGCAGTTCCTTGGTACAGTGCCTCGTCGCCTGCTGAGGAATGGCTTTTGTGGGGGCATTGCCCTTCGACACAAAAATGCCACAGAGGCCCACATTGGTCAGGGTTCCCCAAGGTCAGTGCAGACCACCCTCTGGTCCTGTGTAGTGCTGTGCAAATAGCTGTGTGTGACCGAGCACGCCTTTGTCAGGACACCCACCAATCCCCACCACAGTCTCAGAATTAAGGGGCTGTAAATGCTAGGCTGGCTTGGTTGCTGCTTCAATGCAGAAAATAACTGAGCTACTCTTGAGGTCTGCGGGTCTGCAGCTATCAGTAATTCTTAAAAGCCTTCCAGACCAATTACACAGAGAGCTGGAGCTACAAGCACTTGGGCAAATCACCCCACCTCCATCCAGCTCGCCTCTCTCATGCCTTCTTGCTGTGTGACAGTCGCACCTGGCGGTCCATGCCCACCTGTCATGGTAAGTGATGCTGTGGTGCATAAGTTCCCTCTTGGTGCTCTGCGCTCCTGAGGTGTCCGTAAGCACACAACGCCAGTTGCTCAGCACTGTCCCAGTGCCGGTCGGGACAGCTGCATGGCCTTGAGGTACGCAGGTCATACTGTTGCCTTCAGCCCCTCTGACTGTGGAGTCCCCACTGGGTTCATCTGAGTGGACATTTCCTGATTCCTGTTGGTCTCAGGGTGTTCTTGGCAGCAGTCTTCCAGCTTGTACCGATGAAGCTCCAGGGGTCTGAGGTCAGCCGAGGCATAGCAGCGGCAGCCAGCCTGCTCCACCCTAAGGCTCAGCGCTTTCCCACGTCTTGACTGCTGGCCTCGTCGGGGACTCAAGGGCCACTGGGGCAGGTTCTGAGTGGAGTGGATACTGCAGTATATGCATCAGGTATACTAGAGCAGATACAGGGGTATAGGTATTAGGGTAGCTGCTAGGGGGGTGCACTGGGGTACATTAGGGTGGATTCTGGGGTAGATATTCAGGCAGTTACTGCATGTAGATGATAAAGTAGGTATTGGGATATACTGCTTGCATTTTGTAGGGGCAGCAGCATGTGGGCAGCCGGGTGTGGGCAGTGGTATCCTGGAGGCAAACCTGGCACTCCTCACAGGGAACTCCCTTTTTTGTTGTCTTTTTGGAAAAGCTGGAGTAGAGTAGATACTGGGGTATAGAAATTAGGGTGAGTTTTAGTATAAGTATTCAGGCAGTTACTAACATAGATGATAAAGTAGGTTCTGGGGTGGGTATTGAGGTATATAATAGGGTAGGTAGTAAGGTAGATGCTGAGGTAGGTAGGCACTGGGAGTAGATACTAGTATAGACACTAAGTAGGTGCTGGTGGGATGAATACCAAGGTCAGTGCAGGAACGCACATTGCTGAGGTAGGTGCAGGAGAGGCCAAGTTTCAGAAGAGGATGTAACCAGCTGACAGTGTTGGGGGCTGAAAACCAAAGCAGCCTATACCATCTGAAGCTCTAACCACTTCACTTGTCCCCACCAAGTGACACTGGCCTCGTCCCTCAGCCATGCGGGAACAATAGAGAAGGCCGTTTTCTCCACTGGGTGGGTGGGACCTCGAACTCAAATTTCTCCAGCATCACTGATTTCTCCGATGTAACTAATGAGTCCCGCAGCTGGGCCCTAAGCCAGAGCCTGCAGCTGGGTGTCTATTGTAATGAGCTACTGGTGGCACCTCCCTCCGGCTGGCCTGAGGCCATCGTTAATGTCCCAGGAATGGGTGGCCACCGAATCCTGAGTTTTCCCTCAAGTCTCTTTAAGGGACTCTGCAGCCTGTCACTGCTGTCCGTTCTTCATTAGGGATGGCAAGGTGCCATGCCCATATTCCTGTGAGGAAACGGAATAGCATTGAGCTATCCCATGCCCATCCGTCCATTATAGCAACTCCGTGACTGAGACTGTCTCCACAATTTCTTGTCCCTGGGAGAATGGCTTCCCTCTTAGCACAGTCCCTCCCTGCAGCATGCTGCTTGCCTTTTGTGTGGGCAGCAGCATGTGGGCAGCAGCATGTGGGCAGTGGCGTGTGGGCAATGGTATTTGGAGGCATACCTGACTCCCTTAACTGGGAACTTCCTTTTTTTTTTCCTGTATTTTTTTTTTTTTTTAAGCTGGAGTAGGAGTAAGAAATCACATATTTATCATCATCTCCCAGTAACAGAACCCAAACCTAAGTAAAGAACTCTTAAGAGTGTTTCCTGCTCAGCGCCTGGCTTATCTTAAACTGTCGAAGTTGATAGCCCAATCTACTTTTTGATGTAACTATGATGGTTTTAGGAGATTTAGACATGATTTTTTATAGCCTGAAAAAGAAAAATAGAACTGAATATATGATAATGATGAATCCACCGACTTCTGCATCTGAAATGGCTTCCAGGCACGAGTTATTGCGTAATAATTCATGCCCTGTTGTGTCTTGCTGCTTAATAAGCCTGTGGAAAGGCTTGTGCTGGAATTGTCTTTCTATTGCCATCTCAGAGCTGGCTACACTGCAGAGCGTGGGGAGGGCTGAGGTATACATCACTGAGTGATGAAGCTGTCAGGGCCGGGGGCAGGTGCTAAGGACCGAGCCCATGGTACAGGGGCCAAAGGAGAAGAGTCCGATGGCAGAAAGCCCCTCACCCCAAGAAGGAGCATCTCACAGACTAGCCTCTGGCTTCTCTGGCTTCAGCATCCCAGAAGTGTGCGTCAGACTTGGTCCTAGGCATGCATTTCAGCATTGGTAGCACATACCAGCTGAAAGCCATTCTAAATGAGTTGATGGCTAGACCAGCTTTAGTAGGACAGGGCATCCCTGAGATCACCAGTCACAATAGTTGGACCCTACTGTGAGTACCCTGAACACAGGCCAGGCTGTGGTCCTCTGTGGAAGCATGCTCAGGAGTGCATTGTCCAAGGTGATTCTGTGTCTTTAGCCCCGCCCCTCTGCTGTGCATTATTTTTTAAACTTCAGCATTGATAGTGGAGCAGGTCAGGTGGTTATGATAGCCGGGGGGGGGGGGGGGGGGGGGTGTTGGGGGGGGGGGGGGGGGGGGGGTCTGGGTTTGCCTGGTAGGGAGGCTTCCTGATGAACTAGATCAGGTTTCTTGACTTTTCTGGGAAGGAGTTTCTGGCTTTAAAATGAAGGTAACCTGGCCCTTCTGAAAGAGAAGGTGGAATTCCGTGATACCCGTTAGGGGGCCTGGTGTTCCCAAAGCCCTGTGTGAAGTTGGCCACCAGGCCTTCAAAGAGATGCTCCACTCTGGCACATCAGATACCCTTAGGCAGTGTGCTACCTGCCAGTGCTGATCTCAGTATCCTCCTCAAGATGAGGGCACCGTGGAATGAATCCCTGTGAACAGTAAAAGCTCAACAGCATCTGCGCTGTGGCTTCAGTAGGGTTCCCTGGGACAGCAGCTCTTCACAAAAGTTTGGCCCCACAACCCTCCCTTTTATCATGGTTTTGGGCCCTGGCTCATCTCCTTAGCCAGTGCACACCCTTTAGACAGGCTATATTGTCACAGAAGTCAGAGTGGCCAGGCTATATTGTCACAGAAGTCAGAGTGGCCCCTGCAGCATCTCTGAAAGGCCAGTGTGTGGTCACTTCTGAGCTCTGTCTTGTCCTTGTCAGCAGTCGTTGGTCAGTATACTGTCATTATCAGAGGTGCTCTGAAAGACAGTGCCTGTGACAGAGGATGTGGGTACCTAGGAAACGCTGTGGGTTGGACAACTCTGAAGCCTTTTCATGGAGCCTGAGGACTTGCTGTGGCACCCTATTAGGGAAGCGACAGGGCACAGAACACTGACTGCCACTGCACGGGCCTTGCCTTGTCAGGGAGACACTCAGGGTGTGTCTGGGTAAGGCTGGTGCTCGAGGCCTTGCAAGGTCCCATAGGTACCTGAATACCAGCTTACCTAGACCGTGTACTACAGAGGGAGTTGTATTAAGCCCATCAGCCTGTGGCTCAAGAGGGCTGGGGGTTTGCTGTGAAATGAGGAAAGGCCAGGGCGAGAGTGTATACCACAGAGGACACCATTTGTCCTGTGATACCACCCCCCACCCCGTTTTGCCATGTAGACTCCTCTATGCTGGGCACACTCCTCTCAAGCAAAAAGCTGTGACCAAACGGGTACTCAAGCCAGCTTCAGTATTCCCAGCTACTTAGAAGGCTGAAACAGGGACTCCTTGAGACCAGAATTTCTACCCTAGTTTGGACAACATATGAGGACCCCCATACCCTGCTCCATAATAAAACGGGGGGAGGGAGGAAGAAGGGATAGAGGGATGTGGAGAGAGATGGGGGAGGGAAGGAGGGAGGGAGGGAGGGAGAGAGAGAGAGAGAGAGAGAGAGAGAGAGAGAGAGAGAGAGAGAGAGAGAAGGTTTTTTCTTCACCCCATGTTGGACAAGCTCTGCTCCTGGAGGAGGCATCCCCCGCGATCATACAGCTGACCTGGATGCTGGGTTTCAGTGCATGGTCATGTTGGTGTATCACACATATACGTAGAAGTCTTGGGATTGTCATGACTTGGACACTGAGCAGGGACTCAGGAGGACCATGCTGGCCCCAGGGTGCCCCTCAACTCAGACATACTTTGACCCACTATACTTGAAATATAGTTAGATGAGTCACACGTGTCCACCTTCATAGTCCTCATACCCACGGGCACCTATCATTCATTAGTATGTATTCACTGGTACCATAGTGACCAGGTAACAACACAGCTGTAGCCTGCCAACTGCTGGCCCAGCCGATGGCCCCTCCTCCACACTGCACCCCTGCTCAGCAGTGTCCAAGATACATGGAGCTTGGGCTGTCTTATATTGGGATACTGGAATGGTTTGGACTCCGATGGGGAAAGATAATTCAGGGCAAGGGTAGAGTGACCTTGGTTGGAGACTCTTGTGGAAGTGAAACTGGAGTACAGGCTCCGAAGCTCAGGAAAAACACATCTGTGAAAACTAATGAATAATCTTAACAGGAGGCAGGTTTGAGCTTGATAAGAAAAAACATCGTGGGCATTAGAATCATGTTTGGTGATCGGTACAGTGTGGTAGATGTCTGGACAGTATAGGGGCAGTATATGTGGCAGCTGGCTGGCTGTGTGGCATTCATTAGAGATTATGGCTTCCAGGAGGCTACAGCCCCTGTAATAGGCCTGGCTCCATGTTCCCTCCAGGAAGATCTTCTCTTGCTGGATCCCCTGGGCATCTTCTCTCTACTCAGTCCATCTGTTGCCCACAGCTCTGTCTCATTCTCCTGAAGGGAAACTCTAACCCAGGACACACGTGCTGACTGTGAGGCGGGGGGGAGGGGACAGAAAAGTCTCAGGTTGAGCAGCAGGTTAACTGTCAGGATGAGAACAAAGGCTTTGTCCTCCCCAGAGAGACAGCACAGGACCCTAAATGTGCTACTGTGTGTGTCTGCACCTGAGCCCTTCCATGGTAGAAGCCTTTAACATGGAAGGCATATGCTCTACCCCTGAGATGCACCCCAGCCTCTCAAGCTTACTGGTACTTCTACTTCATGTTTAATATATTCGTTTTGATAAAAATAATTGTCTCATTTGGGGGCTTATATTGAAAGGTTAGAGATCAAAAGGTCAGAAAATACAGCACTTGTTCATCATTGAGTTTTGTGCATTTAACAGTGCCTGGGCCACTGCCCTCTAATAAATGTCATTCCTGGGGGAATAAAGAGATAGATCTTTTAGGACAGGATGGAGAATTAAGGATGGCTATCAAACACTGAAACAATAGGCAATAGACTAATTCTCAAAAGCTTTGTCTCCCTGGGTGTGTTCTGTCCTGTGGTCACCACACAGTGGTATTCGATACCATTCATTCACCAAGTGTGTACTGGGCCTCAGTGCTCTGCTAAGTGCTGCAGACAAAAAACCAGATGAAATATTACCCCTGCAGAGCTCATGGTTTAGATTAGTCACTCAAGGCTAGGAAGTCAAGGAATCAGCGCCTATCCAGGGTGCAGAATGCAGCCCAGGACCTCCATCATAGCAATGTCCTCCTGAAGAAGCCAAGAGAAGATTCTATGATGGAAGGAAGGGCTCTATTTCTTGGATCATTTCTCTGCTACAGAATCAAGAGCCCCACCATTAGGGAGTTTCCAGAGCTCGTGCTGAAGCGCCTGTCTCTGTAATTAAAAGACTTCCACCTAATATCAGTGAGGTTCCCAGAGTAACCTGACCACTGACGCCAGCCTAGACCTTTCTCCAGGGAAATCGTGATGAAGGAAGGGCTGGAAGTCTCGGGCCCCTGCGGCAGCATGAATCCTGTCTTTCCTGATAGTCTCACAGCTCTCCTTCCAGCCATGGAGAATAAATCCAGCGTGACCTTCACGTGCTCACAACCGAACACGGCTAATGTGTGTCCCTTTTCAAATATGCAAGATGTTGAGTGTGATTAAGTTGAAGGAAGATTAAGGTGAGCCACTCCTTTAGCTTTAGCTCCTGGCCTAGACTTATTCAGGAAGGGATTTAAAGTGTGTGCAGAGCCACCAGGCAAGGGTTATGTTGTGGTATAGATGTCCTATATTGCTATATAGGGGGAGCCTCTAATCAGACACCCTAACATCTCCATGTCATCTTGCCTTGATTTGGACAGAGCCTGGGCAAAAAAAAAAAAAAAAAAAAAAAAAAGGGGGGGGGGGGGGGGGAGGGGGGAGAGAGAGAGAGAGAGAGAGAGAGAGAGAGAGAGAGAGAGAGAGAGAGAGAGAGAGAGAGAGAGAGAGTGTGTGTGTGAGTGTCTCCTGACATTGCTTGGAGTGAGTGCCACAGGCAGCCAACCTGCCTTCTCTCCATAGAGAGTCTCCTTCCTGTGAAGTGCTTTCTGAATAGCTTTATCCAGACATGTTCATAGCCAGAGCTCACAGACCATCCTTTAAAGATGAGCTGGCCCATGCTTCTGTCCCATACCCATTCCATTTCATAAATCCTTCATTTGTAAGGTAAGCCTTCTAACTTAAGTCCAGTGTGTGTCTCTCCCGGTAAATCCATTCTGCGGGAAGACTTACAGGGAGAATTGGATTAGGCTGTGGGTGAATTGTGGGCCAGAAGCCTCCAGTCCCCTGTTGTCTGAGTCTGTGCTGTCGGCATTAAGGGTATCACACCTGCTGGGCACCCCCAGCAGAACAGGAATTCAGAGGCCAATCCTCCAGGGCTCGGATTTAGATTTTACCTCTGCCTTTGGCCATTAGCCTTCTCTGCTCGGTTTCTTTATTTGTAAAGTGGGAAGGGTGAATATTTGCAAGGGTGGTCTTTCTGCCATGCCTTGTGATGAGAACCACAGCTTTTCAATGTGGGAATGGTAGGTGTGGAGCTGGCTCGGGGGGGGGGGGGAGGGTGTGCAGAGATGACTGCATCGCTTTAATGACTGCTGCCATCACCACCCATCTCCCAGCAAACGCTCATCACATCTAGGTAGCCGAGGGACTCCTGCAGTCATAGTCAGGCCAGATAGACAGAAGTCTGTAGCTGCATACAGCCGGGTGCTGGCCTCTTCTGCAGGCACCAGCTACTTTAGGTTCTCATGCTGAGTGCTGAGGAGACTCTGTGTAGAGACCCAGGAAGGTGACTGAGAACAGCCTGCTGCTGGTGCAGAATTCATTTCAGACTGAAGTGCCTGGGGCTCTCTGTTTGTACTGTGATGGGTTAGTTGTGATTTGTATTGTGCAGTTATACACACTGGCCTATAAATTTGCATAAGTAACTGCTTCATGCCCTGTAGGCAGGCATATCAGAGCTGACTCCCCTCCCAGTTGTTCTAGTGAGATATGCCCTGCCTGCCTCTGTCCAATTGGACTGAGGTCCCCACCGCCTATTCTTTCTTGCTTCCATCCTGTATTCTGCAGTCCTGCCTGGCCTGGAATTCTATATGTAAACCAAGATGGTCTCATATTTACAGAGCTCCACTTGCTCACACTTCCAGAGTTCTGGGATTAAGGGTGTGTTACCACCATGTCTGGCATTTCTCTTTTGTTCTTAATCAAGGTGCTGAGTTTGTCCATTGTCCCTGAACCTTCAGCAGGGCACAGCAGACACCAGCTGACTGGCCATGGCTCTGCCTCCCTCTGTAAAGGTAGAGGAACCTTCAGCTCAGGTTGGGAACCTAATACTGACTCAGGAAATGAGGGGGAATCACCAAGGCATGGCATGTGCTCTGAGCCTTGTTCATAGTGTGTTCAAGGGTCATGGAAGCCATGAACTGGTTGGGCTCAAGTTCAGAGAGCTGCGCAACTATATCCTTGCTCTCAGGGAATTCAAACTTAGGTGGTGAGGGAGACTCTTGTGAATAGACATATAATCCTAAGGGGAACTAGAAAGATGCTTTAAGGCTTTGGAAGAAAGGAGAGTTGTCTTGCAAATGATGATATTAGAAGACACAGTAGTCAGGGAGGGAGGGCATGCTACTAAGATGACCCAGGTCTGTGCACAGAGTACAGGTATTTATTTAGGTTTATCATTTCAGCCAGGGAGAGGAACTGTCAGGTAGCAGTCTGCAATCTTCTGCCCTAGATGGACAGCTTGACACATACCTGTGATAACCAAGGAGGAAGGGCATGAATTTCTGCCTATGTGTATTCTATCCAAAGAGGTTCTTGGGGCTGCTCACTCTGTGGCAGGAGAGCCCCACTGTGTGCACGATAGTCAAGGAGTCCCACGTGTACACCATGCAGAGGAGTCTCACATGTGGACCATGGTCCAGGGATGCACCACGACTGGGATTTCTCATGTGTGTACAACATCGTGTAGACATGAGTCTGAAGAACTTTACCTCAGTAACTACAAGATAGCCAGGAAAAGCAGGCATTGTCAGCCTACTGTTAGATTAATGTAGGAAAATGTAAGGAAATGTCTCTTTCCTTAAAGTTCTTATCTTACCTTTCTGGGGACCTGAGTTCAATTCCCAGGACCCATGTTTTAAAAAGCTAGTACACTACCATAATGTGCCACCATTGTACCAGTGTATCTTGCATGTACATCCTTACTATAGCTCACAAGGTTCATAGCTGGTTGGCGATTATTTTTTTCTCTCTAGTAGCATATATAGCACCTTCCAGCACTGCGAATGCTACCCAGTAGGCAGGAAGCTTCCAGCTGAGTACAAGCTTAATTTCACCATGTTCAGTGACATAAGTATATGGTATTCTCAGCAACAGAGTCTACTGTCAGGTTGTAGAAGGTAACCAGTAGCATTGACAATAGCCAGAAATTGTTTGATCTCTAGGACCTCTTTGTCTAACAGCTCAAAGAGAAGTAACCCATTTCTAGTCATGAGGGCTTGATTTGGTAATGTAAAATATCTAAGTAGGGCTCATCTTCCCCATTTCAATAATGCCATTTCAATTCCTTTTGTCTATGTATATATTTTAGAAAGCTTCTACAGTAGTAGGTTTCCACATGGCTTTTTAAAAGGCCTCTAGTGTTTGTTGACTGTCCTCATATTCCCTCTCTTACCCTGCTCCCCCATCAACCCATTTAATTGTCATAGTTTCCGGTTTTGGTAATGCTGTATTCTATTTTCTTTTCCTTGGAAGACCTCCCCTGGTCCCTAACTAGGTATCTAACCTCTGGATATTCTAAATGAAACACACACACACACACACACACACACACACACACACACACCCACCCTCTAAAGCTTAAAGTCTAACATTCACATTCAAAAGCGCACAAGCAATGCTTGTCTTCTAGGGATAACCAACCACTTTCTGATAGGATTTAAGCTTAATCCCTGAGATGGAACCTAGAGCCGACATTGACCATAAGGATGAGACACTGAGACTAGAGAATACTACTATTACTCTGCCAAAAGACCAGCATCAAATGACTCCTAATGACATACTGCTATACCCATAGTTCAGAGCATCACTCAGACCTCATGAGAAGCTTCTTCTTGTAGCTCACAACTGGACAATAGAATGAGACCTTGAAGCACCCGGTCCTAAGTGGTCTATATCAACCCTTGCCCTCAGGGCTCAGAGATCTATTCAGAAGAGGAGACAAAAAGACTGTAAGAGACAGAGGTGATGGATGACTCCAAGAAAAAAAAAATGTCTCGCAGACACAACAGGGCTCATGCACGTATGAACTCATAGAGACTGTGATAGTCTACTGCCCAAGATCTGCACAAGTCTAAGCCAGAAACAGTCCCACCAGGGAGGAGGGAAGGCAAGTATAAGTCCCAGCCCTGGCCCAGAAGCTATCTGACTCGCTGGGAGAGTGTTAATGGGTATGTCAGCCCTACTCCATGGAGACGCCATGGGTTTTTATGAGTATGGGGGTGGGGGTTGAGAGAGAAAGAGGGAGAGAGAGGGGGGGACAGAGACAGACAGAGAGACAGAGAGAACATGTAGTTGGGTAAGTAGAGAGGGGATGAATCTGGGAGGGACTGGGGAGAGATGAATATAAGCAAGATAAATTGTGTGAAAGTTTAACAGTTTTAATAGAGAAGTTGAGGGGGGGTGTTTGCACACAGTTGTAACATTTGTAATTCAGCTCTAGAAAGCCACAGAGAGGTGGAGCTCTGGAGTTTGCTGGCCAGCCAGCCTAGCTTAGTCAGTAAGCTTCAGGCCAGTGAGTAACCCCAGCTCAGAAAACAAAGTATACAGGGCCGGAAGAACAACACCCAATGTTAGCTCTGTAACAGCGACACCTCCCCAGATGTGTGCACTTGAACACACACACACACATACACACGCACACACACACACACACACACACACACACACACACACACCCTCCATATCCCCACTCTGCCCCACATCCCTCCATGCCCACCCATACACCTCCTCACACCCCCACACGCATCCCTCCCACAATACAGGGAACATCATATTCATCCAAGGTACTAAAGAGGGAACGTGATGCTTTTGTACGATGGAGTGGAAGATGAGATGGATGGTGGCGTACGAGAAGGGGAAGCAGGATCAGGACTATGCTGAAGGGCCTTGGCCTTATTGCCAAGAAGACACCACAACTTGTGGGGTGTGCAGGAAGTCCTGCGTGAGGGACACCCTGAGTAAATGTGGACTGTTGAGATAGATGGGCACGGCCAGGGCAAGGACCCCAATGCCTTAGACCCAGAAGGAAGTAGCAGGCTCTCCCACCTTCCCTGGGTGAGGCTCACAGACAAAGGCAAAGCCTGCCTTGGTGGGTCTGAGTGTGGGTGTTAATAGTGTGCAGAAAATGCCCACCATAGTTTCCTCCTCCCATAGAGATGCTCCTACAGAGCTTTGACAAAGACAAGCTAAATCTGCCTCTGTGATCCAGCTGTATGTCACAAACTCGGCCTCCTTGTTTCCCTGTATGCAGTAACCCTACCCCCTTGTTCAGCTGTCCATAATAATACACTGAACTTCCATGGTGCTATGGCTTTTCCTAAACCCAGCTTTTCTTTGCTGTGTGTCTATGTGTTTGTCTTTTCTAGTCAGGCCAAGTCCCTGGAGTCATGCTAGATGTAGCACCAACTCCTTTTGTAACTCTAGACAGTACAGAATGTCGTCTGTCCATTGGTACCACAGCTTACCATGCTTATTGGCAGAGCATTGGTCATTGCTGCTGGGGATGTGGCCAGGGCTTCAAAAGGCACATAAATTAGGCATAACAAGATGTTGTTAGAGCCTAATATGTGCTTGCCTTTTAGTGACTAAAAATCTGGACTTCATACATGGCATGCCAGTTGTCTGAGCACCCTGGCCCAGCCACTCCATCACTAAAGAGGGGGCGAAACTTCAAATTATCACCACAAATTAGTACTTTGCAGAATAGAAATTATTTTGGTATAACAAATAAGTTTCCTCCTCTTTTCCTCTTAGGAAGACTGAGAGTTATAATTTACTTCCCTTTCTGTGTAAAAAGGAGGAGAATTCTTCTTCATGGTCTTGGAACAAGGCAGATAATAGACCTTAATATGCAGGGCAAACCCTGGAGATAGCAGAGTGACGTTCGACTGACCTCATGCCACAAATTAATCTGCAGTCCACTTAAAGTGTCAACAGCAATAAATTAAGCCATTGTGCTTGAAGGATACTGGGATTGCCATGGAGTGGGATATTGTCTTAGTGTGTGTTCTAAACCTCCACAGGAATGTGTGGAACATCAGGATGGTGGCAGGGGTGGGGTTGGCACAGCAAAGCTAGGAGGATTGCCTTTGATGAAAGAGCATTGGAATTCACTGGACCCTAATGTGGCAAGAGGTGGGCTGCATTGCCAGACTCAGGGAGGGTTGATACCATTTGTCTTCTTAGTCTGGGGTCATTCTTTTTGTAGCTCCCTCTTCCTATGGGTCAGCAATGGCTTTCATCAAAACATGGCACATGGTAAGAACCGGAAACCTGGCTGTGGGATGACCTTGGGTGAGGCAACCTCAGATGAGCTGGAGGTTTTAATGAGCTGCTTAAACATCTCCTGCATAACTGCCTTAAAAGGCAGTGACATCTGGCAGGTATTTCCTGACTCTCAGTCACTCTGAACTTACTGAGAGAGCTAAGACCACACCCCTTCTCTTTCCCCTTGTCTCTTCTCTCTGTCCCACACATATCTTGTCAATCAATCACAGCACACCAGCACACTGCGGTGCCCACAAGAGACCTGTGAACCTGTGGTAGCAGATGACCCTCTATGTATCCTGAGGGATAGACAACTCACCCCTCCCCGTGATGCCTGCATCCAGATCTCTCCCTTGGTGGTTGATAATATCACCCAATGTCCATATGGCTGGAATGTGGGACAAAGGATTCAGTGACCTTCCTGCACTAAGCCATTGATTTAACAAGATTGGAAGCCAATTCAGACACTGCACACTTGATAACATCTGACCACACCTAGTTAGTGTCAAAAAAATCACCTGGGTCCCCTTGCAGGCTCTGCCATCTATGCTGGTTGGATCCACAGTTGAAATAGGCAGATATTTGCTGAAGGCCACAGCCAGACTATGGATAGCCTGCTTGCTCCTTACAGCATACTGTCATCTGCCATGCACAGGCAGTCACCAGGCTCCCTCTGGGTCACAGTGGGTGGAGTTTGCATCCCATTTTCTTTGTCCATCATTCCTTGTGTGTAGGCATTTGTTCTTTGTGTCTACTTGTTTAGAACAGTCCCGTTTAGACATAAACCTTTCATTAGGAGAAAGGAAGGAAAATGCAAATGCACAAAGCAGATGCGTTTGCAAAAACTGAACAAATTTTTTCTTCTGTGGCTCTGAGCAATATGGTCAGCCAACCCAGCCCAGAGAGAGCAGAAAGAGGTAGGCTGGTCATGTGGAGGACTTCCACACTGACCGTAGATGAGGGCTGAGGACGTCAGATCTGGGATCAGCTCTGGCTCAGCTTTTTTTTCTCTTTTTTTTGGTCCTTGATTTCCACCTATAGGCTGACAGAGGACGGTGGAGCAGCCCACACACAAGCCTACTGTGCATGGCTGGGCACTTCACATCCATAAAGTAGGAATTGGGGTGCCACACCAGGCGCTTTTTCTTGTGTTTCCTCTTTTCCTCTTCTGGAGAGGGATGAAAGAGATCCTTTGAGAGAGGCATGTTCTCACGGGGAGGTCATCACTGCCAGAAAGGTCATCGAGAACTTTTACACAAACGGAGTTGAATTTTGTTGAATGCATCCTGTGCCTGTTCGGTGAGATTGTGCGGTTTTCTTCAGTTTGTTCACATAGTGGATGGCTGACTGTTATATGCCCCAGAAAGGCCCTTTGCTGGCATCTGCCCCAGCTCCACTGGTATCAGTTGTTAACATCGTGCCAAGGAGTTTGGCCTTTATACCCATGAAGGCTGTGTTTGATCTCCTCATCAGCATACTGTTGACATTGAGGGTACTGGATTTGTGAACTGAGTACTATTGTGGTCTAATATGCTTCACTTCCCTCTTAGGCACTGGCAGAATTGTAGTAAAACCATCTAGGCAGGGAGTTTTCTTGGTCAGGAGTTTGAAATTACCCAATAGCTTCCTTCCTTCCTTCCTTCCTTCCTTCCTTCCTTCCTTCCTTCCTTCCTTCCTTCCTTCCTTCTTGCCTTCCTTCCTTGTATTCACTTGTTTTTAATTTTATAAGGATTTATTTTTATTTTAAATTATATATGTATATATATGTGTGTGTATATATATGTATGTATATATATATATATATATATATATATATATATATATATATATATATATATATAGTGTGTGTGTGTGTGTGTGTGTGTGTGTGTGTGTGTGTGTGTGTGTGTATGGTTGTGAATGTGAGTCCAGGTGCCTACAGAAGCCAGAGAAGGACGTTGGATGCCCTGGAGCTGGAGTTATAGGTGGCTTGAAGGCACTAATGTGGGTGCTGAGAACCAGCCTCTGCAAGAGCAGTTCAGTCTCTTCACCCCTGCCCTGCCTCTCCCACCCTGCCCTGTGTTGGGTTTAAAGTCTGTGCTCTGCTGTGCTTCCCTGTCTTCATAATGAGATTGACCATATGTAACTGTCTTCAGCATCTTTAGCTTTCGCCTATAATCTGAAGTCTTCAGCCGAAGCCATCCTGGGACTGTTTTTTTTTTTTCTTCCTATGGTTTGTATTTTCCTACTCCGACATCTCTATGGTGTAAATGCTGTTTCTCTGCAGGTGTTTGAAGCCTCCTCTGTTTCCATGGTGTTTGCCTTCAGCTCTGCAGTGCAGCGATAAAAGCTGAATGTGGATTAGTAGATAATTCTGACATTGAATGCATCTCAAGGCTGGCATGTGCTGGCTGTCTTTAACATTGAGAATCTGATGTTCCTGACCCTAGAATGAAGAATAAGCTTAGATTATATCCTGTATATACTATGTTGTGAGATATGAGTTCTCTTTAAGTCTGTGGTTTTCAACCAAGGGTGTTCTTGCTGCCCTCGGGACTTTTGGGAATCTTTGCAGACAACTTTGAATGTCCCAGTTATGGGGTGTTACTGGCCCCTAGTGGATAGAGATCAGGCACGGCGTGCCACATCCTGGAGCATAGCAGACAGTCTCTGCTCACAGACACTCCGTCAGAAACACAAACCATGCGTATGCTAAGAAGCCCTTGTGTAAAGCTGGCCAGGGTGATTGTCTCATTAAAGACATATGCTATGTGGAACCAGGGAGAAGCACTTGCCAGCACCCGGCCCTGCTGGCACTCTGGTCATGGTTTTGTATCTTACAGGACTATAAAAGTCAATGTCTGCTGACTAAGCTGCTGGTCTGCTGTGTTTCATAATAGGGCCCCGGGCTGATAAATGCATTGCGCTTCTCTAGGTCTGCTGCAGATATGCACAGCATGCTAAGCAAACATGTGAGTCACATTGGAGTCCCTATGCACTCTGCAGTTCACCTGATGGCTGTGGTCACGGCCAGGTGGGAGAGGAAGGCAAGAAGTACACAGGGGATTCCCACTTGTGGCCTCATGGAAGTGTCCCCGGTCCTATGCCCAGGCCAGCCGAGTGCAGAGGGAAACGCAGGACTCCAAGGCACGGGTGGAGACGAGGGCCTGTCCCTAGGCTCTGTAGGAGGTCTGTGAGTACTGCCTGGGTACAAACCACCTGAACTTCAGACAGGCTGAGTCAGAGTGAAGTGTGTTACCCTAATAAACACGCTGTCCTGGGTGACCCGAGTCTCTCCCTGACTCGACCACTGAGTGCAGCATCAGATGGTGAGGTATTGTTATCTCTTGTCTCCATTAACCCCCATCAAACAGGTCCACTGTCTGAGCCATAGAGTTCACTTGTAGGTTTTGGGGGTTTTGTTTGTTTGTTTGTTTGTTTATTCCCCAGTATTAAGAGAGAAGCCCAAGCCTTCCTTGGAAGGTCTGAGCGGATGAGGTGTCGCCCTTATCATAATTCTTGGCACACTCTGCTGAGCACACACAGAAAAATCGTTAGTTACCCTTCGCGTTGACAGAAGTATCATTTTTGCAGTCGAGATCTGCAGATAATTAAAAAGCGCATGGCTCCCGACTCCCCATCACTGCCTTCCCTCTGATGATGCAGCACCCTGAATAGAATCCTTCTCAGGCACTCTGACTGACAGCAGGAAGGATCTAGCCCAGCCACGGGGAGTGCTAGCTCTGCAGACAGGATTTCGTGGCACAGTGCTGGGGGAAGCAGCGCACAGCCTGCCCAGATCACTTGAGCGATATGGTTTAGTGAAGCAAAGAGAGCCACCAAGAGAAGACAGCTCTGCCCAGGCTTCGATTGGTCTGCTGGCCGCTGAAAGTCCTTTAAGAACCCATGTTGTGCCAGTGGAGGGGAGTCCCTCACCTGAATGATTCTGTTAGCCATTAGCTTTGAGCCAGGCTCCCTTAACAAAGCCCGTGGGAAGCTGCTCTCTCCAGCCCCCACCTCTCTAGGGAAGAGAGGGGACAAAGCTGAAGATTGGTACCCTGGACAGCGGTTCCTAGTCCTAGCTGACTATGAGTCCTTAAGAGCTTATCTTTTTGCCACCCATTCCCTAGCCCAGCCAGAATGCAGGTCAGACTTCATTTTCAAGGTCAGGGAAATGTGTGCTTCCTGCTTTAAGAAACCTTCTTACTTTGCTACAATTACAGGCTCGCAGGTAAGAAACAATAGGGAGGGTCTGTAGATTCTTTACCCAGATTCTCTCCATAAAACATATTGTAAGCTGCCTTCTACACAGCTAGGCTACCAAACCACCCCCCTACACACATTTCCCCCCCCCGCCTCTGCCCATTTATGCCTGTGTGTGGTTCTATACCACTTTTGTGTACCTTGTAATCAAGAGGCAGAGTTACCCATGACCACCCCGCCCTGTGCCTGAGATGGGGGCCACTGCACGAGGAAGCCACAGGTCACTGTAGATGGACTGACTGTCCACCTCTTTGCTAAAGTGGACTGGGGCACTTTCAATGGCAAAGGAAGAGCGAGAGTGAGCAAGCAGAAAGAGATAGATGCCGGAAGGGATGGTGGTGGCTGTTCTCTCCTGAGCACTTCTGTGAGGGGAGCAGGAAGGAGATGCAGGTGTGTCCTACTACCGGTGAATGAGCACCCAGAGTGTGTCGGGGTTTCCACTTCCGGTGGCTCTGACGAGGCTCCTGCTACTTCCGTTGAGCTCTGCTGGCGCATGGTGGCGGCCAGAAGCATTTTCACGGCACCAGGAGGGTATTAGGCACTGCAGGATTTGCTATGATGAGGACCTTCATCATGAGCCATGTATGAGACGTTTAATTTATCACTCTGGTTGCCACGGCTGTTCCTCCGTTCATGTTGCTGTTGTGGCATGTAGGTCCCAGTGCACCAGTGTCCAGTGTTCTCTTGCAAAGCTGATGCCTGGTCTTTTACAGTGATTGGTACATATTGCTGGCTTTGGTGTGGTGCTAGTGTGGTTAGTGTGGTGCTAGTGTGGGGCTGGCAAGGTTAGTGTGATGTTAGCATGGCTAGCATGGTGCTGGCATGGGATTAGCATGGTTAGTGGGGTATTTGTGGGGTGCCAGTGTGGTACTAGCATTGTTCTAACCTGCTGTTCGTATGGTGTTAGTATAGCACTAGGTGGTGTCTGTGTCTGTGCAGTGTTCTATGGTGGTAGGAGATAGCAGCGATACACTGGAAGAGCCCTGCCTTTTGGCCACACAGACGCAGGTTCAAATCCAGGTTGCATCCTTTATCCCCACATAGGCTCTTCATGTCTCAGTTTCCTCTCTCAACCTTACACCAGCGCACCTTTCTTTGCACGTATAGGAAGTGAGAGAGTTCAGGGCCATGATGAACTGGGTGCCTGACTAACTAAGCACTGAAGAGTCCAGAGAGGTTTCTGACCCTCAATCAGTGAGTTGAAAACCTCCGCTTTCTGATGCTGGGACCAGTGGGTGAGGCTATACACTCCACCGTCTGGCACTTACTATCTCCAGGAGGCAGAACGTTATGTCCGCTATATACACAGAGAATAGAATTCAAGGACTCAAGACCACAGGCGGTGACTGTCCAGATGTGCTCCCACATGTATGCCATTAAGCATGTCCGTGTGACATACTATGACAACGTGCTCAGGGTGCTGCAGAGACATTGAACACCACAGCAGCTAGGGAAGGTGTTCGCAGAATTGGGACAGCTTCACAGGTAAATTATCATTAAGCACAACTTTTCTTCATTCCTGATCATAAAACTACAGCAAACTCCTAGCACCACGAGGACAAAGGGTTCAGCATCCGAGCTGAGCATCGTGGTAAATTCTTCTCTGTCTTTTCCCTCCCTTCTTTTCCAGGACCCCAGCTGCCTAGACTCTGACCCTCATGCAAGGGCCTTTGGTTCCAGGCATTTTGAATACTGCACACCTTCAGAAAGTGTCCCTAGATACAATGTCTTTCCATCCCCACTTTCTGAGAGCAGGCTTCTGCGCCTGCCAGAGAGGATGCTGGGTTTGCAGAAGAGGGGCTAGACTTCTGGCTCAAGATGACAGATTGGGCTCAGTGTTTATTTCCTTCCTTCCCGAGATCTCTTTAACATGAGCTGGGAGATAAGCCATCAGCACATGACTTTTAGGAGGCTGTCTGGAGCACAGACTGACGGGTGGAGGAGGTGTTCTTGCTCAGCAGGTACAAATGGTGTGTGCGTGTGATGGAGGAGCAGACCAGGGAAGCAGAGTGGATGCTGGATACAGGGTATCACAGCAGAGGTGAACTGAGCAGAGACAGCCAATTCTAGGCAGATCTACCTCGCAAGGCACCAGCAATGGCAGCTGTCACTCCACTCATGGAGAGGGCATCCTTCTTCTCTAAAGATCCCGAGAGAACAGTGTATGTGTACGGGATGGGGCTGGGGGGGGGGAAGAATTGGTGGAGTGTTGGTACCTTGGAGTAAAAGATGGTTTATTCTGATACTTGGAGAACCCTGCTCACCTCCAAAGAAAAGCCTGCCACCAACCTGCAGCATGTCGCTCTCAAACATGCCTGGAGAGGTCTGGTGGTGCTGCCCAGTGGTAAAACACTCACCCGTCAGGCACCAGGTCCTGGCTTGACTTCCGTTCTGATACCCACACCACATATAATCCTTCAAATATGATTGGAAGTATTCAAAATTATTTAAAATAAACAAATGGAATAAAAAAAATAGGCTGTGTAGGCAAACAATAATGAAACCCCCAATAATTAGGCTCCTCAGAGACACTGAAGAATAAAACATAGGAAAAATGTATGAACAATGCTGTGAGAAGAGCTGTACCTCTGGGAAGTCTGGGAGACCTGGCTGGGGCTTCCTTCCCTTCCCTCCCTCCCCTCGGTCCTTTCTCTATAGCCCCCGCCCACCTTTTCTTTCTCCACCCGCACCTGTATTATTTTATACATTAAACATGTGCACTTATTAAAGATTTACTAAGCAAACACATTTTTTTCAAGCTTATTCAAAGCACACGAAGCTTGTCTGGTTCTAGTACCCAGGGCCATTAATTATTCATTGACATCAGTTTTCTGACCCTCCTTGTCTCTATATCCGGGGAGATCTCCAGGCTCCTGGTTTAGGGTACTCTTACTGTCTGCTACCCTTCGGGAAAGCTCCCAGCTATCACAGGGCCACTCTCCTACCAGCCATCATTCATTCTGTGAAGCTGAAGCAGAACTGATTCTAAATGGTGTGGAAACAATACGCACGTGGATGGGACGCAGAGTGGGAGGACTTGGGGTGCTGGGGATGCTTCTCTGGGAGCAACAAACCAGGGGCATGCCAAAGGTCATGACCTTACAGAGATCCCACAGAGAAGAGAGACATAGATTCATCTGTTTGAAGGATGATGGTATTTACTTCATACCATTTGCATGGGAGTACCCTGTATGAATGCTGTGAACCGTCATACCAACCTGCCTGTACCCATCTTAGCCAACTGCTCTCTGATTGGACTTGAGGCTGACTGTATAGTAGAGAGCCCATGCTTGATAGTATAAACCCAGTCAAAAACCCATGCTTTGGAAGATCGTAGGCTCTAGGAGGGGAACTTGCTATTGTTGTTTAACTGAATTGATATAGCATCAAACTGCCTTCTAAATATCTACTTTTATACCCACAGATACAGAATCCTCATAAGTGACAGTTGAGAGCTTAGTCCTAAGGAGGATGTGGGCAGGGGAGAATGTAAGAGTGGGAAGATGGAGAGAGGAGCCTTGAAGTGATATCTCTGGACATGACACTGCAATCTTGACTCCATAGCAGATCCTCTTACTGTCACTGGGCCTGTCAACAGCCAGCCATGGATGGTGAGGTGCTTATGGGCCATATCCCTTACTGCTGAACTATTGGCTACTGATAGATTCTAGGGGAGAAGAAGCCATTGTCTTCAGTTGGGTATCCACAGGAGAGCCTGGCAGGTTCCAATGAATAGTTCCAAACCATGGAACTATACGTGATGATGGTGTTTAAATCAAAATGGGTTACAAAACAAAAAGACATGAATGTTGGAAACAGATGGATCAAAGGGTAGAAGGAAGGTAAGAGGTGTGGGGAGAGCAATCAGAACATATTTTGTACACCTATGAAGTTGTCAGATTTAATTAATAATTAAATAAAATAGAATCCTAGGGCTTCCCTGAGTCCTGGATGTCAGAAGCCAGGCACATGAGATATGGTGCTGCTCACTGACCTCCTCTAGTATGTCTTGCAGGAAAACAATGGCTTTGAACGTGTTGCATGGAAGCCATCGCAACAATGCCATTAAGGAGCGATGTTGTAAGGCACAGAATGGCATCTGGAGAACCCAGAGGCACCCAGGGCACACACCACCCAGCAAGGTGAGCTCTTTGCTCTGGCTGCCTGGGCATTCCCAGCCTGCAGGACCTGGGTTCCCAGGGCCACGGCTGCTCGGCAGGAAGCATTAGCTCTGGGCACACCTCCGAAAGCATAGGCAGCACAGGGTTTACAAGCTGGTTCCTCGGAAATAGGGTTCTTGTTTCTTGAGTCCCGTCCACAGTCCCCCAGAAGAGGCTTCGAAGGAGTCATAGTGTGCCCTCTGTGGGCTCCCCAGCACAGGACTATGCCTTTTGGTGACAGTGTTGCTCGTATACTCCATACTCTTCTGCGGCTAATCCATGCTGGTACAATGGCACAGAGTTCCCTCACAGCGGGATGGATTTGGAAATGCGCTGAGGGTGTGTGGCACATATGTCCATGATGAGTATCACATTTCATTTCTAGTCGGTAAAAACCACATCATCTCTGCCGCGAGCCCCCATGGTCGTGCATAGTCAGCTTTGTGTTCAGTGATATCACTCCACGGTTGATATCATCCCTGAGGGAAGATAACTTGTTCCTGGTGGGCATCCCCAAGCCCTGAGCTCTATGCGGTGACCATGTTCCTCAGGGACACCAGTATCCCACATAGCCTTAGCTCCTTCCTGTGCTTCCCCCTCACTGGCTCACGGCCCACAGGAGCCACCCTGCTTCAGTCCCTCCTGGTTAGGAGCCTCCACCAGGATCAGACAGATGCCTTAGTTCTCAGACATGCAGACTCAACCCCTGCCATGCTACATGTCCCTATAGGGATGCTCTGATTCTCAGCATCTGCTGAGCCAGTCTCCTTCTGTACCTGTCTCCAGTCACTGCATACAACAGGTGTTGGATACGGAATGATGCCCCTTCCCTAGCACTGAATCTTGGTAGTGGTCACCCTACCCCTTGGTCTTCACTGTCCTCTCTGTGGCAGGGGTCTTCTTTGCTGCCCCTGTTCCCCTTGTCCTTCAAGATGATGCAGGACAATTTAAGAAACTCAGAGGTCCTCCTGAGGAGGACAGTTGGGCAACATTGTCACCTTGCCTAATCTGCATGATCCTGAGTCCTAAGAGAACGGGACAGAGACTGGGGCATCTGAGGGCAGTGTGACTGGAGTGGGCGGGGACAGTGATGCAGTGAGCATGGTAAGCAGCATGCCTGATCCTCAGTGACAAGAGTGAGGCTCTCCAAGGAACTGTGGAGTAGGTAAGGACAATGGGCCATGAGTATACAACGTGGAATTGTAGGTGGGATTGGCTTGGAGTACCAAGAGACAAGAGGACTTAGGCTCCAATTCTCTAGCTTTTCACTTAAGACATTATCTTGGGGCTGGAGAGAGGGATCAGTTGATAAAGTGCAGTCTGCGAAAGTATGAGAACCTGAGTTGGATCACCAGGACCCAGGAGTTTGGAGACAGGAGCAGTGGGTAACAGGAGGAGGAGCTGGAGGGAGGTGGTATTGGATGGATAGGATTGGAAGGCATCGTCTGAATGTGTGAGACTTTAAAAAATGTAACACACGCCTTTTAAAGCAGAGAATGGTAGCATCATGATTTTGTAATCCCAGCTCTGGGGAGATAGACAAGCAGATCCTTGAGGCTCACTGGCCTGCCATCATAGCCTTCTTGCTGAGCACTAGGCTTGTAAGAGACTATCTCAGAAAACAAGTTGGATGGTGGCAGAAGAGCTACAGCTGAGGTTGACCCTTCTCTCCATATGTATGGGTATATACATGCATGTGCACCCATACATATGTATACTTGCACACACACACACACACACACACACACACANACACACACACACACACACACACACACAGAGAGAGAGAGAGAGAGAGAGAGAGAGACAGAGAGAGAGAGAGCGAGAGAGAGAGACAGAGATGATCTGCTCAAAAGCCTCCACTTATTTATTTTAACATGTACCAGGACAGGAATGTAGGTTGCCTCATGGAAAGAGCTCTAGAAAGAGTTCCTCAGTGGACAGGGAAGCCAAGGAGACCACAGCCCCACGTAGGTTCATGGTCCCCCAAGGCACAAAGGTTCTTATAGCGGAGGAAAAGATGGTACAGATGGGGAGGAGGGCCAGACCAGAGAAATGGCTGTGGTAGAAGCGTAAGGCTGCTCTGGGCAGGTGATGCTGGGTCTCTAGGGGACGCTGTGGATATACAAAAGCATAGTTCAACTCTGTTCCATACATGCAGGAGTCCCAGGACAGTGAGTCGGACTAACATCAGGGGAGGAAAGGATGTTTTCAAGGAAGCCTCCTTTCATTGGCTAAAACCATAGTTCTTGCAGTTTTAATTAAGAAACTTGGACAAGGCGCATTCGCAAGGGAAACATGCATCTGTGTTGCCACCGTGAAGTAAAAAATCCCCCCCAGGGTGCTGTGGCCGCAGCATAGGGCTGCCTGCCTGTTTTAGCCTCGCACTGGGCCCTCCCCAGAGCCTGGAGAAGGATACAGAGGGCTTGAAGGTTTACCCAGCTGCTGTTTTAATAAAACACACATTCAGCCTTTAAAAATTTAGGAGGCAGAAAGTAACTCTGGGAAAACTCTGCTCCTGTTAGCTCCAGGAATCAGGAGGTTGAAAATAAAGCTGGCCAGAGCACACAGGTCACACACAGTCCAAGCACTTCCTGTTGAAGCTGCAGAACCCTGGTCCTCCTGAGGCCGACTGTTACCTGTCCCCAGTTTTGCCACATGACCTAGATCAAGGAAGAACCCCTATTCCGCCCCTACAGATCCTTCTGGAAGCCAATAATACCACACTCCAACTCAGCTCCCTGGAGGACACCTTCCTCTTTCCCAGGCATATGGACACATCAGCTGGTGTGTTATCACATAGCTCTTACTTGGAGACAGCCCGGTGCAGCAGCAGCAGCCCAGATTCCTCCTATCCAGACCCACGGAAGAATCAATCTGGGGTTCACGTTATGTCTGGAATCCTGAGCAAGGGTGGGAGGCTGGGCCCTAGGAACCTGCCCTGCCCCAAACTCTCCATGCTGTGAGGTTGTGAAGACTTGCCTCCTGATATTTCTTGTTGGCTTATAGCAGCTTATGAGGGGATTCCTCCCCCCTTGCAGCATGTGACCTAGGGAGGTTTACTGTCTCCTACGGTGGCTGGGGCAGCACATGAATAGACCCCATTCCTCTCAATGCTGCCTCTGGAGCCACCTCCCAACCTCATGTCTCTGTCTTGCAACTCAGACCGCAGGATTCCAAAGCCACTGGCGGTGGCAAGGATGAGCCAAGGAAGCCACTAGAGACATAAGCAATGCCAACTAGGTGAGTTTCTCCTCTGTTCCTCATCCTCAGTGGCTCTAAGAACACTGCTGTTACTGTCCCAGTTACAGGATGGGGGGCGGTGACTGACTTTTCCAAGGTGACGTGCTGGGAAGGTCTCTAGCAGGATCTAGAAGCGGTTTCTATCCTGTGTGTTCCTCAGAGCTAGGTCACCAAAGTCCCCTGGTATTCTGCGGAGATGCTAAGAATCCAGATTTCTCTGAGGGGCGGGACCGCCAAGGCCATGCCAGTTATGACCAAATAGAAAGGACAGAAGGAATGAACAGGCAGGGGTGCTGTGGTGGATTGGATGAGTGTGGTCTTCATGATCTCAAGCTTTAATGCTGGATCTAAGGTGGGTAGAACTGTTTGCGAAGGACTAAGAGGTGTGGCCTTGTTGGAGGAGGTGTGTCATTAAGGTGGGCTTTGAGGCTTCAGAAGCTCATGTCATTCCCCATCAGTTCCTGTTCTCTCTCTCTCTCTCTCTCTCTCTCTCTCTCTCTCTCTCTCTC
>NC_034596.1:27521641-27529043 GCF_900095145.1 Mus pahari
TTTTTCTCTCTCTCTCTCTCTCTCTCTCTCTCTCTCTCTCTCTCTCCCTCTCTCTCTCTTTCTCCCTCTCTTTCTCTCATGCTTGTGGATAAAGATGTAAGGTCTCAGTCTCTGTTACTGCTCCAGGACTATCCTTACTTGCCTGCTGCCGTGCTCCCAGCCATGGTGGTTATGGCCTCTAGCCCTCTGGTACTATGAGCCCCAATTAAATGTTGTCTTCTCTAAGTTGCCTCTGTCCTGGTGTCTCTTCACAGAGGTGCAGGGGCATGCAGATCAACTGTCTGGCTCTGGAAGGAGCTTTGTGGTAGATAAACTGATGCCAGCCTCCTGTCTTAGTTGGGTTTCTGTTGTTGCAATAAAACACCATGACAAAAAAGCAAGTTGGGGAGGAAGGGATTTATTTGGCTTATATTTCCACATTGTAGTCCATCAGTAAAGGAAGCCGGGACAGGAGCTCGCACAGGGCAGGAAACTTGGAGGCAGGAGCTGATGCAGAAGCCATGGAGGAGTGCTGCTTTCTCATTTACTCCCCATGCCTTGCTCAGCCTACTTCCTTATAGAACCCAGTGCCACACCCCTAGGGATGGCACCACCCACAATGGGCTGGGCCCCCTCTACTAATCACTAATTAAGAAAAATGCCTTACAAGCCTGCCTACAACCTGATCTTACGGAGTGATTTTCTTAATTGAGGTTCCTTTTCTCAGATGACTTTAGATTATGTCAAGTTGACATAAAACTAGCCAGCACACCTTCCCACTCAACCCTAGGGAGCCAGACACCTGGCTCACCAGCTGACAGTGCCAGGAATCTGAGATGTGCCAGTTGTTCTATTGACATTTCTGATGTTGTATGGCTTCTGGGGATGATGAGGTCACATCAGCTCAGAGCCATAGGGTGGAGTGAAGTCCATTTCCAGGGGATCTGATTTACTCATGGGGGGGGGAGGGGGACTGAACAGATCCTGCAGGTCTTGTGTACCACCCACTTGCACTTCTGATAGTATGGGTCCCAGCTGGAAATGGAGTGAGGTCACAGCAAGGACACAGTCCTTCCTCAGCCTTGGTCCTGCAGTTCTTGGCTTTTGGGGAATCCCCTTATAGCTGAGATGTCACCTTGCTGACATGTCCTTGTGACCCTCACTGTCTGTTAGTCACCAACCAGGGTGTCAGGGTCACTGTGCCTCAGTGAGCTCTGTGGGCCTGGGGGGGGCACCAGAGCAGCCCATGGGAAGGGGCCCTGTGGGCTTTCATCTTCCCGCAAAGGGAGACAAGGCAGTTTCTATTCCGGGGATGTTCTTTACAATAAATCTGAGTCCGCTTTTGAGAGATTGAAGTCCCTGGGAACGAGGTTATGGGGCAACTTGACAGACTGGAGGGAAGTAGATCATCCAGACGGATGACAAACGGAGCGGAAGGTCTAATCAGAAAGAAGGATGGGGGTCTAACTCGGCAAGGTTTATGGATGGCGGCAGGAAAGCTGCTGATCTGCTCTTTCCTTGGGGGAATAGAGGTCAGGGGTCAGGGGTCAGGAATCAGGGAGGGCAGGGCGATCAATGGGAACCCCTCTGCAAGACAAGAGCACTTGGCAAGCCGGGGGACGTGGGAGACTGTGTGTTCATTGGTTTTAGCTAGCTTTGTTTCACTGAGGGTTTAACTCGGCTTATGGGAAATACCTTGCATAAAACTGATGTAAATATGCAATGACATGCCAGGCCTAGGAAAGGGTTAAGTCAGAAGGAGAGGTGGGAACCAGAAGGGAAATTCAGGGAAAGCTCACATTATCTCTTTATAACCCAGTGGTAATGGCCAGTGGACTCTGCATTTATGATACGCCAGGATGCACACTGCACTCTTTACAGAGGTTAGCATCACCCTCACTAGATAAGGACGGAAGGGAGGTCTGTATTGCTGCCCAGGACCCTGTCTCTCCAGGCTGAGCACCCCCGTGGGGAGTCATAGTTACATTGTCCCGCCCTACTTAGCCACATGCAGCACGGAGTGCCTAGGCCATGGTCGATTGGGTTGGATGGGGTAGGCGGTCTAAAGGTGAGGTGGTTGAGAAGGTGGGATGACTCTTGGGGTGCTGAGAACTTCCGGGACAGAGAGCCAGTGAACACCCACAGTTCACACTGAATCTGCTCGGCAGCCCCAGGCATTGTGGTCCTTTTATGGTTGAGGAAACGGAGGCTCCTGGAGGTTAATTAACTCGTAGGGTCACACAGGTGGGAAGTGGCAGGGCTGGAGAACAGCTTTCCTTCCAGGCATGTCTGTGCTGTAGAGGACGTGGCTCATCGGTTACAGGCCATGTGTCACCAAGAGTGCAATCTGGATAACTCACATGATGGCAAGCATGCTCCCTCCCACCCACCTGGGTCCCTTTCCTTTAACCTGGGATGACCCATAGACACTGACTAGGAGATGGGGTGGTGGGGACTGTACTGGTTCCAGTCTGTTCTGTCCTACTGAGCCTCATGTAATGTCACATAGAGAGCAAGTTTTGCTCAAAGACAGCCTCACCCATACCCCAATGGGACAATGCTTTTCTGGTCCCTCACATGATACAGCTCCCTGTGAAACACCCCAAACTGGGAGAGCTCTCAGGCTACCATACATGGGAGGCCATCTTTGCATTCTGCTTCTAGGTTTTACATTAGTGGCCAAGGGGAGGACCAGCAAAGTCAGACTTTGTCTGCAGTTCTGGGGCACGCTAGAGCCAGGTGGCAAAAGGCAGGCTTGGTTACTCTGAGCCTTTGGGTTTCAGAACAAGGCAGGCTCGGGGAGTCCTGAAGGCATGAGAGAAAGAATGTCGCTTCAGAAGGAAGGACAACACAGAGGGCTGCTTTTCTGAGTTCCAGGGTCAGTGGATTCAATCAATACTTATTTATCATGGAAATGTTTCCTACCAGGGCATGGAACACTGGCCAACAGTAACTGGCTGGCCCCGCCTGCCAGTCAGGGCTCCCAGTGTGATGGACTGTGGGGGTTAGGAAACCATAAATCATGTATCATTGACAAATAGATTGTAATGATGTTCTTGGGATCTTGGGGAGGCAGGATTCAGAGACCTTACTTCTATCCATCTCTGCAGTACACTCCAGCCAGTGATAGCTGGCCTTGACTTGGTCCCCACAGCATGAGCTCAGGACCCTCAGTCAGGGCATGAGGCAGCAGTGCACGTGTCTCTCTCTCTCTCTCTCTGTGTGTGTGTATGCGCGCACGCGCACGCGCACGTGTGTGTATGAGATTCTGTCACTTTTCTGTCCTGTCCATCGCTCTGATGTATAAGCGCCTTACTGAGCCAACAGTGCCATCTCAGTACTCAGTCACAGTGAGGAACCACCATGACCCACCCTCCTTCACCCTTGCCTGCTCTCTTGGCCTGCTTGCGTGGGAGCCTGAGGTAGCTGATCACTTTGTGTCTGCAATCAGGAAATAGAGGGTGATGATGCTGGTGTTTAGCTCGTCATCTGTGGCACTCACCTTGCACTCCATCCTGGGGCATAGTGTTGACCAGGTGAACCGTCTCTTCTGCTCAGTCAACCTAATGCAGAAACTTCCTCACAGGCATGTCTGGGAGCTTGTCTCCCAGATAATTGTGTGAAGATAACAACCTTGCTCATCGTAAGTGCTACAGCAGTGTGTGTGTGTGTGTGTGTGTGTGTGTGTGTGTGTGTGTGTGTTGGGAGGCAGTGCATGTACATGCCAGGGAGCAGGCATGGATACCTGACAACAGAAATTCACTTTATATTTCTCTGAAGACTGCAAGTCCAAGCAAGATCAAGGCTCTGGCAGATTTGGGGGTTGACGAGGGCTGTGTACCCTCACCTGTAGATGGTGGCTTCTGATGGTCCCTGTATGATGGGAATGCAAGGAGCAGAAGCTTAGGGAGATGGAGACTTGCTCAGCGCCCACAAGCACACAGTGTGAGCACTATGCTAACCTTTAACCCAGCTATGCCTGACCACTTGTATCAGAACATGAGCCAAGCCTGTTGTAGCTGTCTCCTGAGAGGCTCTGCCAGAGCCTGACAAATACAGAGGTGGATGCTCTCAGCCAGCCATTGGACTGAGCACAGGGTCCCCAGTAGAGGAATTAGAGAAAGAACTGAAGGTGCTGTAGGGGTTTGCAGCCCCATAGGAGGAACAACAATATCAACCAACCAGAGCTCCCAGGGACTAAACCATCAACCAAGGAGTACATGTGGAAGGACCCATGGCTCCAGCTGCATATGTAGCAGAGGATGGCCTAGTTGGATATCAATGGGAGGAGAAGCCCTGGGTTCTGTGAAGGTTTGATGACCCAGTGTAGGGGAATGCCAAGACGGGGAAGTGGAAGTGGGTAGGTGGATGGGAGAACATCCTCATAGAAGCAGGGGCAGGAAGGATGGGATAAGAGGTATTCAGAGGGGAAACCAGGAAAGGGAATAATATTTGAAATGTAAATAAAGAAAATATCTAATAAAAAATTTCAAAAAAAACCCCAAAAAACTGGAGTTGTTGAATTCTGAGTGCTTATGAGAAGAAACCTCCAAGAAAACAAGAGGAGAGTCTTGTAACCTCGGTTTCTTCAGAAACACAAAGTTGTTCTTGGATTGTGTTTTTGTGCTTCTCCCAGGTGAGTGAGTTTACTTTCGATTATTCATTAAAACTGGCTATTGTTATTTGTTTATGTGTCTCTACGGAAAAACATGCTTTTTGCCATTTGCAGCTTGTCCTTAAGATTGTATACAGGATGAACTCACGAGAACTTAACTTACACGGCCTTTCTTAACACTCAGCACATAAATTGTCTGGTGCTCTGAATAAAGTTGGCTATTGCTTGAGGTTCTGGTCTGCCTCATTTTTTTAAAAAACAAAATTATGTATTCACTTATAAAATATTCATTTATTCCAATAGCAGCCCTCCTCCTCGCAGTCCCCCCTCATGCAGATCCTCCCCACTCCCCTTCTCCTCTGAGAAAGGGGAGCCCCCCTCTGGGTATCACCCTCCCCGAACCCACACACACATCACTGCAGGCCTAGGCACATTCTTTCCCGCTGAGGCTGGACAATGTGGCCCAGTCAGGGGAACAGGATCCGCAAGCAGGCGACAGAGTTAGGGACAGTCCCTGTTCCAGCTGTTGGGGGACCCGCATGAAGACTAAATTGCACATCTGCTACATATATGCAGGGGGCCTAGATCTACCCTGTGATCACTCTTTGGTTGGTAATTCAGTGTCTGGGAGCTCCCAGGGGTCTAGGTTAGTTGGTTCTGTTGGTCTTCTTGTGGAGTCCCTGTCCTCTTTGGGTCCCTCAATCCTTCCCCTGACTCCTCAATTTTAAGCTCCGTTCTCCCAGGTTCCATTACCTTTACAGTGGTAAACACTATCAGTCCATACATCCCACTAAAAGGAGCTTCACATAGAAGTCAAATGCTCTTCAGGCAACTTTCCAGCAGCCTGACCCTCCTGTAGGCTGTTCTCAGGTCTCAGCTCCTGCCTGGCATACATAGCCCTTGCTCACACTCAGTGTCTAGGGGAGCTGCATCTCCCTGCTCCTTTTGTCCAGCAAGGCTGATTTGTGGCCATGATGATGAGTCACAGTTCAGATGGAGCAGGTCTGTGCAGTTACCTCGCATCAGGAAAAAGGGGTGATGAACCTGGCCCATTAGCTCTGAGTTAATGGCGTGATAATGGCTCCATATTTCTTTCTCGTGATGTGTAGCAGGAAGCTGGTTCACAGCATCAGGTCATCAACAGGGCAGACCCAGGGTAAAAACCCAGTTGTGAATCTCTCCAGCCATGAGACAGTCCTCACGGTGTGTACACGCACACACATATTTCTGGCAGGCATTGTTGTGTGCACACAGGCATGTGTATAGAAGCACTGTTAGCTGGTATATGCAAATGTGTTGGCATCTCCCTCTGTGCCTCCTCCTCTGTGTGTGTGTGTGTATGTGTGTGTATGTGTGTGTGTATGTGTGTGTATGTATGTGTGTGTGTATGTGTGTGTGTNTGTGTGTGTATGTGTGTATGTGTGTATGTATGTGTGTATATGTGTGTGTATGTGTGTGTATGTGTGTGTGCATGTATGTGTGTGCATGTGTGTATGCATGTGTGTATGTGCGTGTGTGTATATGTGCATGTGTGTGTATGTGCATGTGTGTATGTGTGTGTGTATGTATGTGTGTGTCTATGTGCTCATGTGTGCATTTGTGTTATATATACATGTGTCTGTATGTATGTGTGTTTACAAATACATGTGTACCTTGGGAATTAAAGGAAGGAGAAAGTCTCGGGTTTGGAGGAAGATGAAAACTCCTAGCAGAGACAGTTATTTGAATGTCAGCCCTGCTTCATGGCCTGCTTGCCTGCTCCTAAATGGGCCAGTTTGCCTCCCTTCCTTTGTTCCCTCTACAGAGACAGCCAGACAAATGGAGATGCATGGCCTGCTGGATAGGGGTCTGGCTTATTGGGGAAGAAGCATATTCCAGAAGGACCAAGGTGTGTGTGTGGGGGAGTGTCCTTTCCTACTTTGATATAAAGCCACATAGGACCCGCTCATTTCCCTCAGATGCTCTTCTGCTGCAACTCTTGGTGGGTTTTTCTCTTTTTGTGGCTCCTCTTTGAAACCACTCTGTACTGAGTCCTCAGAGGGCCCAGGACACTGGGCCTCACTTGAGCCATCAGCCATCTAGATCACCTTTGAGAGGATGGTGTACCTGTGAACGGGAAAGGCCCCTCCAGAGAGGGGATTCACTAGAGTCTTCAGGTGTTTGCCAAGGAAACTATCTCTGATACATGCGTGGACACATCTCCAGGGCTGAGGAGACACATGTACAGATGTTCCTAAGAGCAGTGTTATGTGGAGGATCATGGCGGTCTAGACACTCCACTGATGTCTGCTGAAGGGCCCCAGAGCTCAAGTACTGACCCTTAGGAATGACCAGCCAAGCCACGGGCATGGGGAGAGGGAATGTGATAAGGTTCCTAGAAAGAGGTAATTATGACCAGTTCCGTGATCCTGTGGTAGTCATGGAACTGGCCGGGGAACCTGTGCCTCACCCTATCTATGTATCCTTTATTATTTTTTGGTCTCCTCTTTGAAGATCATTCCATGCTGTTGTTAGTTGTTACTGTAAATTTTGAACACACATTAGAATCATTAGTGAAAAGGGAACCACAGCTGAAGAATAGCCTCTGTCAGATTGGCATGTGGGCATGACTGGGACATTCTCATTTCCTCTCTCTCTTCCTCTCTCTCTCCCTCCTTCACTCTCCTTCTCCCCCTTCCTCTCCTCCTCCTCCTCCTCTCCTCCTCTTTCTCCTCCTCTTTTCCTTTTTCTCCTCCTCTTTCTCCTTTCTCCTCCTCCTCCCCTCCTCCTCTCCTCCTCTTCCTCTCCTCCTCCTCCTCCTCCTCCTCC
>NC_034596.1:27529274-27530363 GCF_900095145.1 Mus pahari
TCTCTCTCTCTCTCTCTCTCTCTCTCTCTCTCTCTCTCTCTCTCTCTTATTCTATTCCCTATGATGCAGAATCTCTTTATGTATTATAGCTCTGGATGCCCGACAACTGCCTATGTAGACTAGGTTAGCCTCAGACTCAGAGCTCACCTGCCTCTGCCTCCTGAGTGCTGAGATCAAAGGTATGTACCACATGCCGAGCTTCTGGGCATTTTCTTGATTGCTAATTGATACAGAAGGACCCAGGGTGGTACTATCCCTATGCAGGTGGGTGTGGGCTGCATGTGACAGATAGCTGACCAATCCAGAGGAAGCAAGCCAGTAAGCAATATTCCTCTATGTTCTGCTTCAGTTCCTGCCTTCAGATTCCTGCTTTGGCTTCCCTTGATCATAGACTGTTACCTGTAAGTTGTGATTAATCCTTTCATGGTGCTTATCACAGTGACAAAAAAACAAACAAGGACAGATACAGAGCAGGCCAGGGCATGGGATTTATTGAAGCTCCAGTGTTTCCAGTGGTTTTGCTCCTGGTCAGTTACTAATTCCATAGCCTTCGAATCACAGAATACTTCCAACAGCTAAATTAATGAAAAGCTAATGGGGCCTTGGAAATGCAAGACGTCAGAGTGAAGAGGAAACACAAATGCCAAGAGTCACTGCAAGAAAGCAGGCTCCAGGTTTCAAGTCTGTGGCAAGGCTGTCGAAGCCAGAGGCAATATGGTAACGCCAAAGTTTTAGCAACTCAGCTGGGGCAGTTGTGTTGAGCTAAACGTGTGACATAGATGGGCACTCTTCCAGCTGCCTTGCCCATCTCATGCGTCTCTCTCTTATGTATCTTAGCAAGGCAGCTGTGTCAATCAGTCTTTGCTCTGATGTGTAAAACTCTCGGGTCTCTGATATAGTGCAGGAAGCCCACTGGTCTCTGTGCCCGGATTTAATCAGCCGAGTCCACAGGTGGTGTATTAGTCAGGGTTCTCTAGAGTCACAGAACTTACGGATATGCTCTATATAGTAAAGGAATTTATTGATGACTTACAGTCTGCAGTCCAAATCCCAACAATGGTTCAGTGGTAGCTGTGAATGGAAGTCCAA
>NC_034596.1:27530686-27569896 GCF_900095145.1 Mus pahari
CCAATTCTGGATTGTAGTTCATTCCAAATATAGTCAAGTTGACAACCAGGAACAGCCACGACAGGCAGTAATTTTAAAACTGCTTATCAGACCGTACCTTTTGGTTGAAGACGGTGATTGCTTTCCTGCACTCATGAGGTCTAAAGTCCCTCCATCTTTCTCTGTAGCCATCATGGAGCATCTCGGGGTGAGCTGTGATTGGGAAACGTGTGCTCCATGGTTTGGGTGTTTCTATCCAAACTCACATTGACCTTTAATTCCCCATCATAAAGTTGCAAGACTTTGAACAAGATGACATTCGCAAGATAACTGGGTCAGAAGGGTAGTCCATTCATAGCTTGATGGGTTATTTTGAGCTTAAAGTATTCAGTTATTGCCACAGCAAAATGACCGAGAGAGACCATGTTGAAGACCCCACTTCCTGTTCTCTTTGGGGTATTTCTAGAAGTGAGGTTTGTGGTCACACAAGTAGAGTTCAGCTCCCGTGATCTTTCAACAGACCTTCACTGCTCATACCCTACAATGATGGTCACAGGTTTGAACGAAATGGGAAAACTAGACTCACCCTGAATGAAATAGAGAGCTAGAACCATCTGCACCCCAAGGCCTCATGAGCAGGACCCGCTTTTTGAGGTCAGTGTGTGAGTGCCAGGAGGTCACAGGATCAGTAGGGCCTGCAGGGGAAGGAACCAGGCGTTCAAGGTCCCTGGGACATCCATCAGTGGGCCACGCGTGGAGCAGAGAGGTGAGGTACAGCCTGCTGTGTCTTCTCTGGTTCCGTTGACTTGTGGTGTAAAGTCTGGCCCCTGGACTGCTTTCCTGCATTTATCATTATTTGTGATTTCATGCATACATATGCGGTAAGATTCACCCTCACTTTTCTCTCATCTTCCCTTTCATGTCTCAGTGTGTGTCATTGAATTAATTAAGATGGCTTGCAGGAGCATAAATGAGAGATATATATTGGGGTTTGGGCATCTTGACAGTGGCTACATTACTGAAGAAAATGGCTCCCTTTCTCCCAGTTTTTTTTTTTTTTTTTAAACCTCCCTCTCCTTTTCCAAAGAGACACGGCTCTGTGCTGTATGCTGAGGTGACTCAGGAATGCTCACCTGGCCTCCTCTGAGGTCTTTGAACCTCTCTCCCTTTCAGTGAGGGTGGTTCCATATGCCTCTGGTTTGAGGGTATGGACAGAAGCATTGATAAACCCACAGGATCATGTGAAGTGTAAGAGGTGAGGACATATGAGCAGGGATATGCCTAGGGTGTGCTTTTCAGAATTCCAGGGCCAAGCAAGTCGGTTCTGACCTGAAGAGAACACCAGTCTAGGATGCTCCCTGGGCAGAGCCAAGGTCACGGTTCCTGGTTGTGTGGATGATGTTATCTGTGCTCAGTTGGAAAGGGGTGTGTGTGTTAAATTCTCCTCTGTTGACTCAGAGCTGGTTCTTCCTACAGGGGTCTCCATCCTTCCTTTTAATAAGAGAGACAAGACACTGGTGGTGGTGGGTGGCAGCCGCATTCCTGTGCCTGACAGGGGCACGGCACCCTGAGACAGAACTGCTCATGCCATCGTGCATGTAATTTAAGGCTTAAGCAACTCTGCAGAATATATAAAGGATCACAGGGAAGGTTCATATTTTCTTTTTCTCTACAAATAAGGCAGGCACGGTCACTGCTGTGGCTGACACCTCTACCAATGATTCTGTCCTCTCTCAATCTGAGGGAGACCACACACAGTGACTTTGCCCTGACTGTGCTGAGAGCGCAAGGGTTTAAAGAGACAGAGCTCAGGTATTTCCATCTACTGCTTTCCCTTGGTTTGCCTTTCACTGTGTTTGACAGTCCCCATGATCTTGGGGTCTGTCCTCTTCTATTTGTTAACAAAGGCAGAAAACTGCACATGCCTCTTTGTTTTGGTGACAAAGTAGAAAAAAATCTAGAGCAAAGACTAGGGTTATTACTGTACGATTCTAGGGGTGGGGTTCTCTTCTGAGGGACTCTGAGACCTGAGCTGAAGATTTTCATGGCTTTTGATCACCTGGTGATCTCTCTCTAGAGGATGATCCCCGCCCCCCATCAAGGATGAGCCCCAACCCCTGTGCAGTGCATGTACCCCTGACTCCTGTACACACAGTCACAGCCTATAGAGTTCTCTGACCTATCAGATACAACTGTCTGTATGCTAGAAACAAGGGAAGAAGAATGAACAGGAAAGGGAAGGCGGCATGGTAGATCTTACCTTCCAGCTCCCTGAGTGGATTAATTCCCTATTCTATTCCCTGAATGAAATTGAGAATGTCTGTGGAGAGTATTGGCTCTGGGCCCCAGACCGGCTCCTCCTAGGGTGATCTGTCCCTGCAGAGTTGGAGATGACCTTTTGCAAAGATTCCCCTTTATTCCAATTATTGATTCTTTAATGGTGTCTAATGATGATGTAAAGGCGCTGCCAGTGCAGCCTCGGCCCTATCGATTGCTCTGAGGAGCTTCACGGAGCAGACCCCACACCCTGCAGACTCCCACCCTCCTTCCCTGCTGCTGCAGAGGGTTCCCCAGTTCCAGCCTTGGCCCCTCTGCCTCATACAGGGGGCTGCTCCTACTCCTTCCTGCTACCAGGATCACCCGGCACCTGTGTACCTGCCCCCCCCCTTTCATCGCTCTAAATCCTACCTGTGGTTTCAGTGCGCATCTCAAATATCACTTCAAATGTCAGGCAAGAGAGCAATCTTTTAGAAATATAAATCAGACAAGGTCGTTCTTCAGCTTAAACCCTTGGATGGTTTCTGATTGCCCTCTCGGTAAATCTGAGGCCTCTGCTTGGCTGCCCCTGGTCCTTGGCTTTATCACCCCCTCCATGCTAGCTGTACCCCCATGGCTGCCTTCTACTCCCCATCCCCCAGAGATTGCTGTGCCTTTGGGGTATTGCCCCATACATGGTCCTGCACATGGCCAGCTCTGCTTCAGATGTCAGCCCTCAGCTATCATGGGGGTGGAGAAACCTTTCTGACCCCTGATCTAAGCTGATCATAAAGGGGTTCATGAATGCCCAGTCTCTGCATGCCAGGGGCTTGCAATGTCAGGTGGCACTGGGGCTTTATAGATGGAATGGATGTTAGGGTTCAAGGAAGAAAGAGGTCCTGACTTATCCAGGATAACCCCAGGTCTTGTGGGAAGAAAAGAAGGAGAAGGAGAAGGAGAAGGAGAAGGAGAAGGAGAAGAAGGTGGAAAGGTAGTCAGAGTGGCTCGGCAGGGGTGCAGAGCCACCTGTCAGTTCTGAGGAGAGACGTGGGCAAAGGCAATGGGTAATATGCAATGACATCAGCAAAGAAATCCTAGGCCACCCAGGAATGACTGTGCCTGAAGAGCCAGAACTTAGACACTGTCCCTCACCGGTGATTCTTGGGCCTGAGGTTACATGGGGAAACGTCCGTGTTCACGGTCATTTGTTACTGCAGCAAACAGAGGCTCGTGCCACCCTGGCCTTCCCCAAGTCTGACCCGTGATGCTACAACATAGACAAACCTTGAGCATGTATGTAAGTGGGGGCATACCGGTCTCAGACAAACTCCACCTAATTTCTCTCCCTGGAGCTTCTGGAAGTAGGCTCTGAAGAACAGAATACATGTATGGCCTCAGGCGGTGGCAGGCATGTGTAGCAGTGAGGTGACAAAGGACCCGGGGCTTTGGAGGGCAGGCGGAGCTGCGGTATTGTCCAGGTCTACAGTGTCTCGTAGCTCACAGGTTGAAGCCGGGGTGCTGGGAGAAAGAGTCTCCCCAGTTGTCTCTCTCTGGTGGCCATAGCACCCATATTATGACAACCTCCCATGTCTTCTGCTTTGGCTTCCCTAGAGCTACTCTGGGAGAGCTAGTAAGGCCTGCCCCAGGTCTGTCCTTGAGCCTTGATGGCCTCAGCTCCAGGCAGTTTTTATTGTCCTTCCTTGGAGGCTGTGCACTGCAAACCTTGGAGGTGCATGGCGGCTCGGTCCCTGGACAGTGGTGCATGGCACTGAGAACTGCCCTGCAGACCCGGCTCTGAGCTGCACCTGGGTATTTCCATCGTGGGTCCTGCTCCACGCCACCAGCCTCTCAGCTCCACAGGGCATCTCTTCTCTGGTTCTGCCTGTGGCTGTTCAGCAGGGAGGACTTTCAGGGACAGTGTGACATCTGGCAGCTCATACAGTCTCTGTGGATGAGAGGCGAGCAGATGGTTCGGCCTTTTCGAGCGGCACGTAGTGCCACTCCTTGGAACTAGTAGTCTTCCTCCTGGGAGAGATGCCTGTCCGGTAGACGCCAACCGGTAGGAAGCTCATTCTGTAGGGAGGGCCTTTGCCTTCCAGAAGTAAAGTGACCACAGTTAAGAAGGAACATGAGAATGCCCAGAGAAGATGGGGTGCAGAGTGTGCACATTCCATGCTATGCACATGTCTGTGTGAATGTGCCCACACGTGTATGGGATAGCAGTAACGGGCACGGTGGCAGCTGTCAGCCCCAAAGCATCGTTTTGACTAGCTGGCACTTCAGCATCTGTCGCAGAGATGGACAAAGATCAGCAGCGGCTGGCACACTTCTTTGTGAAGCTGTTTCCCCTCCCTGTAAGTGTCCCTGACTATGGCAGAGCTGCTGTGTCTGAGGATGGCTTTATGACCCAGCATCCCCTAGGCTCCGTCCTGGGAGGAAGCCCAGTGCACTTTGCTCAGGATGTTGGATAGTTTGGTATGCTGGACCCTGCCTGTGGAGGCCACGTCTGTTAGCCATCTGGAATGGTGGCACAGGCATGACACTCTGCAGCAGCCTCAGGGCCACACTGAGCTAGGACTGCAGCTTCTGGGAGTGTTTCTGTCATAAAGGAGGAGACAACCGCTTCTGGTAAATCCTGGCCACAGACAGCAATGCAAGGTGGTGCTTGGGGCTCTGCTGATCTGTCCTGTGAGCTGCGTGGTTGTGTGTGTGTGTGTATATGTGTGTGTCTGTGTCTGTGTGTGTGTGTCTGTGTGTATCTGTGTGCCTATGTGTCAGGGGTAGGGGTCAGCAGAGTTCAGGTCTCTGCTTTGTCAGGTCCACTTTCCCACAATCCAATGAGGGGGCCAGGCCGCACTATGCACAGTTTACAGAATGGTTAACTTGCAGATTTGAAGAGCAAAGGGACAGAGATGGGAGCAGGCTGTACTTCCACAGGGGCCTCGAGGTGGTCACCCTGTTTCCTGTGCTACCTGCTCTGGTAGGGTTGCTTTCAACTCAGCTCACAGAGCGTCAGAGTTCTGGACACATCCCAAGCCAACCACCATGTCTGTCCTGTCAGTCAGAGCCCTGGTCTATGTACAATTAGTGACTCTCCTCTCCAGCCTGCACCACCTCCTGTGTGAGAAGAGGCAGAGGGGACTGAGCAGGGAGTCATGGCCACATTTTATGGAAGGAAACCAGAAAAGATAAACGATGTGAGCTTGTCGGGATCCACCGATAAGTAGAGATAGGAAGAGTGGAGAAGAGCTTGGGTCCTCTCCTCTCAAGCTGTTCCTGCCATTAGGGCACATTGCCCTTCCTTCTCTGGCTCCCCTTGTGCCATTAAGAACATCTCTTCACCCATGGGGATGGTGCCTGCCATACTGAAACACAGGACCCCTATGTTTCATGTTCCGGGTGTGCCATGGAGTCCCACACGCTGAATTCATCTCCATGTTCTGGATCACTGATACCATAAGAGACATCAATAGAGCCCTTAAGAACCCAGGAGTCCATTGAGTGGGGGAAGGGTCTAGCAAGTCCCAAGGGCCAGTCAGGGCATGTATGGGCAGGAGTCGCCTTCATGGGCGACTCTGGAGGTTACCCAAGGTGCATGGCCCTTTCCATTCTGCTAGAACCCCTGGCTCTGTAGACGGGAATTACTGAGCCTAGACACTGACACTGTCCCTGAAGCAAGTTGTCAGCTGAGGAGTTTTCCTGTCCTTTCCTGTGCAATGAAGACAAGGGCATTGTTTCTTTTCTGAGGAGTACTTGACAGGTATGGCTGGGTGTAGGGGAAACTACTACGTGGGGTGTACGGCAGGGTTAGAGCTGCATGTAGCTCAGTGTGCAGAAGGCACCAGAATCCTGTTCTCCCTGCTCCTCTGTTTTACTGATAGACATTGTGACAGTGGCTGTGGCAAGCCATCTCCACACATCTTCAAGTCCTTGCCAAGGGCACACTCTGCCTCTGCAGTGCAGGCTGCATAACGCAGCCTGCATGGCACTCTTAGATTGTCTGGGGCTCTACTTGACTCGAGGGTCAGTGTCTTCCTGGGATAAATCATGGCGCACTAGATCAATTGTCAAGGCTTGGCCGACCCATTTGAGAGGCTGGATTCATGTTGTGCCGTTCCTTCTTCCCGTTGCAATTTTTTTCTAAGGGACGTGGTGTCAGAGTTTTAGTGCCTCATATTTCCTGCAAATGATAGCAGTAAGCTAGCGGTACAGTGGGGGCAGGGCTTCCCCTGGTGCCGCTGTGCTGTTTGATTTGATCCCATTGCAGCTGTCTTTGAAGCCGTGGCTGCATGCAGAGGCAAGTGGAGTGGCGTTCCCAGTTCACCACTGCCTGTGTGCATCTCCTGCCCCCGCCCCCTACTCTTCTTGCAGAGAACATACGGTGTTGATATTCATGTGGGTCAGTCATGGTAGCAAGCAGATGCTGTTCTGTAGAAATGGTATATTTTTAATGCAAAAAAGGGAGGGGGGACATTACATTTCTCTAATGGTGTGTCAATTTGCTTGGCTTTTCTGTAGGTTCCTGTAAGACAAAACCCAGAGAATGCAGGTGACCCTAATCTCATGCTAGAAATTCCTTTTGTCTTTAGCCTGTCTATTTTATCCTTTAGATAGGCGCTATCCCCTATCAGGTTCAACATAATTATGGGGCCTCAGGGGTATCTCAGTTGATGAAGTGATTACTGTGTAAGTGTGAGGGAGTTCCGTCTCCAGAACCCCTGTGAAAATCTGCGGTGACAGACTAGTATGATGTCCATACTAGAGAGGTGGAGACATGTGGACCCCCAGGGCTTGTTGGCCAGCCAGCCTAACCTAATTGGCAAATAAACAAAGTGGATGGAGCCTGGGGAAACACACATGAGATTGGCCTCTGGCCTGTATGTGCCTGTCTATGTTTCAGCTGCACACATGTACATTGGGGTGATCTCTCTCTCTCTCTCTCTCTCTCTCTCTCTCTCTCTCTCTCTCTCTCTCTCTCACACACACACACACACACACACACTTATTGAGCATTTGAGTGCGATGAACGGAGCTCTCTCATTGTCTTTCTGAGGTCTTTGCTTTAAGAAGCGCTGATGCCTCCTGGAGAGATGAATCAGTGATTAGGAGCACTTACTGCCTTTGTAGAAGACTTGGGTGCAAAAAAAAAACAAAACAAAAACATGCACTCAGGCATGCACATGTTTACATAGAATAAAAATTAAAAATTAAAAAGTGCTGATTCTCCTAATTTTCCAGCATTTCATACTTGATATCACTTCATCTCCTTTCTTTCTGTTGCATTAAAACACACACCATTCACCCAGGACTATGCCTCCCTATCCTCTCTGCCATTACTTAGAAGTTTTGTTTTGTGATAGCCCTTTGAAGTCCTTCATCCCATCAGTGGGTGTGTGGCTGAGCACATACAGCTTGTTAGATGTCCTCCCAATTAATTCAATTTTTAAATGAAATGTACCTGTTTTAGCTAATTGATTAATTTTTTATTAGATATTTTCTTTATTTACATTTCAAATGTTTTCCCCTTTCCTGGTTTCCCCTCCAAAAAAACCCCTATCCCTTACCTCCCCTCCAGCTCACTAACCCACCCACTCCCAATTCCTGGTCCTGGCATCCCACTACATGGGGGCATTGAGCCCTCATAGGACCAATGGCCTCTCCTCCCATTGATGACCAAAAAGGTCATCCTCTGTTACATATTCAACTGGAACCATGGGTCCTTCCATGTGTGCTCCTTGGTTGGTGATTTAGTCCCTGGGAGCTCTGAGGGTCTGGTTGGTTGATATTGTTGTTCCTCCTATGGGTCTGCAAACCCCTTAAGCTCCGTCAGTTCCTTCTCTAATTCCTCTATTGGGTACCCCGTGCTCATGGCTGTGAGTATCCACCTCTATTCGTCAGGCACTGGCAGAGCCTCTCAAGAGATAGTTATATCAGGCTCCTGTCAGCAAGCACTTGGCATCCTCAATAGCATCTGGGTTTGGTGGTTGTATATGGGATGGATCCCTGGGTGGGTCAGTCTCTGGATGGCCATTCCTTCAGTCTTTGCTCCACACATTGTTTCTATACCTCCTGCCATGGGTATTTTGTTCTCCCTTCTAAAAAGGACTGAAGTAGCCAGCCACACTTTGATTTTCCTTCTTCTGTGGTTTGTGAATTGTATCTTAGGTATTCTGAGCTTCTGGGCTAATATCCACTTATCAGTGAGTGCATACCATGTGTGTTCTTTTGTGATTGGGTTTCCCTCACCTGGTTGATTAATTTTGAGATAGGCTATCACTTTGTAGTCAAGGCTGGCCTGGAACTTACAGCTATCCTAATTCTCTAGCCTCCTAAGGGCTGGAATTATATGTGTGAGCCATGATACCCACATGCATCTGATTTATTCAATGTCCTCTACAGGTTAGTCTGTGTCCAGGCCTATTAGAAGGGCCTTACGTGTGGCTTCCATTTATCCTTCTTATATCCCTGTATGACATAGATTATTACCATTTTTCTCTACTGACCAAGCAAGAGATGACAAGGAGTCAGCAGGCCATCACGCAGACACTGTAGGGTAAGAACCCTGGGCACTGTGGGTACCTTCTCAGATCAAGGGCCACAGCTTGCCTTGTGCCCATGGCTCCTAGACCCCCAGCTACATCCAGGGCTCTATCCTAACCTAGGAGTGTGCTCTGTGTTTTTCCCTGGTTATATTCCCCTGCTTTCCAAATAGCAGCTTTATTTCAGCAGGAAGCATGCCACATGCTCTGTTTTTTCTACATTCCCCTGTCTGTGGCCTTTGTAATCAATTTTACTTTATATATATATATATATATATATATATATATATATATATATATATATATATATATAAAAGCATTGCCTGTGTTGTATCTAATTCATAAATTAGTTTGGCAGGAGCACACATCTCCTTTACGGTGATCTGTTGGTGTGGACATTGTGTTCCCCCTTTGCTGAATTCTCTTGTTGCAAGTCCTGTGAGGACTTGGTTCTTAGAACCAGAGCCTGACAGTATCTTCTAAGGTCAACCTATTAGACAGTATGACTGATCCGAACAGTCTCTCTTTCACTGCTGACTGCTCAGGTTGGCTCCCAGGGGGAGTGTGCCTTTTCAAATTTATATTAGTGGATTTTAAAAGTAAGTGTTTTATATATGCATGTAGTAACAATTAATGAAACAGAAGGCTATGAATTTCAGAGAAAGTAAGGAATGGTGTATGGGAAGGTTTTAGAGGGAGGAGTGTGGAAAAGGAAAAATGATATAATTACAACCTCAAAAGATAAAGGGAATAAGAAAACCCTTTTAAAGGTGTATTTTAAGATTGTTTTTCTTTTTCAAGTAGGTAATCTTTTATGTTTGAGAAATGTCAATTTCCCCTCTTTCCCAATAATTACGTATACAGTCATGTAGCTATATGTACCTGCAAATGCATCTATCCATTTGTTCATCCATCCTCCTCTTTTTACCTCAATGAGCTAAAAGGATGCTGGCTAACCACAGTGCTTCCTGCCCCTCTAAGATTTCCAGTGACAATGACATTGGAATTGCCACCAGGCAGTTGTGTTTAAACCTTGGCTGCTGGCTTGGTGGCTTAAGTATGTACTTCACCATGCTGAGAAGTGTCTCCTTATAGGCAAGTGTCTATCAATGCCCTCCCAGCACCTGAGATGATTTCGCCTTTTCATCCCCAAAGCATTCCATTCCTTCTGGGGTTGGGTTTGCCTTGTTCCAGAGTGCGTATTTTCCTTGAGACGGCTGAGCACAGAATTCCATGTGCGTTATGATTCCCTATGCAGTGTCAGCATCTATAGCCATCAAACCTGGCTCATATATCTTTTTCATCCACCCTTACCCAGGTCTCTAGGATATCGCAGCTTGGGGAATACAGGACCCAGGAGCTGTCCTTCATGTGTTCTTTGGAAATGCAGCATGAACATTACTTGTTCTGTGACAGTTTGAAAACCAGCCCCCAAATGCTGGGAACTTGAGAGCATTAATTCTTGAATGCCATTCCCAATTCCATACATGGCTTTTTGTTTATTGCCTATTGATTCAATTATGGTGACTCATTTTCCTAGAGAAGAGAAAGCATACATTGTCTGGATGCCTGCATCAAGAATGAAACATATGTATTGATTTTTTTCTATCTAAATTGAGGAAATTGGTACATTTATTTTCTTTCACCTTTTCCTTTGGCTCTACCATTTCCCCATCAGACTGTCATGAAGGCTTCTACTTCTTCACGGGAAGTGTGTTATCGTGTTATCATCAAAGATTCCATGTCCAAACCATCTAATTGATGAGTACTTAGGTTTGTTTGATCAAGTGGCTTTAATACTGCATTTTCTCTTTAGGGGTTTTCATTCATGTTGAAGACAGAGTTGAGATTGCCAATCCTGAAATCTCAGCCAGGCATAGAGCTTTGAGGCTGTCCACATACTTCTTGGTTTTAGGGGTAGCCCAGGCTGGCCATCCACTGGCAACTATTTTCCTGCCTCAAGTCTCCTGAGGGTTGGGATTACAGGTGAGAGCCATACCCACACAGAACTTCTTTTCTTTTTAAAAAGACTTTTTATTGTTTCTTTGTGAATTTTATATCATGTACCACAATTCTACTCATCTCCCCTCCCCACCCTTCACCTTTGCCACACCCCCCAAAACAAAACAAAACAAAACAAAACAAATCTCACCTGGAAGCTGAGGTGTGGCATAGTATGCCACATTAAATACTCTTTTGCCCAAACAACTTTACTTGCAATGAGTCATTGGTCTGGGTCGAAGCCTCTGGCTCCTGCTATTCCATCAATACTGGGTCCTCACAGACTCCTCTCACCTTTTAGCTCTGATACTTTCTCCTTGTTTTCAAGTCTTTGAAGTAGTAGAAGGGAAACTGACGATTATTTGTCAAACAGAAGTGTTGTTTTCCTGGTTTTTTTTTAAGTGTTGTTTGTTTATTTGTTTGTTTGCTTGCTTGTTTTTGCATCTCTTACAACTGACTTCATCATGACTATTTTATACGCACATATAATGTATGCATGATACATTTTGATTATATGCAACCCATCACCACCTCTTGTCCTGCTCCTGGTCCCCTCTCCGTTCCCAAGCCTCCCTTTCACTTTGTGTGTGATCCAATGAATGTAGGGGCATGAGTGAGGGGTTACTTACAGGAGCATTGGCCATCTTACCAATGGTCACACCACTGAACAAATTGTCTCCCTCTCTCCTAGCAACCATGAACTGCATGTAAATTCTCAGGTTGTGGGGTCTCACAAGACCTGCTCTCTCCATGACAGAACATGAGCAATCCCAGGTTTACTTAAGTCTTTTGCCAGTAACCATAGCTGCTGTTGGGTTTTAAGAGCACAGTGCCATGCCATACCCAGAAGGCCACAGTCTTCAATACTCCACCCCTTCCTTTGGCTCTCCATCCTTTCCACAGCCTTTGTGATGATCTGTGAGCCTTAGAGCAGGTGGTGTAGATGACCCACTTAGGGGTAAGTATTCAGCCCTGACTGGAGTTTTGCAAGAAGCATTACCCTCAGAGTTAAGTTTCACCAGTGTTCTATTTAGATGTTTGATTCTTGTTACCAGTCTTCACTGTTGTGGTAGGGGTCCATTGCATTTTGTAATTTATGTATTTTTTTAAAAATTTATTTTGTCTTTTAAGGGAGGAACTCTTCCAGTTTGTCTTCTAGTGTGATAGCAGCACCTCTCTTCTGTTGACCTTGGGATCTTCGTGGGTGACTTTGTGCAGTTGTCATCTTCTGTCCAGCACTTAGGCTAACTGCTCTCTCTTGTCTTGTGGTCTGGCGTCCCAACCTCCCTTCATTATAAATTTTCAGGTTTTCCTGCTGTGTTATTAGCATCTCCTGATATCTCCAAAGATGCCTCTAACTCTAAGAGGTGCCAGTGATCCCTTAGGTTACTTCTGAGTGAAGCCTCGTCCAGTTTTATATCAGTTTGATACTTTAAAGATGTACTGTTTTTGATTCTCAGGCGTATGAGTGTTTGCCTACATGTATGTCTGTGGACCATGTGCAGAAGTGCCCGCAGAGGCTAGAGAGGGCATTGGATTCCCAGAAACTGGAGTTAGAAATAGTTGTGAACCACTCTGTGTGTGGTGGGAACTAAGTCAGCTCCTCTGAAAAACAAGAGCTCTTATCTGCTGAACCATCTCTCCTTCTCTTTAATTTGATATCTCATTAATTGACACTTCAATTGTTTAGAATGCACACTCTCTTTTATGTAAGCAACAACTTTCTTTGTTCTTTTTTTTCTTGGATGGCCATGAACTTGCTGTGTAGCCGAGGATGTCCTTGAACTCCTGATCCTCTTGTTTCTACCTCCTGGGTGCTGGGGCTATAAGCATGAGTTGTGGTGCGTGATTTTAAGAAACAGCTTTATTGAGATTAAAGTTATATGCTTTATAATTTACTTTGTAAAGGATGTGTGTGTGTGTGTGTGTGTGTGTGTGTGTGTGTGTGTGTGTGTGTATTCAGGATTGTACAGCCATAACTAAGAATTTTTGAAAAAAAAATATATATATGAATTTCAGAAAGGACACAGGACCACTTACTGCCCTCTCCCCCTACCTACTGTTAGTGATCAGTCTACATTCTTTTCCTGTGGTTTTAACTATTCTGGACATTCCATATAAATGGAATAATCAATAAACAACCCTTTGCAGATGCATTTTTGGAGTTGGCAGTGTTTTAAGCTTCATCCATGTTGTAGTTTTTATCAATATTTCATTTCCTTAAAATATCTTTATTCTTTGGGAACTTTGTCAATGTGTTTTACTTTGACCATGTTTAGCCTCCACTCCACCCCAGTTCTCAGCTGTGACCCCTTTGGATGGTTGAATGACCCTTTTACAGAGACTGGCTAAAGACAAGTTAGAAAAACTAATGTTTAACATTATGATTTATAATAGTAGCAAAATTACAGTTATAAGATAGCAACAAAAATAATTTTATGGTTAGGCATCACCACAACATGAGTAACTGTGTTCTTAGGAAAGTTGAGAACCTCTGTTCTGATGCCTCTTAGAGCATCCCTAACTCCCTGGCCCTCCAACTTCATGCCCTTTTTTGTTCTTCTTCCCTTTTCACTGCCAAATAATATTCCATTGTATGGACATACAATGTTTATCCATTTAGCAATTGGAGGGCATGCTTATGTTTTAAATTTTTTATGGATATTTGTATATATTATATAGACTGTAATTTTAGTTATTAGTGTCATATTGATAAAAATTAACTTCAATAATATACAAAATTTTTTGCTGCTGTATAATATTCAAATTCCCTTTGTGCTGTTATTTTGTAAGTTAAATATTTAAAAAAAATTTTTTCTTTTCTTTCTCACTTTCTCTCTCTTCTCTGTGTGTATATGGTTTTATGTGTGTATATGTGTTTATAGTTGTGTGTGTATAAGCTTATGTATGTGTGTGTGTTTGTGGGTACATATCAGCACAGGTGTCTATTTGCCATGGTGTGCACCAGGAGGTCAGAAGACAACATCAGCTTGCTCGTTCTTCCTTCCTTCCTTCCTTCCTTCCTTCCTTCCTTCCTTCCTTCCTTCCTTCCTTTCTTTCTTTCTTTCTTTCTTTCTTTCTTTCTTTCTCTCTTCGCTTTATATCCCAGTCATAGCCCCCCTCTCTTCCCAGTCCCACCCTCATATCATGCCTACTCCAATTCCCCTCTCCTTCTCCTCTGAGAAGGGAACCCCCCTGTCATGGGTACCACCCCACCCTGGCACATCAAGTCGCAGCTGGACTAGGTGCATCCTCTCCCACTGAGGTCAGGCAAAGCAGCCCAGCTAGGGGTAAAATGTCCACAGGCAGGCAACCGAGTCAGAGATGACCCCTGCTCCAGTTATTAGGGGACCCATATGAAAACCAAGGTGCACATCTGCTACATATGTGTAGGGGCCTAGGTCCTGCCCATGCATGCTTTTTGGTTGGTGGTTCAGTGTTTGTGGGTTCCTATGGGCCCAGGTTAGTTGACAGTGTAGGTCTTCTTGAGGTGTCCTTGACCCCTCAGGCTTCATCAATCCTATCTCTCACTCTTCCACAAGACTCCCCAAGCTCCACCTAGTGTTTGGCTGTGGGTGTCAGAATTTGTTTCAGTCGGCTGCTGGATGGAGCCCCTCAGAGGACAGTTATGCTAGACTACTGCCTGCAAGCATAGCAGAGTGTCATTAGCAGTGTCAGGGGTTGGCTCTCTCCCATGGGATGGGTTTCAAGGGGATTGTGTCCCCTCAATCTCTACTTCATCTTCGTCTCTGTACATCCTGTAGGCAGGACACATGTTGGGTGGAAGGTTTTGTGGATAAGCCCAGGTCTTGGTCTTCACTTTCCACCTTCTTTGAGACCAGGTCTTTGTTGCTGGTGGTTGGGTATGCTAGGCTGATTGGCTTGACATCTGTGGATTCTCCCGTGCCTGCCTCCCATCTCTCCATAAGAGCACTGGGCTACACCTCTGCATCCAGCCTCAGGTGGCTCTGGGAATCCAACTCAGGTCCTCATCCTTGGCTGACCAGGGCTTTACCTACTGAGCCATCTCTGCAGCCCTCTGTAAGTCGTGTCCTTAGTAGGAAAGCCTATTGGTGCAGTTTCACAGTAATTACTTATTCGGTCCCTGACTCCAACTTAGAGACGAGCTGAGAACAGACTAAACCCATGCTGCCTCTGTTTTTATCAACACAGTTACTTTTGCTGTCATTTCTTCTCCATATGGATTTCAATTTCCATCCAGTGTCCTTTCAGGTGGGTCCTGAGGACCTCTTGTCTATTCCATGTGGTGTATACACCACATGTGTGTGTATATGTGGTGTGTGGTGTGTGCATGCATGCATGTGCACCTAATGACAACGGATTCTCCGTGGTTGTCTGTCAAGGGATGTCTCTATTCTTTCATTTTTCCACATTAAAATGCTTCCTTTGGTATACACCTTATTTTTTATTTTTTTTTGAACACATTCGATATATTTTATGACTTCCTGCAGAAAAGCGACTCATATTTTCTTAAATTTTGATGAGCCTGGAATGGAGGCTTCCTGATGTTCACTTGTGCGGGTTTGCTCACTTTCTAGTGTATCTTGGCACCCACAGGACTCTGGCCTCGCCCCCTCATTGTAATGAATACCTCTCAGTGAAAATCCCACCCCACTCCCTAGCAATGCACTTACACCCAACCCCAGGAAGGCACCCACCCCCATCCTCAGCAACCAGGCTTGTTTCTGTGACAATGCTGCTTCCTGGTCCTGTGCTTCACCCTAATCCTGTTCATCCTCTCTGTCTCACTGCAGCCACTGTTGCTGCAGATGGTGGCATGTCCCAGCATGAGGTGACAGTGGCCCTGAACAGAGCACTCAGGTAAGCTCCAGCCAAAAGGAAAATGGATTTCTATTGCTGCAACGCTTGTAATTTAATGTAATTTTGAAATGGATGACTTCCGGATAGTTAATATTTTAGGGATAAGTGATGGATGGAAATGTCTCTCTCATCCTGTCCTGCTTCAGCTCGCACCTCAGAGTCTGAGGGTTTGCTTCCCATGCATCCTCCCAGAAGGTCTTCCTGCATCTCCCAGCCCACGTGCCACACTCATTCTCACTGTTTCATAACTGACACCCTGTACCCTGTGTGCTGCCCATGGCTCCCTAATATATGATGCAGATCTTTCTGTATTAATATTTTATGCATGTTTGCAGCGACCCAGCATTCCAGTGATGGCTGGATCATTATTATCCCTGAAACAGTGACATTTCACCATAGAGTCTGTTAAGTATGAGACGACTTCTTGTACCTTCAGGGGCTTTGTGTGCTTAGTCTAATGTTTTATGCTTTCCTCTAAGACACTTCATCAGTTCCCTTCTTTGTTCTCTGTGTGGCTCGCCGTGGAATGTTCTGGGTGGCCCTCGGTATCCTGGGTCTTCCTTCACACCTCTCTGATGTTTCTCTGCCATGTTTTCAGGAAAACGAATTCAGCCTTCACGTTTGCAACAGCAATACGAGTTTCCAGAGTTTCTCTAGAGTTCACAGTTAGGTCTGTTGCTCCCTTCCCTCAGGACCCCCATCTTGTTAGGTGGCTTTGCTGCCATAGGGCATTCTCTCTCCTTGAAAGGAAACTTCTGGAGAGGCCATTGTCTGGCTGCCAAATCCATTTCTCTCTCAAGAGATTCACTTACTTAGGCTGTTCATGATCTTCAGACATCTCGTTGTGTATTTCTGGTGGAGGTGAAAGCATAGATTGACCAGTGTAGGCATTCTTCATTGTCTTCAGGTCTCCTTTCTTCTCTCTCTCTCTCTCTCTCTCTCTCTCTCTCACACTCTCTCTCTCTCTCTCCCTCCCTCCCTCCCTCCCTCCCTCCCTCCCTCCCTCTGTTTCTTTTGCTCTTCTATACTTTGGTTCTCTACCAGACTTTTCCCTTCAGTGTCGTGTTGACCTCAGCTCCTAGAGAGGTGGGTACACTGACTGATGCAGTGGGCTTTCTGTACACAGTGTGACATCCCGTCGTGCTCAAGATGTGTGACACTGTGCCCTGCTTAAGAAGTCCTTGCACAGAACTGTTACCTCCTTACTCACCTCCTGTGCACCTGCTGAGGAAGTCTGAAGCCAGCTCCATCTCTGCCCTGGTTCCTGGGCATGGAGATCCTGAGGGGAATCCCAGCTTCGGCTAGTCCTTTAGCTCTGGCATCTTGCCTCATCAGCTCCAGCACATCTAGTCTATGAGTGGGATGCTCCCTCTCTTTCATGGAGCTACTCAGGCTCAGGATTGCTCCTGGCTCTGGACCCCATTCTCAGCTCCAGTCTGGATGGATGAGTTCTGATTTCTAGTCTCTCGTGTCTGAGGGGAAACAAGGAAGCTGCATAGGCCGTGCCATGATTGGGAAAGATTGGTCCTGGGAGCCGTGGAGGGATACACCAGTGTAACAATTAGACAGGATGCTCCACTGAAGTAAGCAATATGTGCCTTGGAAGGAAACACCAGCATACTGTGAGTGAGGGGCAAATAGGTGGCAAAAGGACTAAGGAGAGCAGCCAGTCGTTAGGCTTTGGTTTTTTAAAACTATTGAGTGGTCATTTAATAGGCTAAGCCTTTCTGTTAGACAGTGGAGGTGTGGAGAGTCATAGACAGACTTTGTACCATTTGAATCAGAGCAACCTCTCATGGGTCACATAGTTGCTTGCTTTTTTAACGTTCCTGTTCAACTCTATGAAGATTTTTACCTCAATCAAGATCAGCTTAACTTGTAAAGCACACAATTGGATGCACGCAAATATAGGTCCTCACGTCTTTCTCTGAAAATAAGGGTGATAAATTGGTTAATTATTATTTTGGAATCAATGTACTATTCAGGCTTCTGATTTATAGCTTGTGTTTCGGTAGGTAACTTCCCTTTTTTACTGGATCTGTTTGGAGCAACTTACTGTTCCATTTCAGTATTAGCCAAAGGAGGTTTGAAAAGTAAGTTGAAGAGTTTAGTAGCTTTGTAACAATAGCATAAAATGTTGAATAATGAACTGTAAATGTGTCTAATTACATAAATAATGCATTTGTGTAATTGTCAAGTAAGGGCGTGTGCTAATGAACCAATTATTTTTAATTGTAGGATGCTTGATTGTTTCAGAAATATAATTGATTGTAATCAAGAATCAATTAAATGTTGATAGTAATTATGTTTATCAAGCTTAAATACATGACATCATTACACCATAACTACTTCAGGAAGAAGATAGTAGAATGAGGTTATTATAAGTGAGGGGGAAATAGCTCATGCTTATGCTGACAGCCCACTGATGGTGGGACTGTGCAGTGATCCAAGAAGACGGAAGCACCCTTCAAGGTCCACAGAGTATGTAGAGGAAGCCAGGCTTCTCCTTGCCCTTTAAGAAGCACTGTTGGGAAATCAGGTGTGGGACGGCCAGGCCCTCAGCAAAGGTCACGTTGGGAAAGTGTGCAGCAGGGATCCTGGCTCTGGAGCTTTGTTTGAAGTCTATATCACATCCCCATGGAGTACGCTCTAACCAAGTTAATACGAGACTCCCAGCTCCAAGTGGAGAAATGAGTGGAGGGGCTCCAAAGAAAAGTGGTAGTGAGTGGGGCCATTGATCTAGGATGCTTCCTGGGGGCCTTGCTCACAGACAAAGGCAGCATCTCTGTGTTCCGCCCAGCTGGCCTCCATGCGGGGCTGGGCTATGGTGTCTGGATGGAAGTATGAAGGAACTATGTCCTGGTTGTGTGTAGCTACTTCCCGGTGTTCTCTAGCAACTATCTAGACAGCAGACAGCAGCTCAGCCCAGATGGCAGGGAAAACATTCAGCTCCCTTCAGAGTATTCAGTCCTGTGTCCTGGGTCATGACACATGAAAGGCAGGGTTTGGAGCCTTGGCACACTGTCCAGCTTTGTATCCTGGGGTTCACTTCTCTGTCTTCCAACCAATGTCCTCCAGAGGGTCCCTAACTTTTTTTCTTTTTTCTTTTTGTAGCATAGGCTGGCTCCTGCTGACTTGGCTTTTCCCCAGCTGTGCAGCCTTGAGCCCCTCTGCTTCCTCTTTCTATCCTACCCAGAGTCCCATGTAGCTGCTTCTAATGTTTGTCAGTCCTACACCTCTGTTGTTGCAGATGCTGGCCTAAAGTTCAGCCAGGAGAGCAGCTTAGCTGTTTTAAAATTCTGTGCGAATAGAAATGGTAGCTGTGGAGATAATGCCATGAGCAAGAGCTGCCTGTAGGAGCTCTGTGCAGTCCCGGCATCTCTTTCCAAAACCTGCACATGGTACATTTTATCCTTGTGTTATGGGAGAGTATGCTGATGCCCAGAAAGGGTAGCCAGCAGTCTGCCAGGCAGTGACAGCGCTGAGTAGGGCTGTGGTTCTGTTCCAGTGCCTGAGCAGTGACTTCTCGGCAGGCAGCATGTTAGGACACCTGGGTTCCGTGGAATTGCTGGGAGTCCAGTTTCGCTTCCACAGGAACCTTTCAGGGATTATGATATTTGCGTTTATTTCCTATAGAGCCAACAGGCTTTGTTTGTTCAGGAGCCGTCTAAACTCCCAGGCCCCTGCTTTCCTTTTGAGGCTCTCAGGCCCAGCAGGGATTTCTTCAGTTTCTTGCTGGGAAAATGGATTTCACCAGACAAAGTGTCCTGTCTCCTCCTCTGCTGTTCTGCTGTGTCCTCCCTACCCTTTGTGCCGGGAGCACTCCCTTCTGCCTTGAGTCAGATTCCATAGCTCCAACTTTGGGTTTCTCCTATGTCTAGAAACTTAATTCTTTATATATAGACACACCTAGACTGGGGGTCATTTTGCATTTGGGATTTGTCATTTATTTACATTTATTTGTGTCTATATCTAGGTACATGTGCATTCCACAGCCTGCAATGTGGAGGCCAGAGGACAACTTGTAGAAGTTGGTTCTCTCTTTCCACCGTGCAGGTCCTAGGGATAGAATTTAGCTCATCAGGGTTGGCAGCAAGAACCTTTATCTCTTGAGCCATCTTGCTACACTTCCATTTGGAATTTTGAAACTTGCTTCATTATTTTCCAAGTTTTAGTGTTACTTTTAAGACGTCTATCCTCCAATTGAAGAAGCTCTCATTTCCCTTCTTGGTGTGCATGCACACAAACTCAAACATACACACACTACATACATTATACTACACACATATAATACATGTACTCACATATATACACATACACACATATACACATTATACTATACACATCACACGTATAATACACATACACACATATATACACATGTATACATATATGTACACACACACATAGGACATGGAATGCAGTCACAAGTAAGAAACACAATGAACCTATTCTGTGAGGACAAAACAATTATGTATAAATAATAAGACATCAGTTCTAAATCCATGCCCATGAATGTCAATGCCAGGACAGTGTAGGACCCAATACAGTTTAGCAGAATCCACGTGAGGTGCGTGTGACTCAAGGATGGATACTGAGACCTGTGGTGGTAGGTAGGTAGTTTGTTGGGCATGATCAGGGACTTGGAAGGCAGAGTTGAGGACAAGAGGGATAACATCATGTTTTTGATCCCATGAGATTCTTGTTATTAGACCCGAGTCTAGCTGTTTGCTTCTCAACAAATTAAACTGAAGGACACAGTGTAGCGGTAAGGAAGGTGATTTTTTTTTGTGTGTGTGTGATTTTTTTGAGACAGGGTTTCTCTGTGTAATCCTGGCTGTTCTGGAACTCACTTTATAGACCAGGCTGGCCTCAAACTCAGAAATCTGCCTGCTTTTGCCTCCCAAGTGCTGGGATTAAAGGCGTGTGCCACCACCACCTGGCGGAAGGTGACTTTAAAAAGCCAGTGTAATGAGAAGATGGAAGACTTTTGTTCAAAGGCCATCTTTCTGGGAAGATAAATTGAGCAATCAATAAAGATAGTCAATGGTATTTCCAGACTAATGGGCATCTTCTCACAATGGTGATGGGTAACTCACCCAATTGGGTGCCTATCATACTATGGATGAGCAATAGCCATCTATTAGGTATCTGCTCACAGTGGTGATAGTGTGACTGGTAACTGCACACTGGAGGCCATCTCTCAGTATGATGATAGGTGACTGTGCAGTGTTGGACATCTCCCCACTGCGGTGATTGGTGACTGCACATGGGCATCTCCTCATTGTAGTGGTCAGTGACTGCACACTGGAGGACATCCTCATTGTGATGAGAGACTGCACACTAGAGGATATCCTCATTATGATGGACAACTCCACAGTGGCGGGCATCTACTCATTGTGATGATGAATGGCTGGACAACAGAAGGCATATTCTTACAGACAACTGAGACATTTCACAGCTTGCCCTGGTCACCTAGTCATAAGATGCTTTTGAATAATGCAACTTTCAAGAGAGATATCACCATTTCCTTGGCTATATTCAACACTAATTACTTTACCCATGTGTAGTTCCTGACATATTACAAAGGCTTAAGGGCTTCTTGATGACTATCAATGCACATCAATGAGAAAAACACACTTTACCTGATTATTGTACAAGTCAGGGGCAGACAAGATTGAACAGGGCTACCTTGACTGGGTTCTTTCCTATTTATATCCATTTAATTTCATTCACTTGCCTTATTGCTCAGTCTGAGATTTTAAGCACTTTGCTGAGTAGGAACCAGGAGAGTGGACTCCTTCCTGTTCCTGATTTTGGGAGAGGTTGTTTTTGTTTTTTTCCTGTATAATGATCACTGTAGTTTCTTGCATACAGAATTTATTGTGTTGAAGTGTGTCCATTCTACAAATTTCTTCAAGGGTTTTTATCTTGAAGAGATGTTGAACTTTGTCAAAGATCTTTTTTTAATTTTTAATTTTTATTTTATTTTTTTATTTTTTTGGTTTTTCAAGGCAGGGTTTCTCTGTGTAGACCTGGCTGTCCTGGAACTCACTCTGTAGACCAGGCTGGCCTTGAACTCAGAAGTCCACCTGCCTCTGCCTGCCAAGTGCTGGATTTAAAGGCATGTGCAACTTTTCTTTATCTACTGATATAATGTGATTTCTGTCTTTGAGTCTACTTATATGCTATATTGCATTGATTGTCTTGTGTGTGTTGAACTATCTTTACATCTCTGGTATTAAACAACTTTGGTCATTGTGTATGATCTTTTAAATGTGTTATTGAATTAGTTTGCAAGTATTTTACTAATATTTTTGGTATCCATGTTCAGGGAAACTGATATACAACTTACTCTTTTTTTTAATTAGATATTTTCTTCATTTACATTTCAAATGCTATCCCAAAGGTTCCCTATACCCTCCCCCCGCCCTGCTCCCCTACCCACCCACTCCCACTTCTTGGCCCTGGCATTCCCCTGTACTGGGGCATATNNAGTTTNCAAGACCNAGNGNCCTCTCTTCCCAATGATGGCCNACTAGGCCATCTTCTGCTACATATGCAGCTAAAGACATGAGCTCTGGGGGTACTGGTTAGTTCATATTGTTGTTCCACCTATAGGCTTGCAGACCCCTTCAGCTCCTTGGGTACTTTCTCTAGCTCCTCCATTGGGGGCCCTGTGTTCCACCCAGTAGATGACTGTGAGCATCCACTTCTTTATTTGCCAGGCACTGGCATAGCCTCACATGAGATAGCTATATCAGGGTCCTTTCAGCAAAATCTTGCTGGCATATGCAATAGTGTCTGGGTTTGGTGGCTGATGATGGGATGGATCCCAGGTGGAGTAGTCTCTGGATGGTTCATCCTTCCTCTTAGCTCCAAACTTTGTCTCTGTAACTCCTTTTCTGGGTATTTTCTTCCCTATTCTAAGGAGGAATGAAGTATCCACCCGTTGGTCTTCCTTCTTCTTGATTTTCTTGTGTTTTGCAAATTGTATCTTGGGTAGTCTAAGTTTCTGGGCTAATATCCACTTATCAGTGCAACTTACGCTTTCATTGTATTCTTGTCATGTTTGGTGTTAGGGAAATGTTAAATTAATAAAATGACCTTGGTATGGTTCTTCTTAAAATATTATGGAATAATTCAAGGAGCTTTGGAGTTACTTTTTAGAATATTGGGTATAACTGGGCAATTAATTCAATGTTGGTCTTTTTAAGTTGGGAGGCTTTTTATTATGGTTTCAGTCCCATTCATTGCTTATTGTAAATCTGTTTACATAGCCCTTTTACTTAATTTTGGTAGTTCATAAGTGTCTAGGAATTACCCATTTATTCTAGATTTTTCCAATATATTGCAATATAGTTTTTCAAAGTATGCCCGAATAATCTGTTGGATTTCATTGATACCTGTTGTAATATACCCCATTTCATCTCCAGATTTTATTAACTTGCATCTCCACTCTGATACTCTTTTTGTTGTTGTTGTTGTTGCTGTTTTTCGAGACACAGTCTCTCTGTATAACCCTGGCTGTCCTGAACTCACTTTGTAGACCAGTCTGGCCTCGAACTCAGAAATCCGCCTGACTCTGCCTCCCAGGTACTGGGATTAAAGGTGTGCGCCACCACGCCCGGCTGCATCCCCACTCTGTAGGTTTTAGTTACCTTGGTGTTTCTTGCTCTAGTTGGCAGCATGAACATGGGAGAGCAGGGCCTAAAACTGAGGAGGAGGTCTCAAGTCTCATGCAGTAGTCAACTTTATTTAGGTAATCAGGCAATTTATATTCTGCTTCTCTCACAAGCATTCAGGATTCTCACATAACTCCAGTCTTAGACTGTGTTCTACTATTCCCCTCTCATTTTTACTTTTTAATAGTAGGATATTCAGAGTGTTTTTGATTTGAGATGTTGTCAATAAATCTAATTGTCATTTGATGCATGAAGTAAGCAAGTTATAAACATATGAATAACATTAAAACAGTGAGAATATTGTGTGTAATACTCTGTCACCAAGATCAGGATCCAAACTTTGTCTAGTACTATTGGTAGAGTGTAACCCTATATTTGCCTTTAATGGGAATACAAATGTTTTGATGTCCTGTGTAAATAGAAAGTGATTTAAATCCCAAGGAAAAATTAAAGACAGTCGCTTCTTCAGATGAATTAATGAGTCTATTACGGTTCCAAGGTCCAGTAATTAACAGAATCATTAGTAAAGTAGCTACTCCCTTGGTGCATAGGCCCTTAACTTGGCCCCAGGTGGGCGAACTTGACTTCTAAGGATGTGCTCGCCATCTCTGTTTGCCCATTAGCTGGAAGTTAGCTCTCTTTCTGGTGACTTCCACTGTCTCCTCACCCTCTGCCCATGTCCTTGATGGCCCAGAGCTAGAGGAGCTGAGTGGAACCCACATTTCAGTGGCTCCATCTGCAATTATAGACGCACACTTCTTCCCAGTTTTCTTCTTGGAGAAGGAAAAATAGGGCAAGTTAATGCATCAGATTGACTGTTTCCTTTTACAGTAAAATCAGGGAGGTTCGAGTATGCCTGAGTATGAGCAATAAACAAGGGATATGTGTGGGTTTTCACCAGTTGTTCTCGTTCCTGCTGTAATGTGGGTATAATAAGATGTGAAGACAAAATTAAAGTAGTTGTTATTGCTGGAAACAATCCTCCAACAGAAACAGAATCTGCAACAATATTTAAGCGTTTGTGAATTGACTGTAACAGATGAGTCAAAGCAGCCAGTTCTACCTGTTGGGTTGAGGAAAAATATATTAATAGATTGATAAATGCCTGGTCCATGAATCCCCAATATGTCACTAGATAAGTCATCAATAAAATAAGTATCTGCCTGTGGACTGCAAGAAGATTGGACTTTTTTTTTTTTTTTGTAATCGCAAATTCAGCTTATATGAGGGAATCCCATAGCTTTCCAGCTGGATAATCATTTGCTATCCTTCCATAGTAATCTACAAATGATGTTAGAAAATACAGAGTTCTATAATGCTCTTAAAATCTGATTGCTAGTTAAAGGTAATATAATACAGCAAGGATCAGATCCATATAATTGTTGACATCCAGCCCTCCTCTGATTTACTAATTGAGCAAGAAGAGTAAGATAAGCAGTTAGTATTTTATTGTCCTTATGCTATAAATAAATCCCCCCAAAGGCTTATCTTCTTGTGCTGTAATACCTGTAGGAGACAATTTAGTGGGGGGAAAACAAGTAAGTTTAAAGGCAGTGGGTGATCCACAAATGCTTCTTTTAGTCTGGATTCAAACAGCTGTAGTTCGTTTCTTGCCTCTTGAGACAATGTGGGAGGACTGGCCAGTGCTGTTGTCTCCCCTTCTAGAGTTGTAAATAGATCCAGGAATGCATTGGAACTGTCAAGCCAGCTCACGTGGCTGAGATGGAGCTGGGAAATGAATTCCTCCTCCCTGCTTGCTTGCTTGCTTGAGCTTGCTTAGGTTGTAAAGCTAGCATTTTCATAGGCTCTCTGAAATCCTCATCAGGAAATGAAGGCAATGTGAGATTAGAGGATCAGATTCCTCACCCCAGGCTTCAGGATCATTTTCAGGCAGTGGAGGATGTGTATATAAAGGGGACTCCAGTAAGGGAGCTGAGGGAGTCGTCAGCATCACCAACATAGTTGTAGATGGTGCTGTTTCTACTTTTGATTTTGCCCGAATGGAGAAAAATCTCATCTTTTGCCTCTTTTACAAATTTTAAGGTTTGTTCACCCAGTTTCTATTCATTCAAGGAATTTTCCCTCTCTTCTTCATGATTAATTTCCTTCTTATCTTCCTTAAATATTTTAATAAGGGATTGAATTAGTGCCGAAGTGGCCCAAAATGGAATGAGGATCCTTCCCCCTAGACTATATGTCTTTTCAATAGTTTTTCAAACTCTGTCCCATACTTCTTTATCTAAGATTCCTCAAGCAGTCTAATATTTGTGATTTTAATACAGATTGGCTCAGGTCAGGGTTGGTCAGTTTTGTATATCTTTTCAAAGAACTCACTTTGTTGCATTGATTCTTTGTCTTATTCTTTTTTGTTTCATGTAGTTAACTTCTCCTTTGATCCTTTTCTTTCTGTCTACCAATTTTTGCGTTTTCTTGTCCATATTTTTCTAAGAATTTTAGATAAGAGCTTGATATTGAGATGTATTATTAGGTTATTAATTTTAGGTTTCTCTTTTTAGGATGTGGCTGTTTACAGATATACAATTCCTTCTATAACTGCCTTCACTGTGTACCATAGATTCTACTACCTGTGATTTCAGTTCTTGATTCAAGTTATTTTAAAACTCTGCCAGATTTCTTCAATGACCCACTGATTATTAAGTGGTATATTTTTCAGTCCCCATAAGTGTGCATATTTCCTGGAGTTTCTCTCATTGCTGACTTCTAGTTTTGATCTATTGTGGTCACATAGAATATAGGGGGTTATTTAAATTCTCATGTATTTATTAAGACTTTAGGGGGGTCCTAAAATATGACCTATTTTGGAGAAAGTTCCATGTGCTGCCAAGGAGAAAGTGTTCTGTGGATGTTGAGTGGAACATTTTACAAATATCTGCTAAGTCCAAACTGCTAAGTCATTAAACTCTGATTTTTTTTTTAAATTGCTCTTTTTGGCTAGATGATCCATATCTTGATGGGGTACTTAAGACATCAACTGTCATTGTGTTGAGGTCAGTATCTGCCTTTATATTCAGTGGTGTTTATGGAATTGGGTGTGCTGATGTTTTGTGTGTTTTGTTTAGAATGTTATCTTGATAGAGCAGATCCTCTATCAGTATATACCTCTGTATTTTCTAATGCTGAATTGAAGCCTCCTTTACAAGATGGTAGGGTATCTACTCCACTACCTTTTGAATGCATTTTTGAATGTCTTTTTATATCCTTTTAATATAAGGCTTTGCTTGTTTGCTAATGAAGAACATTTCTTGCAGGCAACAATAGTTGGGTCCTATTTTAAAGTCTAGTCTACTGGTCTGTGCCATATGGTTAGAGAATTGGGGTCATTAGCGTTTAGAGTTATTAATTGCAAGATACATTATTCCATTGAATTTTGTTGTTTTAAAATACTGTTTATATGTTCACAAACTTCGTTTGCTGGTCTATAATTCTGGTGTCCCCATGAATATTTTTCGCTTTCTCTTGGTGTGTTGGCGTATTTAAGCAAGTATCTTTTACAGTGCTGGCTTAGGGAGCCCCCAAAATTTTAACTTTGTGTTTATTGCAGAAGGCTTTTATTTCTCCTTCAGTTATGAGGGGTGCCTCTGCTGGATACAGCTCTCCAGGTTGACAGTAACCTTCTCCAGGGGTCAAAGCATATGGTTTTATGACCTGGATTATAGGGTTTTGTTGAGAAATCTGTTATTTAAACACGTTTATCTTATTTAAATCAGCTTTTATATGCAACTTGGTACTTCTGTCTTGCAGCTTTCCATGTTCCTCTGTGTATTTAGTGTTTTACTGTAATATGTTTTGGGAAACTCTTTCTGCTTGTCTGCCTGATGCTTTAAATGCTTCACCTGGATAATCAGGTCTTTTGTAACCCTGGAAATGTTGAGCTATGGTTTTATTGAAAGTGTTCTCTGTGCATTTACCTTATCCTTCCTCCCATTCTCCCCACTGAGAACCAGAAAGTTTAGTTGCACACTAGAGATCTTGCATGTTCTGTCTGTCTTTTCATATATATATATATATATATATATATATATATATATATATATATATTCCCTTTTGTTGTTTGAATGATATAATTCAGCTCTCTTGTCTTCAGGCTATGTGGTTCTGTCTTTCACTTTCTTGATCTATTCTCTGTGACAAGTTTTTCCATCACCAGAATTTCAATTTGATTTTTCTTTATTTCTCTTTTTTGAATTTGTCATTTATTTTTCTGGGTTGTTGTCCCTATTTCATTCAGTTCTTTACTTTTATTCTCTTTTGATTCGCTTAAGAGTTTGTGTGCCTTTTGATTTTTGAACATTCTTTTTTTTAATTTATTTATTATTATTTTCTTTATTTACATTTCAAATGCTATCCCGAAAGTTCCCTATACCCCACCCCCGCCCTGCTCCCCTACCCACCCACTCCCACTACTTGGCCCTGGCCTTCCCCTGTGCTNGGTCATATAAAGTTTNCAAGACCAAGGGGCCTCTNTTCCCAATGATGGNNGANTAGGCCATCNTCTGCTACATATGCAGCTAGAGANTCNAGCTCAGGGGGTACTGGTTAGTTCATATTGTTGTTGCACCTACAGGGTTGCAGCCCCCTACACTCCTTGGGTACTTTCTCTAGCTCCTCCATTGGGGGCCCTGTGTTCCATCCAATAGCTGACTGTGAGCATCCACTTCTGTGTTTGCCAGGCACTGGCATAGCCTCACAAGTGGCCGCTATATCAGGGTCCCTTCAGCAGAATCTTGCTGGCATGTGCATTAGTATCTAGGTTTGGTGGCTGATGATGGGATGGATTCCCGAATGGGGTAGTCTCTGGATAGTCCATCCTTTCATCTTAGCTCTAAATTTTGTCTCTGTGCCTATATCCTTTCATGGGTATTTTGTTCCTTATTCTAAGGAGGAATGAAGTATCCACATAATGGTCGTCCTTCTTGGTTTTCCTATGTTTTGCAAAATGTATCTTGGGTGTTCTAAGTTTCTGGGCTAATATCCGCTTATCAGTGAGTGCATATCTAGTGACTTCTTTTGTGATTGGCTTACCTCACTAAGGATGATATCTGTCTGTGGTTTAATGTATAGTCCACTCCTTGGAATCATTACTGTGTAGCTGTTGACTTCTGACCTCCAAAGCTCTTGGACACTGCGCATCTTGGATGTATTCATTGGTTGGCTCTCTAATGTCCTGTTTGTTTTGTTTGCATTTGAAGCATTTGCAGTGTTCAGGTAGGACTAGGTTGTGGTTGAGTTGTATGTACCAAACACTCAGCAATATACTTGGGGGCCTGAGGCCTGATCTCCAAATAAGCAAAGACTAAACCAAAGACTAGAAAGCAGTCATAAGGGACAGCGACAGATAAACTCACCCTGAAAATACAGTAAGTACCAATTAAAAACAATCCCCTCACAGCTCCAATGTAGTTAGAATCATAAAGGTACAAGGGTACAAAGGTGCAATATCCTATGTACCTAGAAGAGATTAGATACTCATGGAAGGGGCATAAGGGGAGTAAGGCTAGTGGACAGTGTCAGAGTGAGACAGAAGTAAATGACAAGAGTGCAAGGAAGAAATGAGTCAGGCGTATTCAGCTAAGGACCAAAGAAAGAATAATGGAGGGAAGCCAAGGCAGTGAGAATACAAAGTGGGAGAAAAGCATGACAAATGGCGTGGGAGAGAGCAGAAGAGCGAGTGAGCGAGAGGGTGCAATGGAGAGTTGAGAGAGAGTGTGAGTGAGCAAGATAGAGAGTTCTGTTTAAAGCTAAAAAGGAGTTAGAAACATGGCATTGGGAAGAAGAGAAAAGGTAGCAAAAATGGAAGTTTAAATATTTAATCTAGGTGTGGTAGTTTGTGTCTGTAATCCCATTACTTGGGATACTGAAGAAGGGAGATGACCAACCTGTGGCCACTCTGTTGCCTGTGGTGGGTTCCTATCAAAATAAAAAATAAAATTACAGGGAAGGACAACACCATTCCACAAAATTAGGCATTAGAGTAAAAGAGAACAGAAAATTTAAGAAAATATAATAAAATTTATGTTATCATCTAAATTATTCAGTGTAGCTCAAGCAGTTTATTTAAAAAGCATACTGTCAGAGAGAAAAGAGGGAAAGGGGGAGAAGATGAATAGAATTGCTGTTGCTCTAAGACAGCCTTCTTACCCTTCCTAATGCATTGGCCCTTTAATACAGTTCCTTATGTTGATAATGAGTGTGAATTGCATCTGACTTAATACAGTCCCTTCCTGTTGCATCTATCTATCTATCTATCTATCTATCTATCTATCTATCTATCTACCATCTATTGATCTATCATCTATCATTTTTGAAAACTATATATATATAGGCAGGTTGATTGTCATGGAGAGGGAGAAAAAGGAAAGGGAGGAGAGAGAGAGAGACAGAGACAGAGAGAACATACATGTATACATGTAGAGAAAGGGAGAAAGGTCAAAGAAGAAGGAGATATCTATCTATCTATCTATCTATCTATCTATCTATCTATCTATCTATCTCTATCTATCTATCTATCTATCTATCTATCTATCTATCTATCTATCTATCTATCTATCATCATCATCTAGCTATCCATTTTAATGTGCATTGTATGTATGCTTGAGTGTATATGTATATATGTGTACTACATGCATGCTGGAGCCCAAGGAAGTAAAAGAGGTATCATATCTCCTATAATCGGAGCTCCAGGTGATTGTGAGCCACCACGTGGATGCTGGGAACTCTACCACTGAGCGAGCCATCTCCCTGGCCCCATTGCTTGTTTTTATGTGGCCTTAGTTTTCCTGAACACGTATAAGGAAAACATCAGTGTAGTTTTTATGGCTTTAGACTTTCCTAAAGTATGAGAATGATGTCATATTGTTTCCTGAGTTACCAGCCTCCTCTCCTCAACTAAGGTAGAACTAAATGATTCCAGGTCAGCTAAGTCAGCTTTTTCCAGCATTCTCTTCCCCATGTTACTTTGTCTAGGGGTAGCCCATGCTGTTCTTTGCATGGAATTGGGTAAGCGTGTATCTCTGAAGGTTAGTGCAAGGGGTATCAGATGGTGACCACTCGCCTGTTGTCCCTGGATTTCTCTCCAGACCCTTCTTGGTCGTCTGGATCTATGTGGTACAATGCCTGTCTAGTTTTATCTGCTGCTCTTTAGTCTGCCAGTGGTCCCCCTCTCCCCTCTCCTTTTACTGCATAAGCCCTGGGATGGTAAAGGGCTGTTATTAGTGCCTTGTTTTTCTGTTTGTGAAAACTACATTATGCCCTTAGTAAAGTATGTCCATACCCTAATTCCAGAACTTCTGAGTGTGATCTAACTAGCCACATGGAGCTTTTGAACATGTTACTAGGATGAGGGTCTAAAGTTGAGACAATTCAGAGCTTAGAACAGGCCCCAAGTCCAGTGATCTAACCAGAGATAGGAAGGGGTGTGTGTGTCATAATTAGGTTTCCATTGCTGTGAAGAGACACCATGACCAAGGCAACTTTTATAAAGGCAAACATTTATTTGGGACTGGCTGACAGATTCAGAGGTTCAGTCCACTATCATCATAGCAGGAAGCGTAGCAGCACGAAGGCTTCCTTCTGGAGAAGGAGCGGAGAGTTCTGCATCTTAATCCAAAGGCAACCAGGGGATACTGGCTCATCCTCACTGGGTGGAGACTGAGCCTAGGGGGAGACTTCCACAGCACACCCCCCTACAGTGATACACTTCCTCTAATAAGGCTCCACTCTTCACAGTGCCTCTCCCTATGGGCCAGGCAAATCCAAACCCCTACAGGGGTTTACATAGAAAGGACATAGTCAGAGATTGGAATCACATGCCACTCACGACCTTAGTTTTGAGACAGGCTCCTACTGATCCTGAACTCATTGATTTGGCTAGGGTTGCCAGCAGCCCACGGGACCATCCAGTGTTCACCTTTCCAGTGCTGTGCCTGCCTTTTTAAAGGGGGTTCTGTGGACTCAAACTTGGTTCCCCATACTTGCACAGCACTTTACTAACTAAGCCATCTCCTAATAATGATCCCGGTCACATTGAATTAGGACCATCTCTATTACCTGGGTGAAGCCCATGCTGTCTTTGCATGGGATGGCCCTGTATGTGTCCAGTCACCCCGAGGCATCTACTGGGTGTCACTCACAGGCACACAGTTCAGGGATAGTGACAGCAAGCTCACATGTTCCCCAGGAAGCCTGGTTAAGAGCCATCTCTGAGATTACCATCTCCACATTGGACTCAGACCTTCCTCCCTCCAACTCTCTCCTGGGATGTTTGGCCTGGAATTCAGAGACACCACCTAGCCTTTCCTCAGATCTCCAGCAATATGACACCCCCAGTTTTTGTAATACTTAACTAAAATTCATCTCTTTTCTCCACTACAAGTAGTGTTGCTTCCATCCTAGATGCTCTGTGCTGCCCCATGCTGGAGCCCAAAAGATGTGTTATATTTTTATATAACACATTTTTATTTTTTTGGGCTTCCTCGCCTGGAGCATCTCCGTCACACAGAGACCAGCACAGAATATTGAGAACAACCTGAAATAGAGCAGCAGGTGTTCTGGTGAGAAAAGTCTTTAGCCACGGCAGTGATCTCAAAGTTTCTTTCTGCCTACAGCTCCCAGGGCTTACCCCTCATCTCCCCCAGCTCCTCTGTCTGAAGACTTGTTTTGGATATTTCAGAAGCCTCAACCCTGCCACCTTGCAGATGAAACAGGGGCGCCCACTCTGCTGCTCTAGCCTCCAGGCCACTCATTGCCAAAGAGAAAGGGAGTCAGCTTCCGATTCAGAAGTGGTTTCAAGGTACAGGCAGAAGAGCAGGTCCCTCTGGGCTATCTATGGGTTTGGATAGTGGAGTTAAGCATTCCACCCGTGGATCAACCTGCCTCCTCACAGGAGGTGTGTGAATGTATGGGATGAGATGGAGGCAGTGGCCTGCTTTCCCCCTTCTTTTCCACTTGGGATAGGGACGTCTGAGAAGGTAGCCTGTCCAGTGAACATTTGGAGAGTCAGGCTTTGGGGTGCCTGGGGGACTAAGGAAGACCCTAAAATGTAGCTCTGACTGGCTTATGCCAATCCTCCTGCCTCAGCTCCCCAAGTACTGGGTTAATGAGTTCCATCATGCTGCCTAGAAGCCATGCTAGGAGTGAAGAGAACCCTGGCTTGCAGGGTTGAGACTCGAGGTGCCCTCCTGGTGGCCTCCTGTTTTCTCCGGGAAACTGCCCTGGTTTGTTACAGACTGCGCTACCGAGATTAGGTTTCTTATGGTGAAAGTTATGTGTGTTAACATGGGGGTTTGAAACAGCATTCCCTGTAAGGGATGGGGGCTTGTCAGAGGTTTTCGTTTTAAATGACAGGATTATGCCTACACAATTGTACATTCTTTATGCACATTTTTAACAGAAGAATGAGGACGTTTCAGAGAAAAATGGAATCCTTTAATTAGAAAGCACTGAATAAGCAGAACAGGAAATTTAACTCCCTCCAGCTCTGCCTATGTCCTCGGAGGGCCCAAGAACAAGAATGAAGACTTCAGTTCTTCCAGGGAAAATGACCCCGCTGGCAGGCAGCTTTGAAAGAACGAGGCTATCAAATGGTGGAGCCAGGACAGAGTCAAAGTCAGAGTGTCTGCGGAGGGTGGAGGAGCTTCCATGAGTACACACCCTTGGGTGGACAGTTGGTGTCTTCTCCAGGACTTCATCAGCTTCATGCCCAGGTTGGAGATGGTAAGGAGGAACCCCCAACTACACAGAGGGGGAGGGCATTCATCAAGGAATGGTCGGAACCTGGGCTGGAGGAAAGGATAAGGTTAGAATTTCTCCAGACTCTCCAGACCCCATACGGAGATAAAAAGTCACTGCAATGACTCACAGTCAGGGGTGCCTGTGAGGGATGACATTCTCACAGGGGACATGGGAATGTGTGAAGATTTTTGATTATCCTGGGTACGGAGGATTTTGCTGACATCTCATCGATGCAGGTCAGATGGACCTCCCACCATCCTAGGTGTATAGTGTCTTGTGGATGGAGGCCATGTGTGTACCATCCACTAGCTTAGATGTATAATGACTCATGGGTAAAGGCCAGGTATGCCACCACTATCCCAGGAGCATGTTGACTCCTGGATTGAAGTCAGGTATACGATCTACAAGTTCAGTGTGTATAACGACTCATGAGTGGTGGCCAGGGGTACCACTTGCCATCCCAGGTGCATAAGGTTTTATGGGTGGAGGCCAGGTGTATCATGACCCTTCTAGGTGCATAGTGTCTCACAGGTGAATGTCATCTGTGTATAACACAGACCCCACTATGGCAGGTCTTGCACTTAAGATATCACTAGTTTGATAGTTAAGATATTCTGGTCTAAAGCATCCCCCTCCCCTGACACGCATGTATATGTACACACACACACACACACACACACACACACACACACACACACACACACGAGTCCGAATGGTAGCCATGCCTCCAAAAGCATTCTTCTGATAGTGCCTTTGCTAGTGTTTCCTTCGGCGAGAGCTGACTCTTTAAATCATATTTCAGGTCACACCTTTTCATCCCTGTCACAGTTCATGCAGACAGGGGGCTTCCTGGCTGTACTGGCTATTTTTGTGTCAATTTGAAACAGCTGGAGTTATCACAGAGAAAGGAGCTTCAGTTGAGGAAATGCCTCCATGAGATCCAGCTGTAAGGCATTTTCTCAATTAGTGGTCAAGCGGGGAGGGCACCTTGTGGGTGGTGCCATCTCTGGGCTGGTAGTCTTGGGTTCTATAAGAGAGCAGGCTGAGCAAGCCAGTGGAGGCAAGCCAGTAAAGAACATGGCCTCCATGGCCTCTGCATCAGCTCCTGCTTTCTGACCTGCTTGAGTTCTAGTCCTGTATCCTTTGGTGATCAACAGTAGTATGGAAATGTAAGCTGAATAAATCCTTTCCTCCCCAACTCTGCTTGTGGACGTTGTACATCGTGGTGCGCACTAGGCTCCGCACCACGATGTACAACGTCCACAAGCAGCAATTAGTGGTCAAGCGGGGAGGGCACCTTGTGGGTGGTGCCATCTCTGGGCTGGTAGTCTTGGGTTCTATAAGAGAGCAAGCTGAGCAAGCCAGGAGAAGCAAGCCAATAAGTAACATCCCTCCATGGCCTCTGCATCAGCTCCTGCTTCCTGACCTGCTTGAGTTCCAGTCCTGCATCCTTTGGTGATCAACAGCAGTATGGAAATGTAAGCCGAATAAATCCTTTCCTCCCCAACTTACTTCTTGGTCATGATGTTTGTGCAGGAATAGAAACCCTGACTAAGACAAATTGGTACCAGCATAGTGGGGTATTCCTGTGACAACCTGACCATGTTTTGGGGAAGACTGTAGAAGGACTTTGGAACTTTGGGCTAGAAGATCCATTCGGTGTTAAGAGATCTGTCCAATGTTGTGTAGGAGCTTGGAAGATAATGTTGAGAACAGTGCAGAAGATGGAGGCCTGGCTTGTGAAATTTCAGAGAGAAAATTAAAGACTCTTTTCAGGGCCATTGTTACTTTGTAAAGATTCTGTGGTTCTGGTTATCTGGGGCTTAAGAATCAGCTGTGATTAACAAGATACCAGAACTACTAAAGCAAAACCTTTGGATTACTGGGACTATTGATGCTGGTTAGCTGGAGCTAAGAAATTAGCAGTGATTAAGAAGAGACCAGCATCATTGAGGTGACATCTTCTGGGAAGTGTTTTCTGAGAGCACAGAGGCCTTGTTCCAGAGATAGCCAAGGTGATACCTTGTGCTGTGACTGGACTTGGTAATGTGTAAGAGTTACCCAGGTAGTACTGGTTTTGAAGGCATGAAGGGGTCATGCAGAGCAGCTGAGACCATGGAAGCACTGTGAGAGGCCATGGAAGGCCATTGGTGAAGGTGCAGCCTCAGTTGCAATTGATGGCCCAGGACTGAAGGGGTCACAGCAGCGTTTTGGAGATGCCAGTACCATGAGATGACCACCAAGAACAGCAGCAGCAGTAGAGTACAGGCAGCTGGATCCTAGAAGACAAAGCTGTGTGCTACAAAGGACAGGGCTGGAGAAGTGACCCAAGCCCTTGGTGGAGCCCAGAAGATTGTGAGTTGGATCCCAGACATTGGACGGTTGGAGATTGATTTTTGCTTTTGATTGTGACTGTGCCCTGATATTTTTCCCTCTTGAAAGAAGTTTTTTAGTGAAGTCCACAGTTAAGAGACTTTGAATTTTAAAGTACTTTGTATTTTAAAAGATACTGGATATTTTAAAGGGATTGAGCTTTTAATATGTAAAGACTGTGGGACTTTTAAAGTTATTTAGATCTTGGGGATGAATAAGAACTAAGGGTTGAGGCTTACTAGTGATGTGTTTGCATGTCAAGTTGACAAGGGGTCAATTGTACTGGCTAGTTTTGTGTCAACTTGACACAGCTGGAGTTATCACAGAGAAAGGAGCTTCAGTTGGGGAAATGCCTCCAGCTGTAAGGCATTTTCTCAATTAATGGTCAAGGGGGGAGGGCCCCTTGTGGGTGGTGCCATCTCTGTGCTGGTAGTCTTGGGTTCTATAAGAGAGCAGGCTGAGCAAGCCAGTGGAGGCAAGCCAGTAAAGAACATGGCCTCCATGGCCTCTGCATCAGCTCCTGCTTTCTGACCTGCTTGAGTTCTAGTCCTGTATCCTTTGGGGATCAACAGTAGTATGGAAATGTAAGCTGAATAAATCCTTTCCTCCCCAACTTGCTTCTTGGTCATGATGTTTGTGCAGGAATAGAAACCCTGACTAAGACATTAGCTAATCCATACCTCCCTTGCTGTTTCTGGTTACCTTGTTCCTGCCTGCGGTCTTTCTTCATGTTGCATGACACACCAGTGCTGCTCTCGCTGCTGCCTCTGCCTGGAGTGTTCTCTCCCACATATGTCCAGCTTATTTCTTCAGTCCATCTAATGGCAGAGCTCAAGATGTGCCATCAGAGTTGCTCCACCTGCTGCACTGTAACACTCTATGGCTCCTATTTTAGTTCAGAGTATCAGCCCATTCCTGCCAGCACAGTGTCTATTTGCTTGATTGCTCTTGTCCATATTCTCTACCTGTTGGAGAAGCACAGTAGTGCTGACTATTGCAAACTCCAGCATGCTTTGATGCTAAATTCACATTTGTTAGCTAGCTCACCAAATCATAAATGGGGTGGGGGAGTGGTCCTCATGGCAACTTTATAAAGTAAGCCATATAAAAGTGTGTTTATAATAATGAGAAAGAAGAGATTATGAAAGTCACAGAGGAGTGAGGGGAACATGGGAGGAGTTGGAGGAGGGAGGAGGCAAGGGGGAAATGATGTAAATATAGTATTCATGTATAAAATATTCAAAAAGGTAAATAAAAGAGAGTATGGATCTTAAATAGATCCCCATACCTTTCTACCAAAAACAAAAAAGTGTGTTTATAAACTGAATACGATCAGATAATAAAATTCCATCAATAAGTTTAGAAACATAAATGTTTGTGGGAACTTGTAGATGTCATGGGTCCTCATAAGATGTGTGGTTACCAGAAGGCACTAAGAACGGTAGCCTGATGGAATGGAAGGGAGACAGGCTTATATGACTCAGACCTTCATTTTTTGGGGGAGCTGTACACATGGGGTGGGGTAATGAGAAGATTCTGTGTCCAGAGAACAAGGAAGACATTGACAAGTCATCTCCTGGGATGGGACTTGGTAAGATGTCCTGAAGATAACCCCAAAAGTCTATTTCTCCCTCTAGGGACATAATCTTGTGCACAGAAAATGTGCACGAACTGGTTAAAACAGGCTCCATTCCTAGCAACACACACACAGATAATGAATGCTTTTGGAAGCATGGTGTTAGAGCGACCTGCCCTTTAGTTCTCCTTGGTCCTAACCCTACTTCCTCCCCCAGTTCCCTTCCTTCCATCTCCCTGTTTCTTTCTACATGGTTAAAGTAGATAAATAGCAAGAACCTAATGGTGAATCAAAGAAACCTAATTGCATAGCATTTCTGCAGCCTGGTAATATAAATATAAAGTTTGGAAATATGCAAAACGGTGCTCCAAATTATTTATAGCCCAATATATATGCAGCAGCAGTATAAAAACAGGTTCAGATGATAAATTCCAAATTCAGGAAGGGGGGTGGCTAGCATGGAGAAAGGAGGAATTAGTGATAGTTAGAGGGAGATATGAAGCTTCAACTTTATTCTTGATACAGAAATATTTGAAAAGATTTGTTGATTTGAAGTATGTGTCTATGTTAGTACATACATGTGTGTACATGTGTGTGCATGTGCATGTGTACAGAGACTAGAAGGCACAGTTGATATCTCTACCTTTGAGGCAGCATCTCTCTTTGAACCTGGGCTCATATTTCCTTGGCTAGGCTGGAAGCCATGGACTTCTGATTTGCTAGATGGGTGCTGGGACCCGAACTCTGGTCCTCAAGAGTGCACAGCAAGCACTCTTTACTGCCGAACTATTTCTCCAGTACCTATATAAATATTTTAAAAACATAAATTATAGATGACAAGTGCTACTGTTATATAGACAGGGCTGGATATTTGGGTATTCTGTAGTTTATTCTCTGTACTTTGCTGTATGTGTTTAATTTTTCATAATCACGTTACTGATGTTTTGCCGAGCTGAAGTGAGAACTATATAAACAAGAAATTGAATCGTTTTTTTACCTGAGCGTTTTTGTTGGTCTTTGTGAGACAAGGTGTTGCTGTATAGTACAGGTTGGCCTCTAACTTGCTGTAATGCTCCTGCCTCAACACCTCTCGCCCCAGTTCCTTACCCCTGAATGCTCTGATTACATGTATGTGCTACCATGTTGCCTTTCCAATGGTTCTCATTGGCTCTTTCCTCCCTTTGCTTTTGAACACCAGACTGAGCTCATGGGTTATGGTGGCTTTGATCTTATGCACATGTCCTGTCTTCATAAATTTCCCCCTCCAGGCTAGTCTAATTACAATTTCAACCTCGTATTCAATTCAAAGGCTTTTCTTTCCTCATGTTGTCTTGTGCCCTGTGTCCTGCCAGCAGCTGGGTACCTTCATGTTGGGCCTCCTCTCACGTCACTCTGGATAAGGAAGGACCAGCCAAAGCACTCAGGTGGCTTTTGCTTTCTGGCCCTGCATCTGTGATGCTTTTGATCAGTCGATGACGGTGGCCCATCACTGAGTATTGAGTAGGCACGGTGTGTACAGCCTCTGAGATCTCTTCCACTCTTTTGAATTTCTTTTTTTTTTTTATTAGATATTTTCTTTATTTACATTTCAAATGCTATCCCGAATGTCCCCTATACCCTCCCCCTGCCCTGCTCCCCTGCCCACTCACTCCCACTTCTTGGCCCTGGCGTTCCCCTCTATGGGGCATATAAAGTTTGCAAGACCAATGGACCTCTCTTCCCAATGATGGTTGAGTATGCCATCTGCTACATATGCAGCTAGAGACTTGAGCTCTGGGGTTACTGGTTAGTTCATATTGTTGTTCCACCTATAGGGTTGCAGCCCCCTTCAGCTCCTTGGGTACTTTTTCTAGCTCTTCCACTGGGAGCCCTGTGTTCCATCCAATAGCTGACTGTGTGCATAACTTCTGTGTTTGTCAGGTACTGGCATAGCCTCATAAGAGGTTATATCAGGGTCCCTTCAGCTGAATTTTTCTGGCATGTGCAATAGTGTCTGGGTTTGGTGGCTGATAATGGGATGGATCCCTGGGTAGGGTAGTCTCTGGATAGTCCATCCTTTTGTCTTAGCTCCAAACCTTGACTCTGTTACTCCTTTTCTGGGTATTTTCTTCCCTATTCTAAGGAGGAATGAAGTATCCACACGTTGGTCTTCCTTCTTTTTGGTTTTCTTGTGTTTTGCAAATTGTATCTTGGGTATTCTAAGTTTCTG
>NC_034596.1:27570826-27573071 GCF_900095145.1 Mus pahari
GGAACACTCCTCCATTGCTGGTGGGATACTCTGGAAATCAGTCTGGCGGTTCCTCAGAAAATTGGACATAGTACTACCGGAAGATCCAGCAATACCTCTTCTGGGCATATACCCAGAGGATGTTCTAACTGGTAATAAGGACACTTCTGACTTATTTATGCTGGAGTTGTCAGTTCCTATTTTCTTCCATTACCTCAGATCCATGCATTACTGCTGTCTGTTGGTTTCACAGGCTGTCTTCTCACAGAAGAAAGCTGAGCATGTATCCCTGGGCCCGTCTCTCTCACCAGAGGATACTTCCAAATCCTAGCTTCCCTGCTGGTAAAAATTTTTCCAAGATGGGATGCTTTCTGTTGGGGGAACATAAGGATTACCCAACACAGTCCTGAAAGTTCTAGACAGCTCAAGTGCCTGACAAATATAGAAGTGGATTCTCACAGCCATCCATTGGACTGAGCACAGGGTTCCCAATGGAAGAACTAGAGAAAAGACCCAAGGAGCTGAAGGGGTTTGCAGCCTCATANGAGGAACAACANTATGAACCAACCAGTACCCCCAGAACTCCCAGGGTCTAAACCACCAACCAAAGAGTAAACATGGAGGGACCCATGGCTCTAGTCACATATATAGCAGAGGGACATCAATGGGAGGAAAAGCCCTTGGTCCTATGACAGCTCAGTGCCCCAGTGTGGGGAATTCCAGGACAGGGAAGTGGGAGTGGGTGGGTTAGTGAGCAGGGAGAGAAGGGAGTGGATGGGGGGGTTTCGGAGGGGAAATGAGAAAAGGGAATAAAATTTGAAATGTAAATAAAGAAAATATCTAATAAAAAGAAAGCCAAGGAAATGGTACAAAGGATGTACACACCGGGAAGGGAGAATAATGCAGATGACACGGTTATCTTCCAAGGAAATTTCAAGGAATTTGCAAACAAAGCTCCCAGAGCTAATAAACTGCAGGACATAAGAGCAATGTAGAAAAATCAAGCACATTTGCATGTGCAAATAAGCACATAAAATAAAAACTACTAGTGTAAACAAATCAAACAAATCAGAACTGTTATGCATTTCAAATTACAATTCTATCTTATAGAGGTAACTATCAAGAAAATATGATAAAATGAAATAGTTATATGTCCAGCAAAACATATACAGGATCTAAATACTGAGAAAAGTTCAGAACATTAACAAATAAAATAAAGTCTAAGAGATCGAGAGACAGACCATGTTCATGGATGAGACTCAATAAACAACAACAACAACAAATCAGTGGATTTCTGCTCATCAATAATAAACAACCCCAAAAGAGCAGAGACAGTTATTTGTATAACAATCTAAGTTGTAGACTGTTTAATGATAAGTTAGTTTAAAAGACCCAAGATATTTAGAACTGTAAAGCAATTGTCAAAGGAGCTAGAGCAAACTGCAATTGCTAGAAAATACCCCCAGGCCATGAATTGGATGACTCTGAGTCTATAAGACTTTAATTCTTAAAGACTTTAAGGTGCTTATGTCTTTGGATCTACAACAATTATCTTATAGAAGGCATATGGTTTGGGCTTTGTATTTCTAGACAGTCAGCCAGTCTCTACATCTTAACTGGATAGCTTCATCTATTTTCCCTAATACACACTAATTGGTGGACACAAGGGCTCCGTCCCTGTTGTTATCCTTCTATCCTTCTATACTTTTTACATATGATGCGTTCCCTGACTTTTCATCTTCTTTTGTATTTAGTTTTTTCCCAGGGTACTCTTTTGATTTCCTTCCTGTGTTTTATCCTCTTCGGATCTGTGATTTTCTTTTCTTTTCTTTTTCTTTTTTTTTTTTTTTAAGCTCCAACAACTTTATTTTTCCTCTATAGCTTATATATCCCAGCAAAATCTTTCAAGCAATATACAGATTACCCTGTGGTTACATTCTAGTTTTCTTTAAGTGAATAATTACAATGTTATGTTTAAAGAGAAAAGCATGATCCCCAAACCCTTACATGATTAAATGTTTTACATATTACAGGTGAAAAAACAAATGATTCCCAAGGACCCATGTATATTCATGTTTAAGTAACTTGTTATAAATTAACAAAGGGTAAGCAAGCAAGCTGTTTTTATCAGCCAGTTCTCTTAATGGGAGGCTGCAATTCGTGGTTACAAAAAAAAAAAGAGGATCAATTATTTTATTATTTTTCTTAAAAAGTAATCTTATAAAAAAATCTTAAAAGAATCACAAATCTAAACTTTTATTTTTAT
>NC_034596.1:27573082-27574189 GCF_900095145.1 Mus pahari
GCTCTCGGGCGCACTCCCCTCCTCGGGTGAGGAAAGGCGCTGGATGCCAGGCGGACACCCCTCCTCGGTCGGGGAGGCAAGGTGTTGGGGGCTGGGTCAGCCTGCGGACAGCCGCCAGGCGAACACCCCTCCTGGGCAGGAGAGGCGCAGGACGATCGGGTCCAGCTGCGGGTCCCCTCCAGATTTATTTATTTTATGTATATGGGTACACTGTATATGGTACTGATGGTTGTGAGCCATCACGTGGTTGCTGGGAATGAAGGTTGCTCACTCTGGTCAGCCCCATTCACTCGGGCCTAATGTACTTATTATTATTATACCTAAGAACATTGTAACTGTCTTTAGACACACCAGAAGAGGGCATCAGATCTCATTATGGATGGTTGTGGTTGCTGGGACTTGAACTCAGGACCTTAGGAAGGGCAGTCGGTGCTCTTAACCATTGAGCCATCTCTCCAGCCCAAATCTAAACTTTTATATAAAAAAGTTCTACTTTAAATCCTCAGGGTGCACACCTGCTCATCAACAGTTTTTTTAAATGGGTACACTCAATCATCCCCTTGATCACCAGTGCATCTTCCTTAGCAGGAAAGACACATCAGCAAGTACTAGTCTGGCTGCCATTGTTCTTAGTCCTTGACCAAAAAAAGAAAAAAAGAAAAAATTCCCACTCAATTACCAAGAGTGTGACTTTCTGAACTTTAAATTATTCAAGATTTATTTTTATTTTTTCCTTTATTAGATATTTTCTTTATTTACATTTCAAATGCTATCCCCAAAATTCCCTATACCCTCCCCCCACCCTTCTCCCCTACCCACCCACTCCCACTTCTTGGCCCTGGCATTCCCCTCTACTGGGGCATATAAAGTTTGCATAGCCTAGGGGCCTCTCTTCCCAATGATGAACAACTAGGCCATCTTCTGCCTCATATGCAGCTAGAGACATGAGCTCTGGGGGTACTGGTTAGTTCATATTGTTGTTCCATCTATAGGGTTGCAGACCCCTTCAGTACCATGGGTTCTTTCTCTAACTCCTCCATTGGGGACCCTTTGTCCCATCCTATAGATGACTATGAGCATCCACTTCTGTATTTGCCAGGCACTGGC
>NC_034596.1:27575830-27577015 GCF_900095145.1 Mus pahari
ATATCAGGGTCTCTTCAGCAAAATCTTGCTGGCATATGCAATAGTGTATGGGTTTGGCGGCTGATGATGGGGAGGATCCCGGGGTGGGGTAGTCTCCGGATAGTCCATCCTTTTGTCTTAGCTCCAAACTTTGTCTCTGTAACTCCTTTCATGGGTATTATGTTCCCTATTCTAAGGAGGAATGAAGTAGCCACACGTTGGTCTTCCTTCTTCTTGTTTTCTTGTGTTTTGCAAATTGCATCTTGGGTATTCTACGGTTCTGAACTAATATCCACTTATCAGTGAGTGCATATCTAGTGACTTCTTTTGTGATTGGGTTACCTCACTAATTCTTGGGCAAATAGATATATCTGTGATTTTCTTGATTGCTGCCTCTGTAGGATTAGAACTGTAATTTGAAATGTCTAATAGTTTTGCTTCGTACCAACCCTCACTCACGACATTTCTCTTTTGTAGCTCTTTCTCCACCTGACATTGTTGCTGTCATGAGTCGTTCCATCTTATCTTGTGTACCCGTTAACCTGGCTTTATAACTACTGTTACAATTACTGTTTTGAAATACATAGGGGAAGTAAAGGGTTCTGAACTGAAGCTATTGTGTTTCACGTTAATTGATTTGGGTTTTCTTCACCAGTGCTGTTTTCTTCTGTAGTCACCAGCTACATCCTATCCAGTGTCCTTTCAATTCAACCACAAAGTCTCCATTTGGCATTCCTCATTGGTCATGTCTCTGTGTGGTAAACTCCATTTAAATTTCTCCTTTTTTGTTTTTGAAGGGTATAAAATTCTGTATTGTCAGAACCCTGCCACCAGGTCTTTAAATCTGACACACTACTGCCTTTTGGATTTTATAATTTCTTTTGATTAGTTGCCTTTGAACTTCTTCGCAATCCCCATATGTGGTATTTCTCCTATCATTCTGCTCTTAAAATTGTGTGTGTATTCCCCCCCCCATTTAACTATGACTCAGTATAGTTACTTTTAATTTTATCTTCCTTGGTGTTTGTTGACATTCTTGGATTTATGAAGATTCATATCTTATTAAACTTAGGGTGACTTTTATTTCTTCACGGATCACTATCTTCTACTTCTGGAACTCTGGTGTGTGTGTGTGTGTGTGTGTGTGTGTGCGCATGTGTGCGCGTGTGTGTGCGTGTTTGTATGTGTATGAGAGAGAGAGAGAGA
>NC_034596.1:27577445-27591597 GCF_900095145.1 Mus pahari
TGTGATTGCTGTGTGCAAGGTCTCAAAGGTTGTCTTCATTTCTCCTTATTCTTTCTTGTTGCTCTGTTCCATGATCTGGGTCACACTAATTAACCTGTCTTCACGTTTAATGATACCTCTTCTGCCAGTTCGCGCGTGCACCATGGTCATTATGCTTTCCTGTTTGTAATTTCAAATAGACTCCTTGTACATAGTTTACATCTCTTTGTTGGGACTTTTTTTTTTTTAACTAAGACTGGGACGTAGTAGTGTGTGTCTTGTTACACATGTTGGGAAGTCCTAGCCCTTTGAGGCCTAGAGTAACCATACACCCTTGAAATCATCTATCTCAGTTGTAGATGCTTTGCTAACTCTCTGGCATGGAAGTTGCCTCAGCCTTCTCAGCCCTCCAGGTGAAGGCTGGACCTGTGGGAGGCAGTCCTTCCCCACTATTAATACTCTGTGCTGCTGCTGCTGCTGCTGCTGCTGCGCTTGATGGGGCAGGCCAACACAGACTGTGCCTCTGTGCCTAGGAACCCAGAGACCACAACAGAAGAGGGTGTGAGGTGCTTAGAGGGCCCAGCAGTTCCACAGTGCTCTCCACAGTGACCATGTCGGAATAGGGAGCAGAGTTAGGACGTAAGTTGAGATGGCCTTCTTTCATATGCTTTCACTAAAGCTACCCATGAGGCAGAGTCTGCGGTTCTTGCCCAAAGAAATCGTTGACTGATTTTGAATGCAAGTAGGAAAGATACCCCACTTGCCTTATCTTTTCCTACCTAGCGGCTCTGAGACTCCGTCCCTGCGTACACCCCAACCCCTTCACTTTTATGACTATAGAGTTCATAACTCCAGTCCTCTATGTGTGGAAGTAAAGTTTGATTTTGTTTCAGCACAGTTCCAAATATGTCTTTGTTTTATTTGGGTTTTTGTTGTTTTTTTTTATTTGTTTTTTTCTTTTTGAGACAGGGTTTCTCTGTATAGCCCTGGCTGTCCTGGAACTCACTCTGTAGACCAGGCTGGCCTCAAACTCAGAAATCTGCCTGCCTCTGCCTCCCAAGTGCTGGGATTAAAGGCATGCGCCACCACTGCCCGGCTATGTCTGTCTTTTTGTCTGCCCTCTTTGATAAACGTTTTTGAGGTCTTGCCCAGGATGGGTACTAGTAGTGGATCCATGGACTTATTTTTAAATTCAAACCTTTAAAAAAAAAAATGTTCAAAGTAGAGAAAAGTTTGCTACTCAGTTAGAAAGCATGTTTCTGTGATAGGCTGGGTATGAATGCCCCCTGCCACCTCCACCCTGGCCACCCAGGCGCGAGTGCTTGAACCTTTGGTTCCTGGCGGCTGCTGCTATTTGAGAAGGTTATGGAACCTGGAGGAGGTGGAGCCTGTAAAGAAAGCCCCGACTTACTTTTGGCCCTCTCTCCTTCCTGACTATGGCTGCAGTATGACTAGTCACATCACATGCCTGCCATCAAACCTTCCTGCCATGATGTGCTCCATCCAACTGTGCAGGGAATAAGCCCTCCCATCCCAAGTGGCTTCTTATCGGGCGTTTGGTCATGACAACAAGAAAAATAGCTCACACAAGCACCTTATCGACGCGCCTGTCTCTTGTTTTCAGAGTAGTCACCATTTTTATTTCTTTCCCCATCGTTTACCTCTGATTGCCTTAAGGCAGAGTGAACACTTGGTCAGGTGCTGAGCACCATGTATGTACTGATAAACAAGACTTAATTAATTAGATATTGAGACTTCACGAAGGGAATGGAAATGAGCAGAAAATTTCTCATTGCCAAATCTGGACTAAGAAGAAATGTCGAAGGACCCAGAGTTAATCAGCTGGATCATTCGGCCTTTGTCCTTTGCTCTACTTGAGGCACCAGCTCCCCAGGCATAGTGATGTCCTCCGAGACCCAAATAACACACAGACTAGCACCTTCCTCTGCACTTCGAGCCAGAACACCTAAAGCTCTGAGACTTCAGTTTGGCTGCCGAGCCCTGACCATCTTGTCACCTACACAGGAGCCTTGTAAACTGGGTGATATGTATCCCAAATGTAGCTCAGGGAAGCTACTCAAAAGATGGGCTGGCTCTAATCTGAGAGGTCTCTGGTGGCAGCCTATAGGAGAGCAGAAGTTGGAGGAGCCATGCAAAGCATGTCATTTTGGCATCCTCTGTCACAAGGAGGTAAGTTCTGCTTGCCATATTCCTCCTCTAGCAGAAGAAGTGACCTGGGGATGTGGCGATCCAGAGCTCACTTATCTCTTTCCTGTGCAGCAGGGTCACATACATCTGCTTTCTGAGAGTAATGACAATACACAAGGCAGGTGAGGCCAGCTTCAGTTTTAAGTGAAGAAAAGAGTCACCTGGAGACAGGAAGCGGGTCAGGATGCTTGCCCCTCCGGACAATCGCCCTCGACACTATGGATGCTGAGGCTCACACATTGAGCGCTCTGCTTATGAGGAGAGAGGGCCTAGAACTGAAACTGAAGTCCAGAAAGATGATTCAACAACCAGTCTGCTCCTGAATGAGACCTGTCTCTGGTGTGTTAAAAGTGCCTCTGTGGTGCTAGGGAGATGGTTTATGCAGTAAAGGGCTTAAAAGAAGTGAGATCTGAAGTCAACCCCTTGAACCTATGTAAAAATAGCTGGACATGGTGACATGTGGTTTTGTTTGTTTGCTTTGTTGTTGTTGTTTGTTTGTTTTTGTTTTTTGGAGACAGGGTTTCTTTGTATAGCCATGGCTGTCCTGCAACTCACTCTGTAGACCAGGCTGGTCTCGAACTCAGAAATCCACTTGCCTCTGCCTCCCAAGTGCTAGGATTAAAGGCGTGCATCACCACTGCTCAGCTGTGACATGTGTTTGTAATCTCAGCACTGGGGAGAGGAGATAGATGCCTGGGACTCACTGACCACCCAGCCTGGCCTAGCCAGCAAGCCTTGGGTCCCAGTGAAGGTCTTGTCTTAAAACTAGGGTGATGGTACCTGAGGAAAGACATCTGACCATATCCTCTGGATTCCATATGTGCACACACACACACACCCACACACACACACCTATGTCCAGCCCCAACACACATGTACAATACTGTTTCTTTGGAATTAAGGTCAAGAGTCATATCCAATTCTTCCCGACTAGCTGAACCTGGGACAGCTCTCCCATGGTTCCAGATAGAGACCGTTACTCTAATTGGCAACATCTGGTAAAGGTAGTTTGGGACAGAGGCTGAGCATAGATGAGAAACTGCCTCTCATGATGGCCTGGTAAGTGAGTGCTTCATGTCAGCCCTGAGGCTGTGGCCATCAACTCGGACACATTGAGGCCTAGGTCATGCCTGGGACATGTAGCTTACTGCAAGCCTGGTAGTACCATATTGCAGCATCTATTATAAACAATGTCAAGGGGATTTTAGAAAACAAAACACAAAACCATGCAGGTCAGGGTTGTTTGAGAGGACAGAGCATTGCAGGAAACTAGATAGATAGTTCCCTGTGGACACCATCTACCTCGTCTGACAGGTGTGGGTAAGTAGGTCTCTAGAAGACCTCTGGGAACCCAGCTAGGTCACAGCCACTAGAGAGAGAAGCCCTGTGTGCAGGACCGGAGAATGGATGTGGGGCTGGGTTCTGAAGTTGCCATGCTGGGGCAGCCTGACCTGCTGTGGGGAAGGAAGTGCATACAGTCTGCTTTCTCCCTCTGTGAGACTCTCTCCGCATGAAAAACAACTGATTTTCATTCTACCGGCTCTGGGAAATAGCCTTTGTTCCTGCTGGCCCTGGAAAAGTGGCCTTAATCCAAAGTGATTACCCACCGTGCACCAAGATTTATTCTTTGCTGATAGCCTCTCTTGCTGCCTGAGTCCTGGGCTCAAATTGCCCACAGCCTGTCACCGAGGCCATATGTCTTTCCATTCCTGTGTCGAGAATGACATTGAAGTCACTTTGTCCTCTCTGAAGCTTTTGTGTGTGCGCACGCACGCACACACACGTGTGGCATCGACCTCTTTGGTGGGTTCTAGCAGTTAAAAGAAGCCATAAAAATTTCAGGAGTTCAAATGAAACCCAGAACAAAAGGCCAGTTCCCACTGGGCTTGCAGAACCTTGTGTCTCTCTTCCTTCTGCCTTGTGCGGCTTAGGGGCTGCGTCGGTGTCAGTCTTTTGGGACATGGCGCCTGCTAAGGCAAGGATTTGAGCTGTGAGTGGGTTTCTGGTGTCTGTCTTGGCAGCTCAGAAAGGACCGAGCTCAGGGGCTTATGGTTTTGTTGCTGCAGTCATTGTAGTTCTAGGAAAGGATTCCATGTGTCTCCCGCATTGCTCTTGGCTCTGTCAATTGGCTGAGGGTCTTGAGTCCGGGGTTTGGAGGAGAACCCTTTCTCCATGTTTGCTTCTTGTCCATGAGAGTCAGTGCAGATGGCGATTCCGAGCAGCATCAGGTCAGCTGCCTGCCCTCACCTTTTCCCATCCCTCCTGTCATTTTGCTTCCTTGTGCCATTTGTGTGGTGCAGAAAGCAGGAATCAGGAAGCAGGGGACCCGGTTTCAGGGATGCCAGCAAGTGACAGAGGGCACAGGCAGCTGGGGCATTGAGACCATCTTTGGCCTCTCTCTCCTTGACATGTGGCTTTTGCTGTTTTGCACTTTATATAAAAATAAAAAATAAAATTTCAAATTAACTGCAGTTTAGCTCTATCTCAGATTTTAATTGCTTGGAATTAGCGCTTGATTTGCATAGTACTTGATTCGCCAATTACCCGTGACCATGGGGTAATCTGTGCTAAAACTTGGGACAGTTCCTGATTGCGTTCCATCAGAGAAAAGGAAGGATTGCCCGTGATCCTGCGATGGAAAATTCCCAAACCGGCTGTGATTTAATGCCTCCACGTGCATGCATCGAATGCTTTTGTTTAAGCATGCTCATGCTGTCCCTTCTGGAAGTTCATTTACCAGAAGGTAAGGCCAAAAGAAAGGAGAGCTGCCTGGTTCACAACTAAACTTTTTCCCAGAGCCCCTCAACCGATCACATTATTTTATAGCTCAAGGTCATGGCTGAGCACTGACTCAATCTGATGCCAGCTGTCTAGTGTCATACATTCTGGGGTGTGTGTGTGGCTGTACATTGTGAAGGCCTCTGAGTCAGGATCTAGTGTACTAGTGAGGCAAGAAATTTGCATGTAGTGTCTGCGATAGTTCATTTTAACCTTTATCTTAACACAATGAGTTACCTGGGTGGAGGTGCTCAATGAGGAATGGTTCAGGTATAGCTATGGGTCTGTCTTTGAGGAACCATCTTGATTATGTTCATTGAAATGCAGAGACCTACCCATTGTGGGCAGCACCATTCCCTATGTTTGGGTCCTGGACTACATGAAAGTGAGGAATGCTGAGCACTATTAAGCATGTATGCATTTTCTCTGCTCATCACTGTGGATGTGGCTAGGTGCTTCAGGTTCCTGCCTCGACTTCCCTGCCGTGATGGACTGTAACCTGGAATTGTGGAACTCACAGAACCCTTTTCTCTCTTACGTTGCTTTTCTCAGGGTATTTAATCACAATAGGAAAAGAGCCAGGGTTTACCCATCTAGTCAGCAGAGGTCCAAGAAGCCAGTGCACGTCATCAAGTCCTACTGAGAGTGTAGCCTTGATACTCGAATCTAATTTGGGCTTCTTATCAGTGGTTCTAGAGCAGGCCATTTTGGGATTATCTCTAATTTAGAGATTTGAAGCCACTTAGAGCCTGGAGTGGTGATTGTCTGAAGGTCTGTCCCCAAGGGCTTTCTCCATTGTTGTTCCTGGGACCCAGGGAATCAATCCTGGCAGAGCTGGGTCTCATGTCTTTCCGACACACTAGATGACAGGTGAAGACATTGAAAGGCTGTGACCAGTGGGCTCTGACTCTCTGAAGAGGGAGTGGGGCATCTGTTGAGATGGGGTAGTGCCATTCTGAGAGAGGGCATAGGTAGGTTACTGGGGGCATGTCTTTGAAAGCTCTCTTGTCTCCGACCCCTTCCTGTCTCTCTGCCTTGTTTCCTGGTTGCCACAGCCCTGATCTGCCACCCAGCTCTGCTATCTGTGATGCTGATGTTTGGCCTCGCCCTAGTCCACAGCAATGGGACAAGCACCCACGGATGGAAATCTCTGAAACAGCGAGTCAACATAAGTCTTCTTCATAGAAGCTGCCGATCTCAAGTGTCTTTCATAGTGAGTCAGGCAGCATGGAAGAGCCGTCCCAGAAGAGGAGAGATGGGAAGCCACAGGGTTGGGACTACCCTGATGTGTTGGCTTGCTTTGGTCTCATCTTTGGTTTCTAATCCCCCTCTTCCCTTTTGGGAATGTCACTCTGCTACTCACTGTATGTTGGAAGTGTGTCACTTGGTGTCTGAATGTCACGGGAGCTCACAGCTAAGCGTTTGCCTTGTGAAGAGCTGTGCATTTTCAGCTGCACATGGGAGAACTACACCACGTTAGGTAGGATTACAACTGTCTACCTGGAGAAAAAGTGTCGCTTGAGGACCCATGTTTGAGTGTCAGGTTGCAGAAAGGTAGGTTGGACTGTGAACTTTGTTGGCTTGAGCCACACCAGGGAAGTCAGTACAGCATACTTCTTGGGGTATCTGTGAGGATATCTCTAGAGATTAGTTAAGGGAGAAACTCATTCTGGATGCAGGCTGCATGTTCCTCTGAGGGCTTGAAAGGGAGGGCAAGGAGGAGTTCATGGCATAGATATTCTCCCTATCAGCTTCCTGATGCCCAGGGAGGTGGGCAGTGTCCTCTGCCACCAGGATGGCCCAGTCTTGACTCAGGCCTGAGGACTATCAATCAACATTTCTGAAATCAGGCTCTACATACATCTTCCCTCCTTTTAAGGGTATTTGTCACCATGATAAAATGTCTATGATAAGCCAAACAGGGAAGCCCAAGTGAAACACAGGACCATGTAAATCAGTATGAGACTGTCCAGTGGGCTATTACTGCCACTGGAGGGCGGGTGTTACTTGGCCTGAGACCTTGATAGGTCATGGCAGTGTGGCTGTGGAATTGGACAGGGTATAGCCTACAGCCACAGCAAGGACTGGCTACACAACCTGCTGTACTCAATCAGTGAGATGCTTGGTGGTATGGTGGTGGTGGGGGGCTGTCTCCATTCTCTTGTAGGTAGAGACATTCACCCCTTGTGCTCACACCGGGACAAAATCCATTCTTAGGGACAGACTCTTGGGCTGAACAAGGTGATACAGACGCTTTGTCCCCTCACGTGCATCGTAACAACATACCCATGTCACAGGAGGACAGCTCCTCAGGAGTGGCTGCCTGATAACTGTGCCTTACCCATGGCCTTCTCCTGCTTATCTCTATGGCTACAGAATATGCTATAGACAGCAGGATCTGAATCCTCCAGGAGCAGCTCCTGAGAGTATCTCTAGGTTAAAGGTTTCCTGGTCACGTGTTTCCCGCATCACCATCCTCATTGCAAAATGTGGTCTGGTGACTTGTCTGGGAATCTACAGATTCTGGCCATTCGGGGTCATCAGCACAGCTTCTTTACTTCTTTGGAACACCTAATATTGTCTATTACTTAGCCTGCCTGGGGGCCACCCTGATTGCTTCCTGCCTGTGTTTCACAGCACTCTTGGAGGCTAGGGTGCTGATCACTCCTTGTAGAGGTTAGCTGTGCTCCAAGTTCTGTGCCCTGTGTCACCGATGGTCCATGGACTCATCCCTACTGGCTCCTGTGCACACTGCCCAGCATGTTGGAAGAAGGGACTTCAGCTGCTGTCGACTGACCACAGTTGAGGCCATGCAGCCAGAGCTGCCTTTGAGTCGCCTGGGAGGACTCTTAGATTTCTTCCCAGACTACACTATGTTCCCACTCACCCTGTCAGTCTCTAACAGGACCCTGTCCTCCGTCTCCCAACACATATAGCTCCTGCTATGATGTTGGCCCGACACATAATGCCAGCTGAGGAAACAGCACTCCCACCTAGATGCCCCTTTTCCAAAATGAAGGAGGTGATATACTATTCCCCACTCATGTGTCCTGGTATATGAAGTTAGAGCGCATGCAGCTTGCCTTGTGTTCCTTGCTTGTTTTTTGGGCTACAGGGCACTTGTCTCAGTTTTCGATACCCTTTCCTCCGAGTCTATGCCCCACAGCTCTGCACCCATCACATAGCATTGGGAAACCAATGGTTTATTCTCACATGAACCTCAGTTACACTTTGCAAGAGGAGGTCTTATCCCAGCTCCAATGTATGCTAGAGTTGTCCATGCTGCCTACACCTCCTGTGTGTTTTGACCCAGCCCATGGCCTTGTTTCTGCTCCAGTTACTGTATGCACTGGCAGCTACCAATCTTGTGTACTATATGCACTGCCATTTGCAGCTCATATATACTCTATGCACTGCCTGTTGCAGCTCTTATGTGCTCTGACACTCCCCTCCCCCCACAAGTGCTTTGCTTCTGCTCTCTTTACTCTGTGTCCTAGTTTCATTCCTGTTGCTGTGATAAAATACTGAGCCAAAAAACTCTGGGAAGAAAGGATTTGCTTAGCTGACAGTTCCAGGTGACAGTATGTTATTGAAAGGAAATCAAGGCAGGAACTTGAAGCATATCCATAGTCAAGAGCAGACAAGAACAACACACGGATTCTTGCTTGCTTATTCACAGCTAGCATTCTCCTATCATACTGGTCAGGACTCGCTGCCTAGGGAATGATGCCACCCACAATGGGTAGGTCATCATAACCCAAAATAAAGACCGTTTTCCACAGATATTTCTTACTGATGTTCTTTCAAGGTGCTAGACTATATCAAGTTGGTGGTTAAAGGTAAGCAGCACAATTATTTTGGATTTCTGCTTAGTAATTTGCCAATTTCATCCTGTTCAGTTTCTTGTGTGCTTTCTATGTATGTTTCATTGATTTTTAAAAAATGTGTGGCTATAGTCTCTAAGATGGAGATGTCAGGTTTCCTCTGATGTGAACAGTGTCTTACACAGAGTCGCTATACTGAATTTTGTTAACAAACTAATGGCTAAGAGTGTGCACGGTTCTTTGCATGTGTGGACATATTTGCATGTGTGTACTTGTGTATGCATACATGTGGAGGTCAGAGGTATATAGCAGGTATCTTCCTCAACTATTCTCCACCCTATTTTTTATTTTTTGAGACAGGGTTTCCCATTAAGCCTGGAACTTATCTGTTGCTTCATGTGGCTGACACTGAGCCCCAGAGATCCTCCTGTCTCTGCCTCTCCAGTTTTGAGATTACAGGTGCATGCTGCTGCCCCAGATTTTTTAAACTATAATTTCTGGGGGATTAAACTGAAGTTCTCATGGTTTTGTAACAAGCACTTCATGGGCAGCCATCTCATCAGGTCTTTTTTATCTTAATAGGTATGGTGTTAAACCTCCCTGTATATTCATGAGGAATGTAGGATGGGTTGTACTACAGTGTTGTGGACCATGTTTAGAGGTGCCGAGCCATCTTGGTTCACAGCTGCCTTGGTGACCCTTGAGGTCAAGAAGCAGAGCAAGGAGCCACTGATACTGGGTACTGCCTTCTGGATTCCTGAGGATATGTCAGTGGGAGTGGGTTCTTCTCATATTGTTGACAAGGATCACCTTGCCCTGTTGGTTGGGCTTGCATCTGTGGTGTTTACTGAGGAAAAAAGAAAGCTCTTGACTTTGCTGAGCACATTTTCTCTTATATCCTCAAATGAAATGGCGTCCATGTTGTCCAGCCCATGAAGGAATGAGTCCTATGTGGTGTGAGTGGCCTTGGGCACCAGGGTCGGCAGCTCCATTTCTTGGATGACATTTCATACTGCATTCTGTGTAATTACTTGGTTATTTTCTTTAGATAGATCTTTATTTTTTGAAGAAATGTTCATGGTAATCTAGTTTCCTTGCTGGGCCAAACAATATTTAAAACCGCAAAATCAAACAAGCTTACTCTAGCAGGGTTTTGTTGACCTGGAGGGCTGGGAGCCGATATTGTAGATGTCCAGACTTACTGTGGATTGCAGAATATCTGAGCAGCTGCCCAGAGACCTCTTCAGCCGGTAGTGCAGTGAGTGAGCCTGTGAGGGGAATAGGAAAGGATGGGGGTGCTACCAGCCAGGCACTCCCCACAGGGTTAAATTCCATTACGCTTCAACTGTGCTTACATCGTCAAATAATAGCGCCTTCCATCAACTTTAATGTTTCTGTGTTTCAAAGCCTTCGGTCTCAAGAAGGCCATAGAATTTCTTACTAGAGAAAGTCCTCAGGACATATTTATGTGAAATCCTCAGTTTACCGCCAATATTTTAGAAGCTGTAACTTTTAGGAGAGAATAAAAATCATATAGAATTCATAGCATGGCTTTGGTCTCTCTCTCTCTCTCTCTCTCTCTCTCTCTCTCTCTCTCTCTCTCTCTCCTTCCTCTCTCCCCTCACCCGTGTTTCTAAAGATTTGGAGGAGTATGTAAGAGTGTAAATCCACATGTAAAATGATGAAACAATAAGTTACACATTAGTTATCTCAAGATCAATGGAACTATCTTCTAGGTATTTGAGAAAGCTTGTTGTTAAAACTGGACGGTTAAGCCACTCACTACCTTTTTCAAGAGACAAACAAGAAGTAACAAATGGCATAGCTAAATTGGGTCACAGAGAAGGAAGAAGGGCTGAGGGATGGGGAAGAAGGGAAAGAGGGCACCCAAGCAAGAGTTATGAGCCTTGTTTTCTGACTCATACATCTTTGCTCAAAGGCTGTTCTCCAGATCCTTGCTGTGACAGAGCACTGATAGAGAAGGTATGGACTTATTTCAACTTGTAGGGCATGGCTCACCACTGATGGAAGTCAGGGTAGGAACTCAAGCAGGAATTTGGAGCAGAAACTATGAAGGAGAGCTACTTACTGGTGTCTGATCACTGGCACAATGCTTATATGGCTTTCTTGTATGTCTCTAGGGACAGTGCTGCCCACAGTGGTCTGGGCCCTACAATGTCCATTAACACTGAAGATAATCATTCACAAAAATGCCCACAGGCTAATGAAGTCTATCCAATTTCTCTCTAAGATGACTTTAGGCTATGCCAAGTTGATAGCTAAAGCTAACAGGACAATGCCATTATGGCCTTTCTTTGTAGAAGTGTAATCTTAAATTGTGCGCACTGGTTGCTATAGGAGAGATGACATTCAGTTATAATTATAATTGACACTTGTAGGTTTGAAAAGCTTGTTAGACCAGAGGGAAGAGGGGAAAAAAGAAGACAGAGATGCACATAAGATTAATGTACCCATACTTCCCAGAACTTGGCTATTGTGTCTCCTTCTTGTGTTCCTTGGATGCTGAACTTGACTTACCAACCCTGGACATCAATCAACACAGGTGACATGAATCTACCCGACCAAGGTTTCCTCTTTTCCAGCCCCTCATTGTCACCTTTGTCTGCCCTGGACCTTTGCATTCCTCTTTCATTGGATTTTTCCTGTGTGTTTGGATGCCATGAAGCATAGCTGCATTCTTATATTGCCATCCTTGACCCCAGATTTACTTGACATGATGCCATAGAGCTTGTGCACCTAATTTTACTGAAGCTTCACAATTTCAAGGTTTTCAAGAATTTCAATGCTAAAATTCTGTCATTCTTACAGAAGACGAACTACATCAGGTTTTGAGTGTTCACTGCTAAGTCACAAGGTGATGATACTGAGATATAGACACCCACTGAGACAGGAGAGAGCAGCCATCTAGCCCCAGTGTCATGAGTATGCTATGCCAGAAACACATATGAACACATTTGTGCCCTTCTGTAATGTCAGAATTTATTGAATAATAATAAATCCATTAACTCTAGTGGTTTCAATGGCAGCAAAATTTTCTAGATAACCCTGCTTACCTTGGTAGCCTATTTGAGGCAACTGCATATTTTTAAATTCTTATCTTATTTACAAATCTGGTTTTCTTATTCAACTCATTATATATATACACACACACACATAAAATTATAGAATGAATATGAGTTAAAGAAGCTGAAGCAGAGTTCAAGTGGTTTCAAAAGTTAGCTGATATAAATGCAACTAGACTCAGTATTGGTAACTAACCCAGATCAGCAGCAGGGAAGAAGTTACCATTGAGGCCCTGGGAGAGTTAGAGTTGAGGACAAAGATGTAGAGCTGAGTCCCCCTGTCCTCACAAGGTGAGTTGAAAGGGCAAAAGCCAGCTCAGAGTAGAGATAGTAGATTCAGGTCCAGATGGGCAAGCCAGTGGATGTGCAGATGTCAGTCAAGTAGGACCTGTCAACAGTGGGAGACCACCTGGCTGAATCATGAAGGGTAAATGAGAGTTTTCTGCCTGCCTATTCTTGATGTAGATATTGGGCATTAGATCATGCATTGGTGTGAATCCTTGATGTCATTGCCATCTGAGTGCTAAGTGTCTATCAATTAATGGGGTATAAGAGAAAGAGTAACACTTTTTTCTCAGTCTGTTGTGTTGGATAAGTTATTGATCTGGGTTCTCAATCCTCCCTTATACATTTACAGGGTAGAGACTTTTCTACTATAAAAACTATATCATTTATCAGTTGTGTTGCATAGATGGTGATTTCTGTGCACCTGGTGATCTACGTGAAGATTATTCTCCATCCTCAAGATGAACTCAAAGCTATATGTGAAGTAGAGTCTCTTGGGCAAAACATCAGCTCTATTTTATACCATGTGGGGTCATAGTAGGTCACAGTCTGATTGTAGCACAGGGACACATGGACACTTCTTTCTTAGGCTCTGCCTTAGGCTAGATCTGTCGTGTGAGGGATCTGCTGTACCCTGACTAACTCAGACCTCATGGTGTTGTGTGACAGCCAATATTCGGGGGAATGAATGGGGGTTTATAAATGGCAAGACATTCCTGAAGATTTTGTGTTTGGTCACCAGGCTAGGCTATAGTCTGGACCACATGCTACTGCTACCCACTCATTTTAAAATTTAGCTATAAAAATCAAAATACAATTGTATCATTTCCTTTTCCCTTCTTCCACTCCCCCTGCCCCCTAACTCTGTTGTGAAACCATGGCCTCTTAAAAACTTATATTGGAATAATGTCTAAATATATGAATAAGACTGCTTAGTCCATTTCATATAACTTGCATGTATATGATTTTAGGGTTGACTACTTGGTATTGGATAATCCATTAGGGGGCTCACCCTGGGGGAAGGCTATTTCTCCCAATCTCATCATTCCTTAGTTGCCCCATGAGATTTCCCTCTTCCATGTTAGCATGTCTATTTGTAATGCCCTTCTTCGGGTCTTGTTTAGGCGGCCATATTGTTCACATGTCATTTCTTGGTGACACAATCTCACAGCAGATTTCTTGGCTCTCTGGTTCTTAGCCTTTCCATCCCTCTTCCACAATGTTCCCTGAGCCTTGTGCAGAGAATGTGTTATAGGTGTTTCTTCTGGGGCTGGGTTCCCCCAGGTCATTTGTTTTCAGCATTTCAACCAGTTGAGGGTTTCTGTAATGGTCTCCTCTACTGCAATGAGAAGTTTCTTTGAGAGAACTGCACTTATCTGTGAGTCTAAGAACAAGTATTTAGAATGGAGTTAGGGATTATGCTGGCTTAGTAAAGTGGTGATAATAAGTTCTTCTCTGAGATCCATGACTTCACTAGCCCTAGTTGGCTAGGTTTCCAGTACCCGGCAGATTTCCCTCCTGTTAGTTGGACTTAAATTCCAATGAATGGACAGTTGGTTACCACCAAGATGTGAGTGCTACTTCTGTACACATTGGGTTATTGCTTCATCCTGGCTGTCACCGTGTTCCTAAGCATCACAGCTGAGTATGACTCTTGGTTGTTTCCCTCCCTTGGAGACTTACACAGCAGCTTCTGAGAATATGGAAGCTAGCCCTCAAACAGTAAGCATTCAAGTGAGGTTCATCTTGGGTTTTCCAGGTCGTATGTCTGAAGTGGATGGTACATTCTGCCATAGGATCTTATCTCCAACCTCTGGGAGACAATCAAAGGTAACGGCATCAACCTGTGCTACTCTGGGAATTCTTTGAACTCTCCTGAACACCTTGAAAGGGGTTATCTTAGGGTTGCCATTGCTGGGAAGAAACAACATGATCAAGGCAACTCTTTTTTTTTTCTTTATTTACATTTCAAATGCTATCCTGAAAGTTCCCTAT
>NC_034596.1:27592189-27614596 GCF_900095145.1 Mus pahari
GAGTGCATATCTAGTGACTTCTTTTGTGATTGGGTTACCTCACTAAGGATGATATCCTCCAGATACATTCATTGATCAAGGCAACTCTTACAAAGGCAAACATTTCATTAGGGCTGGCTTACAGTTTCAGAGGTTCAGTCCATTATCATGGCAGGAAACATGGGAACCTGCAGTCAGACAATGTTCTGGAGTAGCCAAGAGTTCTATATCTTGATCCGAAGGCAGCCAGGAGGATGGTTTCTTTCCTCACTGGGTGAAACTTGAGCATAGGAACCTCAAAGCCCACCCCCACAGTGATACACATCCTCCAACAGGGCCACAGCCTTCACCATTGCCAGTCTCCTAATAGTGCTACTCCCTGGGCCAAGCATTCTCAAACCACCACCATGGGTTTCTCATGCCTGGTGTTGAGGTTGTTAGTCTATGGCTCTTGTGGGCTGAGTGGGGAGGAACTATTGTCAGCACAATTGGCACATCTTTAGTTAAATAATATGTATAGAGAGCAGAGAATGCTGTGAGTGCCTGAAGTCCCAAGTAAATGTGTGTTGTTGTACATGGGCAGGGCCATGTTGAGGATTCCAGTGCCTAAGGCTGTGCTAAGGGACAGTGTCCCCCAGTTCTTCTATGTAGGGGTTTGGTTTATCCTCAGTTGCACGAGGAACTGCTTTGCTCCCTGTTGTCAGCAACCCTTCAGGGATGCTGGTGGGATGTGGAGGGTCCTCCTCACTGAGACTCTCCTTTACTTGCTTATTTCCTGGAGTGGTTGGGTGTGCTTTCTCACTTAGATATCCACCGTAGGGAATGCTCCCACCAATTCTAGGACTGCAGGGCCGGGGAAGTTGAAACTCAGGACTGTGTGTGTCCTGTTATGGCTGGATCTGTCTTTGATATTTTCTTCTGAACCAGCAGCTTCTGTGTCAGTCATCCTCTACTCTTTTGGGGAAGGCTGGTGTTTTAGGAGGCATCAGCTGAGTAGGCATCAAAGAACTCTCAGGTTAGGCACTGTGCTGCAGAGTCAGAACCAACAACTTCCAAAGTAGGAATGGCGGACAAGGAAAATGAGGTACGCAAGTTAGGTCAGTTGTCTGTGGTCTAATACATCTGGATAGTGGGAAGCCTGGGGCTGGCTGAGTCCAAGGCTTAGGTTGTCAGCCAGTTTTTTCAGACTGCTGCTTGTGACTACAGTTTTGTAACCTATTTCCTTCCTAATATAGAAAGCACCAGAGAAAGGCCCTCTTGGAGGAAGTGGGATGTGTCCCAGTGTTCTTGTTTGAAAGAAGGGAAACTGAGGCTCAGAGTGTTAACAGGTTTGCCCATAGTTGTGGCGAGAATATTGCCTAGCCAGGCCTGGGCCCGAGTCTGCTCACTCCTGAGTGTTTTCTCCACAGTAAACCCACATTTGCATATGTCTATATGCCTACTTTGTGCTCCTTGATGGCAGTTATGCCTATGAAAAGAACCAATCATCATGACGCATGAATAATAGAATGTTTTGTACCATATAAGTCATGCCAGCTCAAAGGTAAGCTCTGCATCTTTTCAGTAGTTCTCTCAACAAGGTGGGCTGTGGTTTGGATTTGGGACTTGATCCTAGCTACACATCTGCTCATGGTCACGACCTTGTCAATGGTGGAGCTTGGATCAGACTTTCTGCATTTGGTGGTTTTCTTTATTTCCTGGAGCAAGTTCAGATTGTGTTGCCACCATCGGCAATGGAGATTCCCGAAGATATCTGTGATGTGGAACAATTTGGCTTTCCCTTGCACTTGTCAGGTGGGATATTAGTCAGGGTCAGTTAGGGCCAGTCAAGGCCAGTCAGGAAGCTATCCTGATAAACATGTCAATATGGTTTTCAGGAAGGTCTTTGTCCTGGACAAGAGTCCACAGGGCAGAGCCCACTGGTGCTTCAACTGCTAATCCCTTCTACATGGCTGGGGCTTCCTGGACACACAGCAGAAGTGGAAAAATTTCTAAGATAGTAGTGAGACAAACAGGTGGTTTCTACATGGATTCAATACTTTAAGGTAGAATAAAATAAATGAAGATATATATATTTTTTTAAAAAATTCCATTTCCTTACTTGACAATTCCTCTTTAAATACTTTATTACTTTTTAAAATTGCTTTCAATGTCCCCAAGAAAAATTATCCCTAACAGTGACAAATGACTTGTTTGTCTCGAGATCAAATTGTGCTCATGGTTAAGTATTCTAAGCGCTTGGGTTAATACACAAAGTCTTGGAAACATGTGTTTTTCTCTAAGCCAATTATTTTTTCCTCTCCCACATGAATTATCAGGGGTCACTGTCAGGGGCATCAGTATGCTTTTTTATGAATTATAGTTTAGATTTCGTTATCTAGTCTCCCTCTGGAGATTTTCATATTGCAGGACCTTTGCCTGCAGGGTACAGATGTATCCAGGAGAAGGAGGAGACAGAGAAACCAGTCTTGAGGGAAGCCTGCCTCTCTGTAGCTCTTCTTTGGGAACACAAGAGAATCGCTCACAGGTGATCCCTACACTTCCATCAACCTGATTCCCAAGTCCTCTTCCCCAGGGCTGAGAGGGCTGTAGCACCCTGCAGCCAAGGCTGAGACTTAGCACCCTGCAGTCAGAGCACATGTCCTCACATTCTACCTCCTCCCTCCCTACCTTCCTCACATTTTTATATGATTCATCTTTCTTAAAGGAACCATGAGAAACATTTCTCCTCACCTTGTAGTGAGAAGGAATGCAAATCTGGATCTGACTGGCGTCCTTCAGCTGCCCATGCAATGATTTGCCCCCTTCAGCAGTTTAGCAAATAAATGGCAAATCAATAAAGCTTCCTCATTAGAAGGACCTTGTAATTATTTGTAGAAGATAATTAAACAACCCAGACGTTCAGTATGCTTTGCTTCTATGAGACACTGAAGTCTGTTCACTATGGAGATTTCTCCCTAGCTGGAAGCAATAAGACAACAGTGGCAGAGGGGTTTTGCCATTCAACAGAGGGAAGGTGAAAGAGTGGCCAGTCCTGTGTCTCTGTCATCCCTGAGTGCACCAGATGAGCCACCAGGAACATCTGTGTATTGCCAGACTACCAAAAGCTACCATGTCCCTGTGTGGCTAAGCCTCGGGATCCCAAGGCTGAGAAAGAAGTGCCCATTGCTTTTTCTCACCAGCACAGACAGATAAGCTCAGCATTTGGCACTGTGCAGACTTGAAGCTTCCAGAATCCACAATTTCTTACTGGGAGGAGCATACTTCATCTCTCTGTCGTGCCCCGGGGAAGCTCCTTGATCAGCTCTGGGCTGTGATGCCTGGCCTCACCTCCATGGAGTCTATCTCTTTGGTCTCCAGGTCAGGTGGTGAGTGGCTGAGAAGAGACCAGTTCACATCTCTCAGCTCCTTTCCATCTTGGCTGGCCTCGGAAGGTTCCGGCTTCTTCCTACACTCCTTCATTCCTTGGACCGCTCCTCTCATTCCCAGAGTGCCTCATCTCCCAGGCTTCCTTTACCTCTCTCCACATTGCTGTGAGTCACGTCTCCCCAGCTCCTTTTAGCCATCCCTCAAGTAGGCACCCTCATTTCTTGCTGTATGACCAGCAGCATGTATCCTTCATCTACCAAGAAATGCTTGGTTTCACTCTCCCAAAGAGGGAGATTTAGGGACTTGGCATTACCTCCTGGATGGTCAGATTTATAACAAAATTTAGCCATTTCCTTTGGTTTTAAAACAAAATTATTGTGTTCCTTAAGCCACTCTGCTTCTGATCCACCATGCCAGGCACTAGGAGTTACAGGATGCTCTAGAAAGGACTTGCATGCCAGAGCAAGATAAAGCTGTTCTTACATACTCATAGCAGATCTGTGGTAAGGAGGTCAGTTGGCCAGCCTGCATTCCCCTCTGAAGTAGATCCTTGAGGACGAGGCTGGGGATTGTCTAGTTTAACTTCCGACTACCAATGAGGGACCTGGATGTAGAAGTTGCACCCCAAAAATGTATCTTGAACTTGTGCTTAGGTCGAAGACACACTAATACAAGATCTCATTCATCATCTGAGCTACGTAGATCACACTGTGAAATGCTACAGTGCGCCCCTAGTTAATGCATTTGCATTGGTAGAGCCTGGAGTTTTAATCAAGGAGGTGCAGTCTGACTGAGTCGGATCAGCAGCATGTAATTTTCCATTCTGAAATCGCGTCTCTGGTATAAACCTTGTAACCGTGTGACTGTAATGGAGCAAAATACCAGTTACTGCCTTATAGAAACTAATAGGAACTAAGCTGTTCATGGTAGCAGGTAGTCAGAAGTATGGATGTCTCCAGGGTGATTTGTATTTGTCAAGCTGGACACTGAGCTAACCTGCTGATGATGCCGTGGTAAAAGGGAGACAACTGTGCAAATGTGCATGAAAGTTCTCTGAGTGTTTCAGATCATGACCAATCTGATTCCATTTTTGATACCTCAGATCTGTATGTGATTAGCCCGAGCAATAACTTGTCGTGTTCTGAATCCACAAGCCTGTTGTTTTCCATCTTTTGAGCCCTGCACCTGTCACTTGGGAACACTGGATGAGCCGTTCTGCCAAGGAGACATGCTTTGATTTCCAATGCCGTTCTCACTGGATGAGATGAAGGTTTTTTAATCTCTCTCTAATTAGTGGTATTTTCACTCCTGTTGAGGAAAGGTGTGTACATACATTCTTATTTTGTTTGTTTGTTTCTTAGAAAACTCATATCAACATGTAAAGCTAGGCTAAGTGCAAGCAGAATTTAGAAAGTAGAGAAAAGGAATAAGGAATGAGGGGTGGGGGAGAATGATGTATCAACACAACCATGACCACAACCACATCGCAATCGCTGCTCTCATAATGGTCATCACTTTACCACGGTCATTAACCACATTATATTCATCTCCACCATCCTTTTACCACCATCGCCATCTTCACCTCCATCATAATTATTATCACTTTAACATCATCATCCTACTATCATCTTCATCACCATCATCACAAAGACCAGCATCACCACAATCACCATCTTCCTCACTTCACCATAACCACTAACCTCCATCACTATCATCACTGCCATCAGTAACCCGACTACCCTAACAACTACCCTCATCAACTCCATGATCGTTTACACCATCACCACCACCATCACAACTACCCTTATTATCACCATCATCACTACCATAATTATTATAATTACCACCATCACCACTATCAGGGTCACTTCACCCTCATCACTACATCCATCATCAGCTGTATCAACACAATCATAACCACTGCTCTCATCAGCACCATAAACATCACTACTTTACCATCTATTGAATCATCACTACCATCATCATCACCATCTCTCGCATCAACATCATCACCATCTCTGGCATCAACATCATCATGCCATCATTTCCATCACTGCCATCATCATTATCATTATCAACACCACAACTGCCATTATCCTCTTTATCAGAATCACCATCACCTACATCATCACTGTCCCATTCTTCATATTCATATTTACAGTAATGAGAACACTCCCTTACTGACCACTTATTCTGTGGTAGTTTAGACAGACGTACATTTTGATATGACATTTCAGCTTTGCTATCAGCTTTTGTAGCAGGTAGATTCTTATCTCTATTTCACAGTGTGGGGGTGGGACATACAGGGAAGTTTAAACAAATTGGCCAAAATCTCTGGACCAGCAAGTGGTGAATGTGGGATTCAGATGGTTATGATCTGGATCTGAAGTGCTCCACCCTTTGCTTTGAGTGCTCAGTGTCTGGCTTGGGGTATTATATTGAAGGCTTGTGGAAATGGTTACTGAGGGTAAGACTCAGAAGACCTGATTCTGGTTCCCATCTGCTCTCTGTTAACCACCACGAGAGACCACTGCTTCACGCTAACATTGCTGGGGACAGAGCCTCTCCCGCTACTGTCCTGTCCTTGCTGTGGAAAATTGAAACCCCAGTAAAACTATGGAACAAAATAAGTATTTTTTTTAAATGTTACTTTCATCACAGCAGCAAACAAAGCAATACATAAAGCCAGCAGCCTACCTCTAGGGCATACTCCTCACAATTAGTCTATATTAATGAATATGCTGTTGATGTTAGCTTACCCGATGGGGACAGGATGTGGCCCCTATGCTACAGCCAGTAAAACCACATCAGAGATGTACAGGAACTGTCTAATACAGGTTTTCTTCTCTATGGAATGTCCCTCTCTTTGACTCTTATTTTTCTTCTTCCCCAAGTGCCTAAGGTCCCTTAGGGTCTGTTTGCCCTACAGGGAGTTCTGAGTGTCTTGTGACCCCAGCAGGCGTGGTAGACAGGAGCCAATGTCCTCGTCGGTTCTGCACCATGGCTGAGAACATCTTGGTGATATCTCCTCTGAAGCCCCCCAGTGCCTTCCGGTGACTGCCTTCTCTTCTAACCTGCACATGCTCATCTCTCTGGTTTTGTCCATGAACAGAGGTGACCTTGATAGCCACAGCTAAAAAGGTGCTTGTATATCTCTGCATCTTTCTTTGGACCCCTGCCATCCTTACAAGAACACCTGGATGGGCCGATAGAAGGGATGCAGACTAGGAAGACAGCCAGTCTGGAGCTAGCCAAGCCCAGGATGCCCGGAACACATTAGTCTGTGGACAATAACTAGTGGCGGTGGCTTTGCTCCACAAGGTGTGGGATGTCACAGAACATCATCCTGTCAGCAGATGATGAACATACCTGCACCTGGAATCAGCCTAGGGACAGTTGTACAGAGGGGTTTCTGGGCATGAGGCTGCATAGGGAGGCTACACTGAGCACTACTAAAGCCCCCTTTGCCTGAGGTCAGGCCTCTCTTGCAGCTAAGCTGGACTCCTTGCCCTGGAAGGTCCTCCCTCCTTTCTCATACCTTGCTGCCCCCTCTACTGATGAATGAGAAGTGTCTTCTGTAGTTCCTGCTTTTCATCTCCTGATCCCCAGTTGGTGGTGCTGTTTCGGGAGGTGGTAGAACCGTTAGGAGATGGATCCCTGCTGGAGAAAGCATTATCACTCAGGGCAGGCTTTCTGTGCTCAAACCCTCACTACACTTCTCAGGTTTCATTCTCTGCTTTGAGTTTGGGCTTGACGATGCAGTCAGTCTTCCTCTGCTGGCTGCGGCTGCAGTGCCACCCCTGCCAAGATGGACCCCTATCCTTCTGGACCTGTAGGCCCAGATCAACTCTTTTGTCCTTAAATTTCCTTGGTCACAGTAACAGAAAGTAACTATAAACCTCTGTCTTTTTTTTTCTTTTTCTGAGGCAGGGCTTTGCTTTGTAGCATGAGCTGGTGTGGAAGCTGCTGTCTTTCTGCGGGAATCTGCAGAGTGCTGGGGTTTCAGACACACACTGCCACGCCCAGCCTGTAATCTATTCTGCTTTTATCTTATTCCAGGCAGATTTTCGGCAAGTACATGAACCCTGACTACACAGAGGTTGTGAAAGCGGAGGTTGGTGGGTAAGGCAACCTGACTGTGGTCTGGCTGTCTCCATCCTCCCATGGATAGCAGCTGGAACTGTCTACCACAGCTGTGTGAGCCATTCCCTGGATAGCAAGGCTGCTCAGGCCTGAACACACACCCACCCAGATTGGCATGCCTTATGATCCTAGACCAGGCTACGGAAGTGTAGGCTGGGGCACCTCAGGAGCCAGTTGTTGAGATGTTAGGCTCAATTTTCAAGGTCACACAGACAGGAGGTGGTACTAGGGACAAGTGGCCTGCTGGTCAGACAGACTTCTGCTTGTCCCATTTCACTGCCATTCACAGTCTCTTTCCATACAGTTCAGATGCCATGTATTTGCCTTGCCTTTGTTCTGTCTGCCTGAAGCAGCAGTGCAGATGCCAAGGACACAGACTCAAACTGCTATAATCCTGATATTCCTGTAGGACAGCACCCCGAGCCCCGCAAGTACTGCAAAGTAAGCAAAGACCCGAGGGTCTTCACTTAGCTTACACACACACACACACACACACACACACACACACACACACACACACATGACAAGAACTAACAATCATTTTGCTATAATCCTGATATTCCTGTAGGACAGCACCCCGAGCCCCGCAAGTACTGCAAAGTAAGCAAAGACCCGAGGGTCTTCACTTAGCTTACACACACACACACACACACACACACACACACACACACACACACACACTGCTTAACAGACCTTTATTTTGAGGTTTTGATGGTGAGAATCCCCTCCATTGTTGGCTAGCCACCGACCCACAGAACACCCCTGTTACCTGCTTCCTCTGTGAAGTGCCTATTCTTCTTGGCATGAGACTCTTTTTTTTTTTTTTTTAAACTTTAATCCTTCTACTTCTCCCTCTCAAACTGACTTTATTAGCAGAGGAATCTCTTTTACTAAGTTATAATATTCACCAGGAAATTTTTTGTTTGTTCTCTTTCAAAATTTTATTTTTTCATCAAAGCAATTTGTGTGTGAAGGTAGTTTGTCTGTATGCATGTCTGAGCATTACATGCATGCAGTTGTCTATGGAGGCTGGAAGATGGCATCAGATGCTCTGGGAGTGGAGTTATAGCATAGGTGTGAGCTGCCATGTGGGTGCTGATAATTGAACCCGGGGTTCTAAAAGAGCAGCCAGTTCTCTTAACAGCTGAACTATCTCTTCAGCCCACTTACTCTTTCTTTTAATATGTGTGCATGTGACATGTGTAGGCATATATGTACATATGCATATGTGTGGGAATGGAGTTGTATCCCATAATTCATGTGTGGAGGTCAGAGGACAGCCTTAGGTGCAGTGTCTTCCCTTCCACATCATTTGGACAGTTCTTGTGGGTCTTTACTGGTAGCCCACAGCTTCTGAGGATTCTCTCGTTTCCACCTCCATCTTGCCATAGGAGATCTGGGATTACAGATGTGGGCTGCTTGCTGAACCCAGCTTACATGAGTTCTGGAGATTCGAATTCAAGTCCTCAGGCTTGTGTGGCATGTTCTTTACCCACTGAGCCATCTTCCCAGTTCCATTTTCATTATCATTCAGTTGGACATTTGCTGTAATTTGAACTTAGGCTATTCATTAAAGATTCATGAGTTACAACAGCCTTGGTCCTTACAGCAGCACTGTTGGGAGATGATGGGGTCTTTAAGAGGCAAGATGCAATGGGAAGTCTTAGATCATCGGATAAAGGGTCTTAAAAGGACAGAGGGACCTCAGTCTCCCATTCTTTCTCTGTTGAATATCCTGTCCATGAAGAAGTATTTTACCACACGCCTCTGCTGTGCTATGCTACCTCACCACAGGTCCAAACCAATGGCACCAGCTGGTCCTAGGTTGGAGCCCCTGAAGTATGAACTGCCACAACCCTTTGTTCTTTATAAGTTGGTTGTCCTGAGTGTTTATTACAGTCATGTTGCCTAGCTCAGCATTTATTTATCTGGATTATAGACTAAAGCAGTGGCCTTTCAGTTCAGGAGAAAGGGCCAGGCGGCATGAGTGCCCCCTGGCCATGTAGAAAGTCTGTCGTCATCCTTTGGGGTTACAGACTTCAGACTTGCTCTTGACAGGGACCAGCTAAGACTCAGACCTCTAGTCCCTCTAATGTGCCAGTTCTCCAGGGATGTAAACTGTTGACTCTCCCACCCCTGTAAGATGCACATGGGGCTCAGAGTGATAGAAGATGCAGAGCCTTTTGTTCAGAAGTTAAGAATTTCAGACTAGTAACAGCAGAGTCCTGGGACAAACGTGAAGTCTTCTGATCTCAGGGACCTCTGTTCTGCCAATCCACAGAGCCAGCCTTGGCCCTCTGCCTACTCTGCTCAGGGTTTCTAGGGAGGTGTGATTCTCCCAGCATGTGTTCTAGGTAACACCCTACAGATGATGCGCTGGTTTGGGTTGCAAGCCTAGGCACTGAGCAAGACTCTAAAGTATGAAACACTGGAGGAAAATTCCCCTAGACCATCCTCTGAAGGTATTTTTTTTTTCTAGAATTATATATGTCATTTCTATGCATATTAGTTATTTTTCTTTTCGGTATGACCAAAGTTCCTGACAACATAAGAGAGCAGAAGGGTTGTATTGACTCACAGTTGGAGGGGTTCAGCCTATCATCGTAGGGAAGGCATGGTGGAACAGCTCAGTTTTCAGCAGCAGAAGTGAGCAGTGGAGGCAGTTCAAATCCCAGTAGATAGGAAATGAATAACCAAGTAGGAACCAAAGTTAAATCTATCACTGTCATTGTCCTGCCTGTGTGACCTACTTCTGTAGGCCAGGTTACATGTCCTGGAGTTCTGTTACCACCAGCTGTGGACCAGATATTCATACACATGAAGCTGAGGAACTTATTTTACAAGGTATCATAACATGCTGATTGGTATTAATATTAATAATATTGACTTCAATGAAGTCATGAATTTTATTGCAAAAATGTTTTACTTACATAAACCTCCATGTCTTTTGCATATGGGAATCCCAGCAGTCTGAGGGGTAGCCTGAGCTCAAGGAGCAGTGGAAACCATGGCTGCCCTTGCTTGTCCTTCAGGCTTGCACCTCTGCTCATCTCTGCTTGGCTCAGCGGCAACAGGATGCCGCTTGCTGCCAATCGTCACTCCTGCTTAGTGAGATAGCAAGGAACGGGCAGCCTTCCACTAGGTTTGCTAAGCCCCTGGGAGCCCTCACTATGGGATATGGCTTCCATGGAACCTAAAGGCCTCTGTGGTAGAAAGGGGACAGGTAGAGGGTGGGGCTGGAGAAGGATAACTGGATTGGAGTGGAGGTCTTTTCCCCAGGGAGGGACTCCTGGACAGACTGTGTGCTTGACGGGCACACTGTTCTTTCAAGGGGCTTGCCTTTTTAAAATAAAGAGTTTATAGAGGATTCTGAGATAGAAACCCAATTCTTTATTGAGTGCCATATAACATTGAAGGGTAGGACTCCTGGTTGACGTGGCAGCTAAGGCTTCCACTATTGAATAGTCAAGACGTTTTAGAGACACACACTTACTGATAAGTATATTCAATAAGTGCCTGGCATTGTTTTTGACACCACTGCCTGAGCAGAGTCACAAACATGGCTCCGGTTTCCAGAGGCCGAGTGATTATCAGTAACATACACAAGACACCCATGAACCGTGCGATTCAGGACATAGTTGTTTGGCATGATCCGTGAGGTCGACTGCAACATTAGCTGTCCTCAAAGCTGCAAGGCAGTGGAGATGGAATTGCTTTATTCCCTGTTTGTTGTATTTTCTATATAAACTGTATCTTAGAAAAGATGGACAATATTCAGACTGCATTGGTTCGGTATGTAGCCTTTTCCTTCTGACAGTTTGAGCTGTGTGAATGGGACCTACCTGCAGCCAGGATAGAATCAGGGATGAGGGTTTGCTCCTAGCTATCAGGAACTGGTTTTTATCATTTTAGGAGATAAAGAATCAGTACAGCCTCCCAGCATGAAAAGTGCTTCTCCATGCTGGTCTTTCTTGAATCATTCCTGACCTAGATATTCTGCAGATACCCACCTGGGTCTCCTGGCCACATCTCTGCAGGACACTGTGCTTTCTCTGCTCTCTACATGCCAAACAGCCGTCTTCCTTGCCGGCTCTTCACTATACATAGTGCGGTGCTCCCTAGAGTTGAGTTAACACCTGGCAGCCTCATTGATTAACCATACCGAACAAAAAAGGGCAGGGCCTTCCTTCAATACTCTTCGCAAGGCCAGTTCTGCCTCCTTCAGCTTTTCTTTATGCTCTTTGTGGGGCAGCTCCTTACCCACCTGGAGTCTTTGCACTGCACAGAACCTGGCACAGGCAGGTGCTTCACAGATGGGAGTGGACACACACTGAGCTCCTATTGGGACAACCCTGCAGGTGGGGTTTACTTTTGTTAATTCTTTGAGAATTTTGTAAATGCATGCAATGTATTTGATCATATTCACCTTTTTACTCTAACTTTCCCCAGATCCATCTCCCACTCTCTCCCAATTTCATACCTCCCTATATGGGGAGGAAGGCTTTATCTTGGTTTACAGTTCAAGGGTACAAGCCGATGTTGTGAAGGAAGTCATGGCGGCAGGGACTTGAGGCAGCAGATCACATGACATCCAGAGTGAAGAAGCAGAAAGAGATAAATGTTGGTTCTCAGCTCACATTCTCCTTTTCCTTCAGTTTGGGGCACCAGACCACGGAGTATGCTTAATACGCTGCCCATATTAATTAAGCATAGGTATTCCCCCCTCAGTTAACCCAGTCTGTGAGTTCCCTCTTAAAGACATGGTCAAAGGTTTCTCTCTGAAGTGATTCTAGATCTACCAAGTTGACAATCTATACTAAACATCACTAGTTTACATCATCTAGTTACAAGAGTAGGAAGGCCGAGTTAGCCAGGGATTCAGGAAAAGTACAGGGAAAATTTATATTTAAAAAAAGTTTTAGTTGAAGTAGAATTATACTGCTTCCCCTTTTCCTTACCTCCCTCAAGTCTCTCCCAGATACCCTTCTCAGATGCCTCCCATGCCCTTCCACTCTCAGGATGATAACCTCTTTCTCTCTGGTTATATTTGGGGTGTGTGTGTGTGTGTGTGTGCATATATACATTTGTACACGTACACACACATACACACACACATACACACACACACACACACACACACACACACACATACTGATACTTGTATGTATATGGTTTCAAGGCTCACCACTCTGTATTAGACAACCAATAAAAGCACTCATTGCTAGAGAGGCTAATTTTCATCCCAGCTGTCAAGAATTGCCCAGTTGCCTACAGTTCTTTGTGTAGGGGTGGAACCCTGTGAAATTCTCTCCCTTTTACACTGACGTGTCCACTAATACTGCTACTGATCCAGTCTTGTTTATGTGGGTCTCTCCTCCTCCTCTTCCTCTTCCTTCTTTTCTCCTCCCCTGACCCATTGAATCCAGTGTGTGCTCCCTATATTCACACAGGTTTGAGGTCACCCACTGGAGAGTTGTGGACCTACCAGAAGATACACCCTTAAGAAAAATTGAGGCTGCCTTCCCAGGGAGCCATCAACTGCCAATAGCTCCTTCACTACAGGTGGGACGTCGTGAGCTTGCTGACTGGCTTGTTCTTGTACAAGTCTTGTGTGGACAGTCACAGATGCTGTGAGTTCATGAGTCCTGTGGTATTTTTATGTCCAAAAGATACTGTTTCACCACAGTCCTTTTTGATCTCTGATTTTTAAGGTCTTTCAACTCCCTCTTCCTCCACAGTCCCTAAGCCTTAGTTCAATTTTGTTAATGTGTCTCCTGTCTTTTTTTTTTAATTTTTATTATGAAAAAAATTAAAATTTAAACATACTTGAAGAGGCACAGACACTACAATTAACCAATCTAATCATTACCCTGACCTACAATTATCAACATGTCATCAGATTCTCCTATCTGCTTACCACTGTCAATGACACCTGCTTCACCTGTAAATGCTTTTGTCTGTGTCTTTAAAACTAGAAGGTTTAAATGTGACTATGCTTCCATACCTAACAAGATTCATAGTGTATTGACATTCTATCTACCCAGCTCTCATCTATCTACCTATTTACCTATCACAAACCTGCTGATCTATCTATCTATCTATCTATCTATCTATCTATCTATCTATCTATCCATCCATCCACCTATCCATTCATCTATCCTTTCCTTGGCTGTCCTTGGAGATCCATGGAGATCATTCCACATGGGAGAGGTCACACACTTGGCATGCTAGTGAGAACTCATGAGGAGCAAGGTCCCAAGCCGATGCCTGTGACCCAGCATTGCTGTGCTGTGCTCGCAAGGACTTCATTTAGATATGTTTATGAATTCTGGGTCCTTAAGTCATTATAGGGAGATAACGTGCCACTTGCCTGAAAGCAGAGAGGGCAAAGCAGGTGTTAAAAATCATTTCTAAGTTTGGGTATGGTGGCTCATGTCTATAATTCTAGCACTAGTAGGGCAAAGGCAGAGTGTTTAGAGCCTGCAGCCAGTCTGGGCTACATAGTGAGTTCCAACCCAGACTGGGCTGCAGAAAGATACCCTGTCTCGAAAACATTTCCAGCAATAGGGTCAATAGTTCTTTGACAAATAAAAGTCCTGAAGCCACAGCTTTTCAGCTCTGGGTGCACCTGCTTGCCTTGAGCTCGCCACTGTCAGCCAACAGAGCTGGATTTGAATTAGAGGCCTCAGCCTTCCATGTAAAGGCTTCATTTCAGTTTGAGGACTTTTGAGCAAGGCTCAGGGCCATCCTTTGTAATGTGTGCCAGTGTTTCCCAGCTCCAACTGAAGCATTACCATGGCAACAGAGAGCATGTGAAACCGACAGGTTCCAGAATGAACTGTTTGAGGCACACCAACGCAGAGCGCCGAGGGAGAGCTTTATTTTCTACATGATGGCACATCTGCTGTTAAGGAATGTTAACTCTGTATTTCTTTCTTCTCAAAAAGCATTGCTGGTACAGGGCAGGGAGATGACCTGGAAGATGAGAAGAAGAAAAAGGAAACTACTCCAGTTCTTGGTGGGGTGTCCTGGCTGGACCTTGGTGGGTCCTGTCTGAGCTGGTGGCTCTGTGGCTCCCCCTGCAGGCAAGCCACTGTGCCCTTCTCTGATGGTGTTTGTAGAGTCTCTGTCCTGAGCCCTCTGTGGACAGGAGATGAGACAGGAGGTGGGGGGGGGCGGGTGGACAAAGGATAACATAGGCTGCAATGTGGTGGCATAAGTGTTGCACCACTGAGAACAGGAAGTACAATGGTCTGCCAGAGGCTGGGAGCAGCTCTTCACTGGAGATGAGAGTTGTACTCAGGCTCAGGCAGGATTAAGGTGCAGGTGGGTGGGTGGGTGGGGGAGGGTGCAGTGAAGGGTAAAGAAGGTAAAGGGTAGGTGGAGGTGGGGAGTGGTAGAGAGTTGGTGGAGGGGGCTGGGTTGGAGGTGGGTGGTGTGACTCGTAGGTCACGGTACAAGTGGGATAGAGAGTGTATGGAGACATGTGTGATTGCACTGGTGAGGTGAAACCAGACTGGCTGAGGGAGGAGGTGAGTTGGGGTGGAGCTACGGTTAAACACATCAGGGATGCTTCAGCAAGCAGAAAGGCTTCTGCACACAATGCAGAGTGTCACTGGCTTTGCTGTACAACACAGCACTGTGCACAGGCATGCTTGATGTACAGTACACAGCACCATGCACAGTCACTGTGTCCTCTACCACACAGTGTGACAGGCTGTGCTGTACAATACACAGCACCAGGCACAGGCAATGTCTCAGCCACCATGCACTAGAGCTTGGCTGGGGAGCTTGACTAGAGTGTTTCTAAGATGGAGAAACAGAATCAAATTCTTCAGGGTAGAAGCAGTATTTATATTGGTGCTCATACATGCACACACACACATACACACAAAGGTATATAATACATCATACATACATACCACATACAGCACACAGCACAGGTCCACACATACCATACATATAAGCATATCCCCCACATATACATATATATATACAGACATACATGCACACAGAAAAACATACAACACGAACATGCCAATATACCATACCCAATAGACATACTACACACAATACACATAGACATACTACAAACAAGCATAATACACAAACATACCAACATATGTACTACATACAAAGCACATAAATAAGATAACACAGACCTCCATACTTTACATGCAAACATACCATACAAGTATGTGAACACATATCACACACTGTATCAAACACTCACACATCATGCTATTATACCAACCCACTATAGACTGCACCAACACACACATACATTAAAAACACACACCACACATAAACAACACTTAGCGCATATACTTCATACCCAGGCATACTTCCTATATACTACATGCCTGTGTATGACATGCATCCTGCATACCCACAACCCACATGCCAGATACACACGAGCATAACATGAACAGAATAGACTGGTCTGATTTTGGTACTAAAGATCTGGATTATAGAAAATAACTTTAAGAATGAGTAAGTGGAGCTTTACTATCTGGGAAGGCTGGGATGGACTTCTATATACGCTATCCCTGTGGCGTTTGGCTGTGGCCTTCAGGACTAACAGGATGTGCCTTGAGGGAAGGCTTGTAGGCAGTGTGGCACCTGTTTGTAGGGAGTGGGTGCTAATGAAGGTGAAGAGAAGCTGTGGTGTTATAGACAGCAGGTTGCTGCCTCCTGCTTGGAGCTTCTCCCTGAGACCCTGAAACTGCAGGGTTTTTTTCCTGTCCTTTTGTTTCCAGTAGAGTGAACTTAGGGACCCTCAGATGGGAGGCAACTGACTGAGGCTTCAGGGATGCAGTACTAGACACCTTTGGGGTGGTCCCCTTGGCGCCTATGTGCACCATTGGATTTAGAGTCCTGGGTCAAGGGCAGAGGCCCTGCTGCAGCATGGCAGGGTAGAGGCATGACTGTCTGTGGGAGGGCTCTAGCCAGCTAAGCACCTCTGTGTCTGACTGTCCTTGCTGCCTGTCTGTCACGATTCCTGTTCTCTCCTTGCTTTTATGGTGAGGGAGGTGTGTCTGCCTCCCTCTCTGAGTAAGGGCTTATATGCAGGGAGGTCTGACTCAGAGAACAGGGCAAGGATGCCTCTTCCTGTCTAGGAAGTGGGAGTCAGACCCAGCCCCAGGCCAGCCCTTCCCCAGGCAGTTCCTCCTTCTGTTTCTACCCACCCCCTACTAGGCATCTCTCCTTCGTTTCTTTGCCTCCTCTCTTTTCAAACAAAGGTTTCCATCTTGACCCCTCTCCCTCCTCTATCTATTAAGCATCTTTTCTGCTTGCCTTCTTTTTCCTCTCTCTTCTGCGCTCCATTAGTCCTCCCTCCACACCCCACACAGTCTTCAAGCTACACTTGGAGTGCGTCTCTTTGAGGCCCTTTGCTGACATGTGCCACCCTGGTCATACTGTAGCCCCGGTTTCAGTTGAGACATCACCAGTGCTCAGTCATTAACTGAGAAATGCAGGTGCTGAAATGGGGCCTGCAGTAGGGGCTGGTGCTTGCCTGGTAAGTACAAAATCCTGGGTTTGTTCTCTAGCCCCTTTTAAACAAGACACGGTGGCATGAGCCTGGAAGAGAAGCAGAGAGAATCATATGTTCAAGGCCATTCGCAGATGCATAGTATCTTGGAGGCCAGCTTAAAATCCATGAAAGCCCCTTTCAATAAAGGGGGAAAAAAAAGAAGAAATGAAGGTCTTCACAGTATCTGAGTAGCCAATAGTCCATGTCATCCTGCTGTGTGTAGGTGACAAAGACAGTTAGCCATGTATACGTATGTCCTCCCCTGGGGTCTGGGATCTGCTCTCTAGGCAAGAGCACCCAAGCCCAGAAGAGAGTCCAGACTCCGTAGTATGTTTCCTTCACCCAGAACCTCCCTAAGGCTTCAAGCACCCCTTCATCTCCCACAAGTCCAAGGCCATCTTGGACTCTCTCTCCCCTTCTATTTGCTGTAATTTCTCCATCCTTGGATCTGTGCTGAGCTTTCTCCACTGGGTTCCAAAGGGAAAGAGGAAACATTTGTTCCTATAGCCAAAGGGCTGCCTCTTGATATCGTATTCTAGAACAAACCAACAGGTAAAGACAGTGCCATTCCCATGTTCTAGTCCACGGCCAACAATGCACACTTGAAAAGCCAGAGCTGTGCACAGTGCCTCACGTATGTACTCTGTAATCCCAGCTCTCCGGAATGGGAGGTCAGAACTGTCACAAGTTCAAAGACAACCTAGTCTGTAGTGTAAGCTCCTGTCTCACAACCCCTAAAGTCAGATCTGGAGTCATAGCTCATGTAGTTGAGTATTTGTTACATACACGAAAGCCTAGGTTAGATCCACGGGCTTGCATAAATATGGGGGTAAACATTTGTAACCCCAGCATTTGGGAGGCAGGGATAGGATCAGAAGTTAAGGGTTGTACTCAGCTACATGACTAGCCTAGGATAAAATCCTAGTAAAAAATCCTAATAAAATCCTATTTCAAAAACTAAACAAAAGGTTTCCTACCCCCCATCACCACCAAACAAACAAAAGTCAACAGAAATGATCTTTTCTTCTAAATTATTAATAATAGGAGACTCAGACCTTTAAAGCCAGAGATTCCACAAAGCCTTTCCTCACTGTGTGAAGGCCAAAGTGAATGAGTTTTCTCTAGTGACAAGGACAAAGTGGTCCGGAATCTGTAGCCTCTGATCCAGGTACAATTAGAGCCAGACTCTTGTTGGGTTTCTACAGGTTAGCAACCGTGAACCCAAAAGATCGCTTCTGCACAGCTTATAGCAACATGATATACCAGCCTTCTCCTCCAGGTTGTCAGACCCGGAGGCTCTGGGCTCTGGCCCTGAGCCAGCCCTTCTGAGCAGGTAGCGTGACTCCAAACTGTCTTCTGGTGCATTTAGATGTTATCAACTTAGTGGCTGAAAGAGGAGACCACAGATATTTACAATTAGGGCCTAATTCAGTGAGTCTCCAGAGAGCCAACAGCGACCTTCCATCAAACCACAGCTATACACTCTTTTCTGGATATTTGGTGTCACTGTCTCAAGGAAAAAAGTCTTGGAGAATTAAAGTCAATTCTTTGTATTAAAAAAAAATCCTCACATTTTTATTACTTAAGACATAATTTTCTCCTTCACGAATCTTTATTAGTCAAGAAAAGACTTGTCCCTTTCCCGCCCCCCTCCCGCACCCCCCGGAACCAAAGTTCCTTTGTTCACCCCTCAGCAATGCTTAACCTCTTTTGATGGCACACTGGAGGCTAATAGGAAGTCTCTCTGCCCTGCTGGGTTTCAAGGATGAGAGCACACGGAACACTGATTGCAGAGCCAGGGAAGACACCCAGCCTTGAGAGGTACAGGTGCGGCTGGAGGGGACTGCACAAGCCCTGCGGATTCACATCTGTCATTTCCCGCGCCTTCATTTTCTGTGATGTTTGGCATTTATCGTGGGGAATGCATCGTCCTCTGATGGTTTGGGATGGACTCGTCATAGAGTTTGCCCTTGGGGAAGAAATCACTGTGGAGCAGAGAGAGAAGCTACCAAGCTCCTGAGCTGATGGACAGCCATCCATTACCTGTCTAGGAAGCAGCCACCCCACAGGCTGGTCCTACTGGCCTCTTGCAGTCACATCTTCCCCAAGTGGCCACACCCATCCTCCCAGAACTGGCCTGGGCTTAGGCTACTTCTCTGTCTATCGAATAGAGCCCTGAGACCACCATCTTCACTATAGCCTGCCACCTGCAACTAGCTAAACTAGACAGATCTTACCTAACTTGTGCCACACCAAGATATTAACTTTTAAGTGGGTTAGTATTCTATCAGTTAGTATTCTATCATTTGTGGGTCTCAGGGTCGAGGATGGAGCTGTGAACCCTTCTCTCTTGTCATTCATTCCCTAGAGGAGCCATTTTTCTGTCCTAGTTCTAGGCTCTTATTCCTGGATAAGAAGTGCTTGGATGTTTTTTCCCATCAGGGGACCGAATAAGGACTCACTCATGGGCACTGAAGTGGCCAAGGCACTTTGGGTAACTGACATCAGAACAATGGGCAGAGAAGAGCTGCTGCTTTAGCAGAAGCAGCCATCACGATTGATCTAAGGAGTAAAGGATGCTGTTCCACACAGGGGTGAAGGGTCACACACCCAATCCTGGGAGTCACCAGCTGCTTCATATCAGGTGACAATGGTTGAATCATCAGTCAGCAATGACATCGACAAGTTCAGAATGCCCAGGGCCTCAGACTAAGGAGCGAAGACCAGGTCACCTCATGACACGAGAACAAATCAGACTAATGGGGTGCTGGCTGAGGGACAGAGGATTCTAGATGAAGTGTCTCAGGGAGCAGTCACCATCTGGAACTCTGGCAGCAGCCAAGTGAGTGCAGCCTCTGATCTTCACACCCCCAGCGGTTCCTCTGGCCATTTCTCAGGACTTGGAAATGGAGTTGACCCAGAGGGGTAAGTGCTAATCTCAGGGAGGCCTGGTCTGTAATAGACACAGCTGCCCCCAACTGTCCTCTTGCTCCAGTTTTGACTCTAGCATCAGTTAGAGCAGGTACTTGAAAGGATTTTGATCCACTTAGTGCTATCAGGATCCCCCTTTGATAGCAGAGTGAGCTCAGCGTGAGCAGGAACAACCCAGAGGCCCTGCGTGAGAAACCGCGTCTACCGGACACACAGCGGCTGGTTATGGCTTCTCTCTGCCCCTCCACCAGAAACTGCCATAATGTTTCTTGTAGGATATAGCAGCCCTACCCACCAGTAACACGCAAGATGGCTCTGTCGCTCTGTCTCCTTGCATCGTTTTCTCTGTTCTTTACTTCCCTTACTCTACCCAGGATTCCCAGGTAAAGCAGTAAGAAGCCGCCTTAACCTTTCCTTGGCTGTATTAATTTCTTTTCTCTTCGCTATGACCAAATGCCTGACAAAGCAATTTGAGGTAGGAAGGATTAATTTTGGCTCCGGTGTGAGGTGGTATGGTCCATGATGGCCAGAAGGTCGAGGCAGCGGATGAATCCAGGTTAGTGGGAGTCGATGCTGAGGACTGCTTTTCTCATCCTGTCTCGGTAGAATTGGAAACAGAGGAAAGGTGAGCTCTGGGGCTCAGCTGGCTTCCTCGCTTTTCTTTTTATTCAATCTGGACCCCCAAGTCCTTTTAGATGGTACCACCTGCATTCAGGATGAGGGTCCCCTCCTCATTTAACCCTCTCTGCAAATTACCTCACAGACATGCCCAGAAATGTGTCTTGTAGATGATTCTAAACCCAGTCAAATGGACATTAAAAAAATTAGCCATCACAGTTGGGAACTCAGCTTCGTTCATGGTGTGTGATGGCTTTGGTGGCACCTTCAGAGAGGTACATTGCAGAGGAGGCCTGTGGAGGGCATGCACAGAGAGTGAAATTTAAAAGGGAGAGGGGAGTGTTATTTGGTCTAGGAACATTGCATAGAAAGACCATTCGGAGGCACAAGTAATGTGACAGTGGCACCCTCAAAAGATCATGTTTTCAGAACAATTTTAGATTTATAGCCAAATTGGAGGAGGGGAGCTGTGAGGTTTCCCGAATTTCCTTGCTTCTCATTCTTCCCATTGACGACTTTTGCATTCAGTTGGCCAATAGCAATTACTCATAGAGGGGCTGTGCAATTAGAGTCTCATGTACCATGATGATGGTTGGGGTAAGGGTAAGGGTAAGGGTGAGGGTTAGTTTTAGGGACAGGGTTAGGGTAGGGTTGGGGTGCGGTTGGGGTTGGGGTTGGGTACTGAGATGACAGACACGTCTTCATTCTGCAGGCCAGGCTGGCAGGCAGTGGACTACACGTTCAGGTCCAGTTTGCTGTTTTATCCATAAAGCTTTATGGACATATGGGCTCATGTGCCCACTGCTTTCAGGCTGCAGGATCGAGGTTGGATATCTGCTCTGGGGTCTGAGGAACCTACAAACATACTCACTACCTCACTCTTCGTGGAAAAGGTTTGCAGCTTCCTACTTTGGACAAGGACTGGGGGCACCGGTGGGAGGTTTCCAGTGAGGAAGCAACTCCACTGGATGGTTTGGAAAGATCTCTTGGTCAGGACATACAGGAAGTAGGGTTGGCCTGGCCATGCGCTGATGTGAGAGTTGTCTACAGTGGCCTGGGGGATGGGATGATAGGGTGATGAGTATGGAGATGAGGACAGCACAGCTGGGAGAGCCCTGGAGACAGTGGAGGGGAAGGTGGGATGGAGCTGGGACATGCAACAGGTCTATACTTCATCTGTACTGTCAGCTCCAGGGCTAGACGCCACCTTCTGAGTGATCAGGATCTCAGTTGTCTAGGATCTGTGGTCCTCTGTTTTCTGTCCTCAAAATGAAGTGGGCTGGCTCCTGTGGCTGTTTTCATTATAAATATCAACAAGTCTGATAGTGCTTAAGACTGTTTTAGGGTAGAAACACCATATAAGGTTGTTGTTGTTGTTTGTTTGTTTGTTTTTCTAAAAGAGCCTTGACTGTCATGTGTGCAGTTGACTTTCAAGCATGCCAGTGACTTGATGAACAGGATTCTAGGTGTAGGGCTGGGGCGATGGCTCAGTGGGCAAAGTATGTGAGCATGAGAGCCCAAGTCTTAGAACCTGTGTAAGGCTGGGCATGGCAGCATGCACCTGTAATTCTAGTGCTCATACAAGGAGGTGGGAGGCAGAGACACAAGAATCCCGGGGTCAGATAATCTGGCTTATGGACTGACAAACAGTGGGAAACCTGTCTCCAACAGGGTGAAATGTGAGAACTGACTCAAGGCTGTCCTATGACCCACCTCCTCATGCATCCTGTGGCGCGCGTGACCCATGTGCTCTCCCTCCATCCCTCCCTCCGTCTCTCCCTCCCTCTCTCTCTCTCTCTCTCTCTCTCTCTCTCTCTCTCTCTCTCTCTCTC
>NC_034596.1:27614602-27622102 GCF_900095145.1 Mus pahari
CACACACACACACACACACACATACACACAGATATGACTGCAGGTTTGTAACTGGGTAGGAGGTCACCACAAGTGTCCTGAGCACTATCTTCCTTATATAGGCAACAGCATGGGACCCTGGGCCTGGTGTATGTACAAGGCTTTGGAGATGCTTCTAGAATCTACTCCTGAGGTCATGCTATTATTTATGTTTGGCCACACGTCTTTGTAAGTAAAAAATCCTGGAAGAAAGGAAAAGTCGCCCATACATTCCATTCAGGCCCTTGGATTTTTACCATCGATGATGCTTTAGACTTTTTTTTTTTTTTTTTAAAGCTTTTAAACCTGCACCTCTGTTTTGTTCTCTCTCCCCCTTTTATAGTCTGTCTTTGTATCAGTAGTGGGTTTTTTTTTTTTTTTTTTGTAAATTAAAATTAAAATTTAGCACACAAAGGAATAGGTTTCATTACGGCATTTTGACCCAAGACTTAGAAAGTGGCAGAGGAAAATACTCCAAGATCCAGGCTCAGGCGAGGGCTCTCTGCAAATGGCCCTGATAAGCACAGGACATAATCCGCGCAGTTGACAAATGGGATCGCATGAAATTAAAAAGCCCTGCACAGCCAGGCAAGCAATAAACTGAGTGAAGAGACAGCATGCGGGGTGGGGGGGGATCTTCACCAGCATCCATAGGCTATCTTTTAAAAGTATATTACATACCTGTTGTAATCTTTTCTAATTGGTAAGTAATTTTGTGCTGTTTGAAATTTAAGTTGAAGGCCAGACCACCCAGAATGCACTATCCTGCCTATCTAAAATTTAATAGCAAATAAATTGGCCCATAGATTAAACTACATCATTTAGGTTAAGTTAAATTCCCTCGTACAATTAAAATTCAGATTGTTTTATTTTTCTTCTTTAAAATAGTCCTGTGTAAGTGTCATAATGATTTGTGTGTAGGTCAGAGGTGAATGTCAGGCACCTTCCTCAGCTGCCCTCCACGTGATAATTTTGAACGTCTCTCACTGAACTGGAGTGAGCTCCAGTGTCCAGTGAGCCCCAGGGATCATGGAAGGCCTTCCAGAGGGTGAAGACTTTGGGTGTCATTCCAAGTGTGAAAGGTGCACGTCACCATGCCCAGCTGCTTCTGTGAGCCTTGGTGATCTGAACCCAGATCCTCATGTTGGCATGGCAAGCACATCACCCACCGAGCTATTTCTTCCTGTAGCTTTATTTTTATGACAGCACAATTATTTGATATGATCAAAGTTTATGACATGTTCACTGTTTTATACAAGAAAACAACTCTTCTCTGGTTGGTTGGTCTATCTATCTATCTATCTATCTATCTATCTATCTATCTATCTATCTATCTATCTATTTTTGGTCTCAACCCTCTGATGCTCACATGGGGTTTAGGCACATGGCAATTCTTGCATCCTTGGATCCCACCGGCTTTGCCAGTGTTTGCGGGATCTTCTCTGAGGGTCCCATATGAGCTTGCTGTAGGCCCCACCTCTGTCTATCTATTCTCTGATATTTCTTTATGGGCACAACTTCAGCCCACAGTGATGTCTACCCAGGGATCACAATTGCATGCATGTTCACATGCTAAAGATCCTTGCTGGTGTCTTCATCTCCAGCTTCCGCTTGACCTGAGTCTCCTACAGTAAGTCCTGCTAGCTCTCCATCACTGTCCTGAAACACCACGTTTGCACTGTCCTGTAGACATTCCCATAGCCCTCCACATCTTGCTAACAGCCCTGGAAGCTCCTGTGTCTCCTGCCTCTGTCTGATATTAATCCTGCTGGCTCCACCTCCTACCACATCCCTAACCTGACCCCTTCTCCCAGGGCACTGACCAACCTTACCCTTGACCACCATTAGCTCTGTCCAGGGCTGCTGCCTAATGGATCTCCCTAGCTATGTCCATTTTCCATGCAGGAACTACAATTATCCTTTAAAAATGTAAATTGCTTCCCATCAGTGCCCTTTTAAACTCTCTTAATATTCTCCTCTCACACTTGGAATGACATCCAAAGTCTTCACCCTGTCTGGAAGGCCTTCCATGACCAGAGCTTTCCTGTTAAATTTCTCAGAGTGCTATAGCAAAAAAACCAGGGATGTTATGCAGCCCACTCTGTTCTTGGGTATCTTTTGCTATGCTAATGTTTTAGAATGATGTTACTGGTCTGTTCCTTACAGTTTTAGATCAGCCTAGAAGATCCTCTTGTGATTTTAGGGAAGACAATATGTCTTTCAGATTTATAACATAAAACACTGCCTTCTGTGAACTCCCTTTGTTACGTTTTGTTTAAAATGCAACGTCTCTGGTCTGGGTGAACTGGTTTTATTGGGAAGGGGTTCTCTACTTGCAAAGCTCTCTTCCTTCCCCTCAGTGTCACTCATTCTCCTTCCTGCTCACTCTAGAAAGTCCCATGTTCTTGTTCATCAGCTATTTTGGGTCCTCACAGTGTCTGATGGCTTCGTGTCACCATCTGGCTCCCTCAGATCCTGCTACACTGTGTCTAGCCTTGCATCCCAGCCACCCCAGTTCTGTCTGAAGTTCCTTGAGCTTCACGGTTTGGGGGCTTACTATTGTGCACGACTTTGAGCCTCACATGATAGGAGTTGTGGTTCTCTGACTCATGGTTCCACTTGAAATCATGCCTTGAGCATGTACTCATTGTACTTGCAGATTTAGTGAAAGAAAGTTGGGATGCCCAAGCCATTAGTCATGCAGTTTTAGACCTGATATCTTTGACTTCTAGCATCATGACCTGATAGTAAACTGATGATACCCAAAGAGGAGCTAAGGAGCTTAACAGTTCACTGGGCATCCAGACATCAAGATCTTCGTGGGCTACAGCAGCTAAGAAAAAGTCACATGGAGTGGTGACCCCAACACAACTGGGTTCTCTTGCAATTCTTGGGGCTAGAAATGGAATGCAGGGAGGTTCTGGAAGGGGACGTTGTAATCTGTCCTCCAATCTCCTGTTGCTCACACTCCCTGGCATTCTTGACTTGTAGCTCCATCCCACCAATGTCTGCCTTTGTCCTCACAAGCTGTTTCCCTTGTCCATGTCTTTCTCTCTTCTTTTAAAAGACCAGCAGCCATACTGAAGTTAGTTAGAGCTAAAGGAAGTAGAGCATGATCTCATCTTAACTTGTCCAGTCTGCAAAGACCCTGTTCTAGTTACAGCCATATTTGTAAGACTGAGAGTTAGGCTGGGCGGTGGTGGCGCATGCCTTTAAACCCAGCACTTGGAAGGCAGAGGCAGGTGGGTTTCTGAGTTTGAGGTTCAAGGCCAGCCTGGTTTGCAGAGTGAGTTCCAGGACTGCCAGGGCTACACAGAGCAACCCTGTCTCAGAAAACAAAAAACAAAACCCAAAACTGAGAATTAGACTTTTTCATTTATTAGGAGACACACAATTCACAAGGACTGTCTCAGGGAAGCGTGTCCTAGAGAGAAGTTTCTGGGCCACATATGAGTTGCATGTTGACTTTCTTATGAATGATCAGGTTGCTTGCTAGATGTCAGTGGGCCTATGCTCTGATTTGCCAGCCATGTATGAAGGAGCCAGAGTTTCTCTGCTTCCCACCAGTGGGTTTTATCGCTACAGTGTCAATCTTAGACATTCTAGTCGGTGTGCAGTGGTCCCAGAGGACAGAGGCCTTATGAATATTTTCACATGCTGATTTGTGCCGTGCAGCAGGGATAATGGCTACATCCAGAAATGAGTGGGATATCACCAGCCACAGTTCTAAAGAGGTTTAGGAGGCACAAGTACCTCAGGCATAGGAATACAGATGAAGACCCTGATAAAATTGTCCCAGAAAGATTATATTCTGAGCCAAGGAGTGGGGTTTGGGACAGAGCATTTGTCTGTGGAATTTTCCACTCTCTCTACTCCCTCTCATTGCAGGTGTCTGAACTCTACACATACATGCTTCCTGCTGTTCCCTGTTCTGTTAGAGATCAGCTCATCAAATGTCCACGGCGGGGGCCAAGCAGCTGCGTGCATCGGGCTGGGGAAAGCCAAGTTTGTTTATGCAAATGTTGTTTTATTTTAGTCTCTCCAATGCCCATCTTGGGGCTCTAATTCTTAGTCAAAGGCTGTGAGAGAAAGGCCTATAGTGTTTGGATATGGGGCTTTGGCTGCCAAAGAAGCACATTTCTCTGCTCATCTCTCATGTCGAGTGGGTCCTGCCTGAGCAGAGAGCTCACAGGCCCCACAGCTCCAGAGAGGTGAGATGGTTGCACCTGATGAGCCTGAAAAGGCCTTCACTGCAAATAACCCTTTCTCTTAAATTTCCATGACTCAGAGCTCAGGGAATAGCTTACCTGCATGCATGAATCCCTGAATTCAATTTCCAGCAGCACACATGCATGCATATGTGTACGTATACACACACACACACACACACACAAACATCTTGTTGTTCTAGTATTTCTCTTCCTTACCATGAAGCTATGGTATTAATTCTGAGCTTGGTCCACAGCAAAGAGAAAAATACCCAACTATAGTAATGAACCCACAGGCAATTATATTCTAATAAATTCTTGTATTCTAAAAACAAGAAAGTTTCTTTTTGAATCATATGTTAAATAGATACCAGAAAATTGTGTGTGTGTGTACACAGATGAGCTTAATTAAGTAAATAAATATGTTTCATAAAGTTTATGTATATGCTATAGTTGAAAAGAGTATTTAGCATTTTGGAAAAAGCCCTGGCAGAAGTATTATTTTAACAGATTCATTTGTGTGTGTGTGTATGTGTGTGTGTGTGTATGTGTGTATACATATGAAGTTCAAAGGTTAACCATAACTGTCATTCCTCAGGACTCACCCACTTTGCTAACTGACAGAGTCTCTTTCTGAGACCTGAGACTTGTTAATTTTAGGTTAGGCTAACTTGCCAGCAAGCCCCAGAAATCTGTCTGTCTGTCTGCCTAGCCCTGGGATCACAAGCTTGAGCCACCAGTCCTGACTTTTACATGAGTATTGGGGATAGAACTTGGGTCCTCACGCTTGTGTGACGAGCACTTTATAGATAAAGCCATCTCTTCAGCCAGAGCAGATTCATCCTGACATGTCCATGTTAGGAAGTGATATCAGGGGGATAGTGCGGGGAGCTGGTTTGTAGTGAGAGCACATGTGGGTGTATATTCCCGGTCTGTTTATGTAAGATTGATGCAGCTCTGATATCTGACTGCTTCACTGCAAGGCACACCTCTCTCTCTTCCATGTTTTCCCCCCAGTATCTTTCTAAACCTTGAGGTCCAACCCTTTCCATCCACACAGGACAAGACTAACTAGAAACAGCCCTTGGCCCCCTCTTATAGTATTTGTTTCATTCTTGGGTGGAAACACATCCAAGGTTCCTGAATCTGGTCATCTCCATGGAGAGCACATGAACCAGTGTGATACTTTAAGCCCAATAATTAGCATACCTAGCAGGGTCAGTGCAGACTGTGATGTGGAGTCACATCCTAGACTCATAGAGGCTTTGGTGTGTGTTCCTAGCCGGAAGAGACCTGTGGGTGGGGTCAGCTTGGGTCGCAGGAATAAAGACAAGTCTGGTATTTGGGTAGTAAGAATCCCAGTGCTTCTATACTTAGAGTTCTGTCAAAGTCATCAGTGTCTCCTGTGTCAAATCCCACCATGCTGTCCACCTCTGCTTTTACTGCAATCCACTTGTCCTCCTGCATCATTTATTCCTATCCCCCCATCCCTTCAGGAGGCTCTCAGTTCATCGGGTATCTTATGTTCAGAAGCAGCAGTGATTACAAAACCAGGCAGCAGTGACCAGTCTTGTCTGGGCCCGACCTGCAGGGCTCAATTCTTCACCTGCTGATTCCTGGCCCTTCCCAGCTGGGCCTTACGCTGGACTTCTGCCTGCCTGCTGACATCGGTGTTACTGGTTGTCCTTTCTCAGGCAGGGAGGGCTGCCTCTGCTGCCTCCATTGTACCCTGGGACCTGGTAGCCAGCAATGTGTAAGACTGGCCTTTAGTCTCTCCACTCAGCACAGTACCATATCCAGCTCCGATGGTAAATCTGGGAAGGTCACTGTAGGTGGCTGGTGATACAGGACGTGGAGCTGGACTGTATCCTGTTGTACACTGAGCCTGGTGCTGAAGGTTTGAACCACACCCTCACCCTGAACAAGTGCATCCTGGGAAGACCCCAGCTGCTGTCTACCACCCCAGTGAGATTTTCTGTCCTGTTAACTTTCACTCTTAGCATCATCCGGGCATCATCTGGACTGAGCATGTGGCTGTAAGGAGGGCGTGTCAGGGTAGGAAGGTCAATGGATTTTCTTCTTTCTGACAAATGGAGTATTTTAGATGGGATGCACATAGTATAGAGAGGGTCAGAGTCACGTAGAGAAAATAAAAACGTCAGGGCCAGAGCTATGGGCACCCAGGGAGGGAGGAAGTACGCCATTAATTCTAGATAGTGCGTTGAATAGGGAGGGCAGCGGGCTTTCCAAGAGAGGAGCTGCCTGGGTACCCATGTGCCAGGACACCACTTTCTGTCCTTTGTAAGCCCCAGAGCTGTAGGGATGCAATGGGAACATCTCAGAGGAGACCCAGGAGGCCTTGAGGTCCTGATCCAAAGTCCCGTACTACCCTGCCTCCCAGGAAGCTTTGGGATTATGTTCCCCAGAAGGGGTTGGCTCTATCTCTATCGATCTGCTTGGAGAAGCTGTATGATATCGGAAACGAGAAAAGTAAAAATTTTGTATCTAAGCTCCTGTGCTGAGAGCATACACCAGGACCTATAAGGGGCCCAGTCCATTACAAGCCCACGGGCAGGTTCGGTTTCTTCCTTTCAGCCCCAAGTTTCAGGTCTATCAATCCCATTTTTTTTTTTTTTTTCCTTGCTCACTGTACTCCAGCTCCGGGGTGGCACGTTGGTATTCCTTGCACACCATCAGCCACATACTCATGAAATCTGACTTATTTAGTGGCAATTGAGTGGTCACTGACTTGTGATAACATTTCCTTCTGCCTTGAAAACTGATTTCTATGCCCCTATTGCATGGCTAGAAATGTGATTTTCAACATCACACTCAATTCCTGTGCCCAGGGGTAGGAACCTCTATGAACTCCCAACCTCTCTGTGCTGTCTAGAGCTTTCCAAGGCAAAGGCTCTGACTATGACCCACGCCATCAGTATCTAACCTCATCCTACCCTATGTGGGCTCCCACATCTCAGCTCCTGCTCCCAGCTTCTACCAAACATGAAGGTTGCTGGTATTGGTAACATTTATCCTGGCAAACCTGAGGAGTTTTGGTATTGTCTCTGGGTCATCACAAAGGACGTCCTAGTATCTTTGGGGATATTGGTAGCCTGCCTGGGTTGCCCATGTGTCTGAGAATATTCCAACGGGCCTCTGTCCTTGAGGTTTCTTATGCAAAGTCTGGGGAGAGGAACCCACAGAAAGCCATATGAGTCTCCCATGCATTTAGCAAATGTTGGAGGGCACAGCTCTGTCAACAGTGGATACACAG
>NC_034596.1:27627102-27633587 GCF_900095145.1 Mus pahari
TTTAGCCTTACCAGGAAAGATGACTCTGAGGTGTGATTCTCAAGCGTCTTTGAATGTCCTGTCCCTGAGCTTTCCTGCCTGGTGGTTTTAGTGCCCATCACAAGGTCTCAGCTGTCCCGTGCTCAGTGAGACAATGATTTTCATCTCAATCATCCTGTCCTCACTTGACAGCGTTCCTCTGTCTTGATGACTGACCTTACCCACTCTCAGGTAATTATCATCCCAGAATAGATTAATAGATTCTTCTTCAATTTAAAGATTCACTCTCTATCCTTTGTTATACTTTTTGATGTTCAAATTATTTCAATTTCTTCATCAAGACCCTGTTCAGTGACTTCAGTCCCCACGGGTCCAAATTGGTTTCTGAGAAGTAATCACTGATTTTCAACGGGGCCTTTTTCTGTGTGCTGTGGGTGTGGCCCTGCTTCCTACATAGCCTGGTACCCAGTGGCTTACTGAACATTCCATGAGCTCTAACCTGGTGGCTGCAAGCTCTTTTGAGTTTCTGCATCAAGTCATACTTGATAATTTCATTCTTTCCCTCCAGCTATTTGTTTCTCTTGTTAATGAGCTGGTCACAACCTTCTGTATTGTGCTACTCCCACAGAAGTTAAAACCAAATACAATGGGGGAAAAAAAGTTCATTTCTAAAATAGCTGGATTAGAGTCCAAGGTCGCACAGCAGTGCCACTCCCTGGTGACTAAGCTTTCAAATATATGAGCCTATGGGGGCCGCTCTTATGAAACCACATTTCATCTTTCATCCCCCTCCTCCACGATGAAGTTTCCACATTAAATATGTTTGTTCTGGGTTATTAATGGCATACTTTCTCCCATTAAGAGAGACCTCCCCTTCTTAATCACTATTATTTTTTTTTTAAGTTCTAATGGGGTTTGAAGCTTACCAAATCTGTTCTGCATTTGAGATCATTATAAATCCCCTCTAATAGGATAATGTGGTAACCTAAAATAATGCTTTAAAAGTGAGAACTTACTTGAGGGGCATGGGCCTTCTTCGATATCTTTCTGTAACTTCTGCATTTAGATCGACATTCTTAGCCTTTTAGACTTTACATATGTCTTGCCTTTCTTAGGTTCTTTTCCTGGTTCTCCAAAATCATTTAATTTGAGAAGTTTGTGCATTCTGTTCTTAAGCTTCTGGAACAACGTGCTTCCCGTGGTCTGACTTGCGCTGCCAGGCAAAGGGAGGAGTTTAAACTACATTCTTCTTCAGCTGAAGTGCTTTAGGTGTCAAGCGACCAGGGCTGCCAATGGGCAGCTGGACTGTCCACAAGGATCCTAGTTCCAAGCCTCACAGAGCCATGTAGGCAGAAAGTAAGCCACAGGATAAAGGCCTGGTCCCACAGGGCCACCCTGCCTACATGGCATTCAGAAGGTGGCCCAATGGCTCCCTTCTGGTCAAGTGCTAACCTCTGCCCTGTCATATACAGATCTTCCACTTGCTGTGAGCTCCTATCTCCAGATCTATGGATGCAGGTGTGCTCACAGGATCCTTGTGAGGGAGATGAGATGTTCCTGGAGAGGGTTGCAGGCTAGCTGCTGCCTACATACCATCCGGGGTAGCTCAGCACATGATCCCACTGGAGAGCAGTTACAGGCTCCCTGTGATTTTCATTTCAAGTTCTGTCGGCAGTTTTGGCATTTCTTTACCCCAGGCTATGCTGTGGCTCCTCTGGGTCACCTGTGCTCCCCAGCCACAGGTGTATCATGCATGGGTGCCTGTGTGCATTTTTACCTCTGTGAGAGAGTATGATACTTGTGAATAGTGTCATCTATGTATACATAGACATATGAAAATATAAGCTTGTCTGTGCACCAGTAGGCATTGTGTGTACATATATAAATGCATGTGTGCAAATGTGAACATGGGTCCCTGCATGTGTGGGATTCCACTATGTGCACACGTATGTGAACATGTGTGTGTGTGTGTGTGTGTGTGTGTGTATTCAGTGTTAGGGAGTGTCCACATGTATCCAGTGGTAAGGAAGGAATGTGCTTGTATGTGTGTGCCTAGCCTGGTGGGAATATATTGGAAAGAGATACTTGTGTTCCTCAATCTGGCTTTCTAAGTATTAAAACAATGGACTCAAGAAATGGAAACGTCTATAGGAATCCCATGCTGGAAGTCTGACACTAGCCAGAGGGGAGACCTGTCCTGGAAAAGATTTCACGTGGTTCTGATGACTTGTCAGACCACCCTCCAGGATGAGACTGAAGCCCAGGCACTGAAGGGTCAATGGTGGATGGGGCCACACCTTGACTGAACTATTTAAGCATCCATATTCTTGATCCTCTATTTAAACTTTAATCTCTCTCCAGACCCCAAAGAAGTACTAGAGACCATTATTGGATCTCTTCCCAATGTGCCCATATTGAATAGCCCCTCCCATTTCTGCTTCTTACTATTAATTTGCCTGTGTGGCTTCTTAAAGATGAGTAGCCTAATGTGGTTTCTTGGGGTGCAGGCTGTGACCCAAAGTTCAGTAGCAAGTACAATGGTGGGGAAGGGATGAGTAGGAGGAGAGAGAATGAGAGGTAGAAAGAAAGAAAACACGCATATTCAGTTCTGGGGCTGCAACAAGCCACCCTTGTTCTTACCACAGCCCCACTTGCTCTTCAGGTCTGCCATGGTCCCCTAGTGTACCCCAACCCCTGTCCATTTTTCTTGGCTCATTTGAATGAATGGCTCCCCCCCCCCACCTCCGTTTTCTCCGTAGCCCCTGATCAAGCTGGGATTTGAAAATTCTCTTCCTTATTGCAGGCTGCAGATGAAATGCCTGGCTTCCCTTGCTGCCCCGCAACCCAGATGCAAGCACGCCTTCCTCTCTAAGTCTTGGCTCATCTGCTGTAAATTATGCATGTACGCTGCAAAGGACCCCCCTAGGATAAGGGTTGTAACTTATTTATCTTATATTTCCACCAATAAGTCTCTCCACTCTGCTACCTGACAGCGTTGAGCATGAAGGGGCCGCTCAGCAATTCTTTATTAGAGTTGCATATTAACTGCTTCTCCTTATTTGCACGCTCGGTGAAATGGTTCAATTCGGGGAGAAGCGAAGCAGTCTTGTGATGAGAAACTGGTCCTTTCTGCCTTTTGCCCTGGGCTAAAATAATCGGGCTTCTTTCATCACCTGTCTTGTAGCTTCCCCCAACCCCCTTCCACCATCACTGCTCCCACGGGGGGCCCTGTGCCCTCTGATGCCTCGTTTGACATTCACGTTCAGGTTCTTTACACTCACTGTGTGAGTTTTAAGTGCTGCTGCAGGATATTTTCCAGGCCCTAGTGCCAAGAGGGTTGTAGCTGAAGTCTGGTGTGCATCACACCTTCCTGTGAATTAGACCTGGGGGTCTAGAGGAGTGAATCCCGAACCTGCCATGCCTTGAGCTCCCCTAGGGACTCTGGAAGTTTTCAAAACAAAGTTAATTGCAATTCGTGGCAATCTCACACACAGTTAATGCTATGCCACGCTTCCAGGCTGAGATGAATGTTAGAAAATGGAAGTGTCACAGTTCCCAGAAGACCAGGGTATGGGGTAAATGTGAGAGTGAAGAAAGAAATGAAGTCTCTTGGGATATGAGGGCTTTATGCCCATGAAAGTCAAATGCACCCACCTGCCTCAGTGAAGACTTACAGTGTCGCCTGCTCTGCCTTCTGCAGCTGCCAGGGCCCCCGGGCAGTGGAGACAGTGGGGACAGTGGGGACAGTAGGAGTTTTCTGAGCTCAAACCCCCTCAGCTTTCAGAGTCTTCTGATGCTGAGCTCCCAAGACTCACCGAACCTGGTTGCATTTGATTGAATTTATCCTCTAACAATCTCATTACCACGCCAGGCTCCTGGAAATATTAGTGACACAGCTACCTTGTCTGACATCTGACCCCGGGAGCAGCTTCCTGTTTCCCTATTCATATTCCCATCAGTTTATGGAACCATTTTCCCCCAATCTCCCCACCCAAGGAAGTGGAGGAAAGTCTATGGAAACATCCTGTTCTGTCCTTTTCTCTCCATATACTGCACCTGTCCAATGTCAACGTGCTGGGCAATCACTTTTCCTATTTGCTGGGCAAGGAGAGGGTGGGGATGGTGGACTGGCTGCCAACCTGTCTGATGTGAGTGGGGACATTCCATATCTCTCTTCAGCTCGAAGTCACTGCCTGCTTGCGTACCTGAAGCCAGCCCTAGCCTCAGGACTCACATTTTGTCCCTTCTTGCCTCTGCTACCTGATTCTCTTTGACACAGAATTCCAGTGCCTGCCTGACTTCAAGCCTTTCTGCCCCATCCACACACTCCATCGTTACTGCGTTCTTCCATGCCGATTCTGGTGCCTGCTTCGCACCAGATGTTAGAGTTATCATCTTAACGCTTCTGAGTTCCTTTAAGATAAAACCCCATGTATTCTAATATCTGAATTCAGACACTGTGGGCAGGGGGACAGCGCGGCACTTATTCTTGATCAACAAGACAGTGCAGACAAAGCTGTGCTATGTGGGAATCTGTTTAGGGAGAGGGTCAGGCCCAGGCCCTGTTTTGCACTGGTCACAGTGTTCAGAGCTGGGATGGAACTTGGCAAACCCATGTGTAGAGCAAGCAGGAGAGTCTGCTGCCATCCCTGCCTGGTAGCCACGCGTGCTTACGGAGCATGGTGCCATCAGAGAGATCACGGGTACAATGACTGCAGCTGTCAGCTATGAAGAGTTCATGTGACATCCACGAACGACAGGGAGACAGCATTTTCAGCAAAAAAGAGATTTCTTTCTTTTTTTTTTTTTTATTATTATTTTCTTTATTTACATTTCAAATGCTATCCCGAAAGTTTCCCATACCCCTCCCCCCACCTCTGTTCCCCTACCCACCCACTCCCACTACTTGGCCCAGGCCTTGCCTTGTGCTAGGTCATATAGAGTTTGGAAGACCAAGGAGCCTCTATTCCCACTGATGGCCGATTAGGTCATCTTCTGCTACATATGCAGCTAGAAACACAAACCCAGGGGGTACTGGTTAGTTCCTGTTGTTGTTCCACCTACAGGGTTGCAGCCCCCTTCAAGTACTTGGGTACTTTCTCTAGTTCCTCCATTGGGGACCCTGTGTTCCATCCAGTAGCTGGCTGTGAGCATCCATTTCGGTGTTTACCAGGCACTGGCATAGCCTCACAAGAGGCCGCAATATCAGGGTCCCTTCAGCAGTAAAAAAAGAGATTTCTTTTTCAGCTCCTCGGATGATAGGAGCGAGAAGTTGATGTCCTATAGTATCTGGGAAGACTAATCAGCGAATAGTCTGTGTATAGCACCACAGGCTAGGGCAGAGAAGTCACTTAGCCCCAAGACCCCAAGATCCCATTTTCTGGTAAGAGAATTATAGCTCAGAAATAAGACGAAGAGCATAGAACTCCTGGCTCCTGGGCAAGTGTGTTTCTCAGGACACTGTCTAAGAGGAAGACACACCTAGTTCTGTTCTAACCAGGGATCTTAATGCTGGTGGGGTTTACAGTTGGACCACTGTGGTGGCCTTCAGTTAAAGTGGCTCATGCTGCACCAGGTTCTTCTCTTGTGTTTGGTTTATAGAGGAACTGAGATTCAGGGGTATGCCTCCCATAAACCTCACTTGGCAGAGCAGCACACTGTGCTCCTTCAAGTCGGACCACAGACCTTATGCTCTCAAATTTTCCAGCGTACATGCGGCATGCCTGCACAAGCACGAGCGGGCACCCTTTGCACGAGTATTTATGTATTGGCTCCACAGAGTGGAACACACATTGAACTCTGCTTTATCTTATCAACGTCGAGTCTTAGATTTGAAGTGACTTGTCATGCAGTGTGAGCTGAAACAGCCATGCCTTTGGCAGACCTCTCGCCACTTTCTGTGCAAAGCTGCATTTAAATATTTCATCCCATTCTGCCAGGCTCCACACAGAGCCAGAGGTCATGGCTGGGTTAGCTGCTAAGAGGCATAAATCAAGCTGCCCTCTTTTTACTTCCTCTGGGAAGAAGATTCAGTAAGAAATGTTCTGGAGTTGAACATTGCTTGGATTGAGGTGGTCAAGGGGCCTTCAGTCTCCCCTTTCCGAGCACTTATTTCCATTCAACATGATCCCACACACCCAGGAAAGCCAGATGCCTGCCCCTCTCTACTCTAGCTAATCTACTACGGACCCAAGTAGGAATCCAGGCACTTCTAAGAACACAACCCACTCTGGTAATGACATGCCTACCTAAGTCTCCGATATATTTAGTGCTCTGTAAGGTCAGCTGCAGCAGACTCAGATGCTGGGCTGTGTCGTCTTTTTCCAGGAGGATCTCAGAAAGGAGTCGGACATATTAAAGAAATTCTCTCTAACTGTTAAGGTAACATGGTACAGATACATAATGAGCTGTTAAGAAAAATGAAATCCTAGCCGGGCGTGGTGGCGCCTGCCTTTATTCTCAGCACTCGGGAGGCAGAGGCAGGCAGATTTCTGAGTTCGAGGCCG
>NC_034596.1:27634312-27638791 GCF_900095145.1 Mus pahari
GGGAACTTTCAGGATAGCATTTGAAATGTAAATAAAGAAAATTTAAAAAAAAGAAAGAAAAAGAAAAAAAAGAAAGAAAAGAAAAATGAAATCCTAACATTTGCAAGGAAATGTGCGTACATATACATGTGTATGCATGTATGCCTGTTCATGTGCATATATATATGTGCATGTGCATATGGGTATATTTATATGTGTGCATAAATAGGTATATGTGCATGCACATGTGGTTGAATATTATGTGTACACATGCACTCACACACACATACACAGATGCAAGCATGCACACATGCACACACACAGACACACATATGGAACCATGTACACACAGACATACAGACACCCACACACACATGCAAGCATGCACACACATGCACATGTGCACATATACACTTATACACACATAGAGATACATGCATCAATATATGCATGCACATACACACACACCACACATACACACACACATACACACACACATACACACGCACATGCACATACATAATTACTGAAGGACATAATTTCGCAGGAAGGGAAGTAACCCTGGATGGGCCAAATTGTCAAAAAGAAGCAATGACAGTATTTATAACAAGTAAATCATTTTTTTTGTATAAAATGTATTTTTTAATAATTTGAAAACCGGATGGATTAGAATTTCTAGGCAATGGCAATGTGGGTTTGGCCAAGGGAGAGGTCAGGAGAGCAGGGCTCAGGCTTTTACTTAGGAGACTCTGATGGAAGCTGACTGGCTTTGTACTTTGTTAGCAAACTACAGAAGACATGAGAGAAAACATTATCACTAAAGGAATTGAACAGGAAGTAAGATTCTAAAATACATAGAGGAGAGGGATTGAAAGGACAGCAGTTAATAGGAGGCAGGAAAGGAAAAAATAAAATAGAATTATTATTGAATAGAGAGAGAGGGTGACAAACTAACCCTGTGAGTGACCAAAGCAAACGAAGGCCAATCGACCCCCATCTGGAAAGACACAGATGTGGGTACCAAGAAAATTCTTCTATGTGCAATTTATGAGCCATACTCAGAACACACTCACATAAAAGGTTGGGGATGATATCATGGAAGAGTGTATGCCAGGAAGGCATTAATTAATTAAAATTAATGGAGCTATTTTAACTAGGATAAAGGAGACTTCTATGGGCAAACATATCATAATGAGAAAAATTATGGATAAGAGGGGACTGTGCTGGCTAGTTTTATGTCAACTTGACACAGGCTGGAGTCATCAGAGAGGAGGGAGCCTCCATTGACAAATTCCCATATAAGATCAGGCTTCTGGCAAACCTGTAGGGTATTTACTTAATAAATGATGATGAGAGAGGGCCCAGCCCATTGTGGATGGTGCCATCCCTGGGCTGGAGGTCCTGGTTCTATAAGAAAGCAGGCTGAGCCAGCCATGAGGAGCAACCCAGTAAGCAGCGGCCCTCACAGCCTCTGCATCAGCTCCTGCCTCCAGATTTCTGCTCTATTTTGAGTTCCAGTCATGACTTCCTTTGATGATGAACTGGGATGCCGACATATAAGCCAAGTAAATCCTTTCCTCAAGTCTGGTCTTGTCTTTTCTCTTCTTTCCTTTTCTTTTTTTGTCGTGGTGTTTTATCACAGTGGTAGTAACCCCTAATAAAGACAGGGACAATAAAATGAACACTCTATCAGTAACTTCATACAATTACAACTTCACATCCATTTTTATCATCTTACGAAATCTATGACAGAGCTGAAACAAACTACAAGTATTAATTAAAAGTCAATAGTCACCGTGAGAGTTGCTCCTGAGCTTTCTTAGGAGCTGATGGATGGAGGTGACAACGGTGGCAACGTCAGAGATGACATGAACAAAACGATCAACCTTGACCACACCCCAAACATGAACACATTCATTCATAACAAGTTCAAACTATTATTTATTAACTGTTCCAAATGAACTCGCACTAAACACAAATAATTTATATAGAAAATACCTCAGAGGGTGGGGCTGGGAAAGTGGGGACCATTAGACTACCTTGTTCCTCTTATCCAAATGGCTTCAAAGGTTATTCTCATTTTTTTCTGCTTTGGACAAAAAGAAAAGAAACCTCTTTGCTGACAGTATCCCAGTGAAATCATGTTTGCGGAAAGTACGTTTGTCATTCCAAATCATAGCACTGAAAATCAGACTTGCATTCATCTCAGAATGATAGCACTCACAGGTTGATGACATTTATCATATGAAGGTCACATGGAGCATCAACAGTTGCCAGTGGTCACTTTATGTTGGCAAATTTAGTAATTTTTACTGCTCAGTATGCTTCGATTTGGTTAGTGCCTTTCCAGTGTTCATTGTTGATATCTGGTATGAATACAGTCACACATGTATAGCTATCATCTATCTATACTCATACCTCACAGTACAAAAGTACAGTTTTTACGGTGACACAACTGAAAACTATTTATATTTTAAGTATAAATAAAAAAGACAAACATATTTTGTAGTAAAGGACCAGTACATCAGAGTAGCTAAGGACAGCTCAGCACCTAAAATCGCATGTTAGAAAGTTGCATTTGGATTGGGGAGATGGCTTGGTTGATCAAGTGCCCGTTTTTTACAGCAAGAGGACCTGACTTCAGTCCCCCAGAAGGAGAAGAAGGAGGGCCCTAGCCTATTCTCCCAGCACTGTGGAGGTAAAGAAAGGAGTGTTGTCTCAAACTGGGGACAAATAGCTAACTGAGGTGCCTACTTAACATATCAAAGTGGACCTGGCTGTGAAGTTCTCCCAGCATCCATCAATCCCTGTCTGCTACAGGATTTTTCTAGATGGCATATCCTACACCCTACCCTAAAGTTCTCCACCCCAGGGGCTGGGCTGCCCATCCCCCAGCTGCCCTTCTTTCATATAATCTAGCCATTTTGGTTACCTGGCCCCTTCCCTTTTTGTCTCCCGTTTACTCTCCTGTCTCCCCTTTCTCTCCTCCCCACTCTCCTCACATGGCCTGGCTCAGGGCCATGTCCATTCTGGACTCGCTCAGATGTTTCTGCCTCTGGCTCTGCTCTCCCTCACATCTACCATAAACCCTCTCCTCTACCATACCTAAGAGCAGTCATGTTCATTCATTCATTCATTCATTCATTGAAGATCACTGCTAGCCAGCCAGTCTAGCTGAATCTATGTGTTCTAGGTTCAGTAAGAAACCTATATTTAAAGAAATAAAGCAGATTGGGCCAGTGGCATGTCTCAGTGGACAAAGGCACTTGCTGCATAATATGAAAACCTGAGCTGGATCCCCGGGATCCAAGTGGTAGAAAATGATAATTGACTTCCACAAGCTGGCCTCTGCCCTTCACATGCATGCCATGGCATATGCATGCCCTTTCCCCATCATGTGTGGCACATACAAACAATAAATAAATGTAAAAAAAAAGTGAGGTGAAGAGCAGTTTGGGAAGAGCCTTCATGTGTATCTCTGCCCTCTGCACACTCATGCACATATGCATAACACACAAGATAACTTTTTGTTTTTACAACTGAATGATAATTAAATCATCTCTTCTATTAAAAAATTAGAAAGCAAATGACTGGATAATTTCGAATAAAGTGTAAGGCAGACAAATAACCACAGAACCTAAGTTAAATCAAACACAAAGTAAAAGGTTAACAGAGTGCTTAAAAATTAGGTTCTCCAAAAATTATAACGAAATGACTGATTCTGATAAGAAAGAGAAAATAACACAAACCAACATAGAAGCACACAAGTCCACCCTGCACAGAACTGCAAGTTGATGGATACCAAAGGGAGCGGAGGGAATCACAGACTTCCTTGGTTGGCTTGGTGCCCGTGTGTCCTGATGTCAAGCACCATGGCTAGCTAAACAGTACCTAAGGAGACAAGTGCTTAGCAACCACACGGACTATGGGGGATACTGGCTTCGATCTGCTTGTCCGTCTAAGCCAAGCACACGTGTGGACTGTGGCGGCCGCACTCCATGCACATGCGCAGACTGTCGACTCCAAGCACATGCGCAGACTGTCGCTGTCGCAGAGACACTCGGGAGGGTGTAGATACCATAGTTGTACACAGTCTGGGGAGTAGTTCCCAGATACAATGGTTGTGATGTTAGGGCTGTGGTCCTGCTTCATCACCAGATTTGTGAATTATTATAATTTAAGATTCCCTATTTGCATGGAATCAAATCCGTGCTCAGAATCCGTGAGCTAGGTGAGCACACTAAAGTGTCAGGGCGAGAGTGAGGTGATGGGAGAAGCCCCAGACAGAAGCCAGCAGGCCTCTAATCCATTCTCATGAATGCCAGTCCAGAGAGAGGGGGGGGGAGGGAGGGAGGGAGGGAGAGAGAGAGAGAGAGAGAGAGAGAGAGAGAGAGAGAGAGAGAGAACTAGCACATGAATATTTTAAGAATTTCGGTCTACTATTGATTTGTGACCTGTCAGTATCCAACTGGTTAATTAAATTTGATGCAAAAACAAAGA
>NC_034596.1:27639406-27647624 GCF_900095145.1 Mus pahari
CCTGGAACTCACTTTGTAGACCAGGCTGGCCTCAAACTCAGAAATCCGCCTGCCTCTGCCTCCCAAGTGCTGGGATTAAAGGCGTGCGCCACCACTGCCTGGCTTACACATTCAATTTGATTGAAAGCCATAGTGCTCTGAACCATGTCTCCTCCCCACTTTCCACTCAAGGCTGGCCTTCATGACACCAGTTCTCAGAGCCGCATACTCACTTAGAGCCCTATCTCCTTCCAAAAGAGGAACATTCCTTCTGATGAAACAGCACTCCCCCACCCCACCCCACCCCATCCCACCGCACCCCACCATTGTGGGAACTTCTCCCTACATAGGTGAAAAAAAAAACATTCAGTCGTGGGAAAGGAAGTTCCCAATTGGGAAGATATTTTCTAAAGTAAAGAAATAAGTCCGGCTCTGTATGACACGTTCCTTAAGTGTGGATGGAGCTGTGAGGATGGAAGGTGACTTCCTGGATAAATCATGTCACATGTCGAAGTTGACTGTGGATACCTCTGTGGTTGAGTGGCATTGCAGGACAGTCTTATGAACCTGGAAGGGACAGCATCTTTCCATGGCTGCCCTTTAGTCCCCAGTTGGCCACAGACTCATCATCTGCAGGAGCTGAGGGACCCCAGTTGCCAGACAGGGAAGTGAGGACCTTATCCTTCAGCCATGAGAAGTGGATGAAGAGGTTGGAGGTTGAACTTTCCTAGCTGGGACTTTAGCTGAGGAACTGTTTCGGGGGTGCCTTGATTTCAGCCTTCAGGGAGTCCTGGGGCTCCTGAGTGGAGCACTTCGCTTCAGCGACTAGTCCTGAGCATCCACTAGAACAGAGTAAACATAGAGTTGGTTTTAGCTGCAGAGCTTGTGATTTTTGTTACACAGCACAAGCTAATAGACATATCCAGCTGTTAGAAATTAAAAAAGACTACTTCCAGTTCTTCTTCCTTCCTTCCTCCCTTCCTTTCTCCCTCCCTTCCTTTCTTTCCTTTTTTCTTTCTTTCTTTTTTTCTTTCTACTTTAACTCTGTTTTGAATGTGCTGTACTGTCAGTGCTACATGTCAGAAGTATTATGTCTGTACATTCAGCCAACAGCAAATAAAAACATGTTAAAAAGAGAAGTTGTACTTGTTCCAAATACTCACAGCTGTTTGGGATCGGCACACTAACAGTGCAGCACAGCCGTTGGTGTAGCATCCACATGGTATTATTTTCAGTAATGAGATTATTTAAGACGTACAGGTTAACAGCAAATATTGCGCCATCTTATAGGCAACGTGAGAGCCTCGGGCTTTGGTGTCAGTGTCTAAAAGCTGTACTGTGAAGACAAAGAGCAGTTTGTGAAGATCTGCCGTTCAACTGATACCTTTTCAATGTCCCACCATTGTCTACTCATTGTTGAGGCTTCTGTTCCTATTACTATAACCAGGCACTCTCAAAACAATGTCAGGGAGAAAGGGTTTGTTTGTCCTGTCATCATAGCAGGGAAAAGTCAAAGCATCAGGAGTCTGACACAGTTGGTCACGTCTCATCCCCAATCAGGAAGCAGGGAAGGATGGATGCGTGCTTCTGTTGACTTCCCCTTTGTCCAGTTACATAGTCCAGGACCCCAGCCAGGGAATGATGCCACCTGCAGTGGGCAGGTGTTCGCAGTCTACTTAATACAATCAAGATAATCCCCCACAGGTATGCCAGCCCAGAGAGGTCCACCTCCCGGGGAGTCTAGGGTCTATCATGTTGATGGTTAAAACTAATCACATAGTCACGTCCTGCAGTCACTGCAAGGTGCCTTCCTTGTGCTCTGTACATCTAGGCCACCTGCCCATCTGACTTTTTTTGTTTGTTTGTTTGTTTTCGAGACAGGGTTTCTCTGTATAGCCCTGGCTGTCCTGGAACTCACTCTGTAGACCAGGCTGGCCTCGAACTCAGAAATCCGCCTGCCTCAGCCTCCCAAGTGCTGGGATTCTGACATTTTTTTAACACTCACAGGAACTGTGAGAAAGGCCCTCGAGTAAGTTAGGGCCTGGCATGATGTAGGGGTTTGTCATACTCTGGCAGAGAAGGGGTTAAGGTCTGGATGTCTGTACCTAAGTGGTCCCTTGCACTGTGCCTGTTCCAGCCCATCTACAGCAGAGGCAAGTGACACTATTTAGAAAGGTACCATTTGTGCACACTTACATAGAAGGATGGCTGTTCTATCCTGACACAATGAGAGTTTCTGAGAGACATACAAGGTGGCAGAAGAGCAGACTAGAAGGCACGGAGACAGCTCTGCTGCCATGAGGGGAGATACCTTTGATCCTACACAGCTTTCTGCTGGGAGGAGAAGGCCACTGGCTTACTTACACCCAGTGGGTAAAGAGTAATGGGTAGTGTCCATCAAAGGGAAAAATGGGGCACTGTGACTATTAATTCTGTCAATGTGACAGGGTCCAGAAGTACCTAGGAGGCAAACCTCTGGCCACATCTGGGAGGGAGTTTCTAGATTGTTTTAACTGAGGAGGGAAGACCCACTTGAGTGTGGATGGCACCGTCCCATGGGCTGGGGTTTGGGCCTGATAGAAAGGGGAGGCCAGCTGAGTATCAGTCAGTCTCTGTCCCCCAAGTGTACACCCAAGGGTATCACGCTTCATGTTCTAGGCACCATGCATGCCTTCTCCGCCGTGGCAGACAGGACCCTCCAACTGTGAACCAGGTGAGCTCTTCCTTCCTTAAGTTGCCGTCTTGTCGTTTGTGAGAGCAACAAGATTAACAAACCCAGCCTCCACCCTGGCATTAGTTTCATTCAGCTGGTAATAGTTTCGTCCTCTTTGTCAAGGTCAGACTTGGCTACGGTTTCAAAGAAGAGACTGCCTGGAGTAAAGGGAAAGATGGCTGTCACCATTTCTACAATAGAACAAGCAAGCTTTTGAAAGGCAGAAACCACGGCCATAAAGAGCTGCAGTGTGAACGGGGATAGTCACTGCCTGTTGTTGTAGTACCCTAAAGGGAATGACTGTTGACGACAAGTCAGGTGTGTGTATGAGTGTGTGGGCTCTGAGGCTGGACCTAGCCAGGTGTGTGGATGAGTGTGTGGGCTCTGAGGCTGGACCTGATCCAGGTGTGTGGGCTCTGAGGCTGGACCTGACCCAGGTGTGTGGGGTCTGAGGCTGGACCCAGCCAGGTATGTGGATGAATGTGTGGGCTCTGAGGCTAGACCCTGCCAGGTGTATGGGGTCTGAGGCTGGACCTGACCCAGGTGTGTGGGTTCTGAGGCTAGACCCAGCCAGGTGTATAGATGAGAGTATGGGCTCTGGGATGGACCTGACCTGGTATATGGATGAGAGTGTGGGTTGTGAGGCTGGACCAAGCCCAGGCCCTGGAACATCTCTGGACAATTCCTGGCTGTCATCCTTAGAACTGCTGGTAACTGACTGGCTAAGCCAGTAGGTACACTGCCATGCCCCAGCCTTGCTCTCAGGTGGCCTTGGTCTCTGTTGATTCCTGTGTTCAAAGTACAGTGTGTCAAACTCATATTAAGTTTTCTAGATATTTTCTTTTATTCTAAATGTGTTTTAGAAAATTACACTCCATTCTGACTTTATGTATTTCAGATTTGTGTCCTTGACTGCGATCTTTAGATGTACACAGATAAATGTGTTTTCTCCTGGTTTGAGGCAGAGACTGCCCCCTTCCCTGTTCATGAGACGTAGCGTAGCACAGACTAAGTGGCAGCTGTTAAACAGGAATGTGATCTTCATCTGGGGTGCTTCTTATGTGGGCCAGCTAACACACCTCTCAGGAGCTAACACAGCTCTCAGGAGCTAACTACCTCCTCCTCATCCCAAACTACTTCTTCTCATCTCTGATTATTCTGTATGCTTGGACCATATGGGATACATATGTACCTGTGGGCACTGATGTTCATGTTTGAGTGTGCATGTAAAGGCTTCAAGGTGATCTTGGGTATCTCCTTCGATCACTCTCTACTTTGCTTATTTTGGCGGAGTCTCTTATTGAATCTGCAGCCCATCAGTTTTGGCTAGTTTACAGAGCATCTTGCCCAGGGGATCCCCTGTGTCTGCCTCCTGAGTGCTGGCACTACAGGTGGCTGCCAAGCTTTCCCATTTTGTGTGTGTGTGTGTGTGTGTGTGTGTGTGTGTGTCCTGGGGATATGAACTCCTGTCCTCATGCTGTTATGTCAAGGGGTTTATCCACTGGCAAATTTTCTCAGCTTCTGAATCTATTTCTAATACCTAAAAAGAGATTTTATACCCATGCATTAGGATAGATGTATACAAGAAAAATCACAACTCAATTAGAAAAAATATTTCACATCAAATGTTTTGGCTTTCTATCTATCATGTATTTAAATATTATAGGTAACTCATTTAAGATTTGAGCCAAATTACCATTTAATACAATTAAAATGAAAGTACTAATTTTGGCTTATTCTGGTTTATTTCCTTGGTAAATATATTTGTACAAAAAAGGGTAGAAAACAGGTTTTGGCTATTGTTGTAGGTAGGAGTATTTTCATTTGTGTATACATTTTCGCATTTTCTTTGTTGTGAAAAGCCTTTTATAAGTGGAAGCTTCAGTTTGGGTTTCTAGTGGACACAGCACCCATGCCCATATCCAGAGTTCTCACATCCACCTAACTTTAGAAGTCCTTGTGCTTTGAAGAGGTCACCAGCCCAGGGACATTTAGATTGTGGGACAGCTCATGTCAGTGAGCTGAGACCGGTGCAGATGACCTGAGTAGGGCTAGTGGTCTGCAGCTCCTCTCAGAGACCCACCACGATGCCTGGCTGGCTGTAACTAGTCATGTGGAGCCTGGATGTCTGTCTGTTAGATCTATCTAGTCTTTGGTTGCCATTTCATTTGGAGGTGGGGGAGAAGGAGGGATGCGTGAGAATGTTCTTGCCTTGTGCTGGGGTTCTCAGACCTTCTCCTCAGTACATAGAAGGAAGCAATCATTTGAAAAAAATCCTCCAGGAATCAAGGTCCTTTGTGGCTCTTGTCTCAAAGCCCACACTTAGTATTCTGACAGAAAATTGGTTGTTAGTTCCCCGAGAATGGCCACTTTCCCACTATAGTCATTTAAGGGGACCAGAACTCTATGCATGTCCTGAAGACTCTGTCTGCCATTAATTGCCTGCTGTGGCCTTTGTTAGGTCTTGGGTCCCTAGGACCCAGGTCTCTGCTGGTCCTTAATTCCAGCATTCACTAGGCGCTCTCATCAAATTACAAATGATGCCTACAGAGGAGACATGGCCTGGAGTGAGTTTATTGATTTGGAAATGTGAGATGAAAAAGAAGGTAGTTTTGGAACTATGATAGATATTTAACTATGTATATGTAATGATTTGGATCTTTGGCTATTGGAGAAACAAGGAGAACCCGAGAAAAGGGGGATGCGGGGAAATTGATCATGTCTGAGTGGCTGGGCAGGAGATGGCCATAGGGTGTGCTCTCCCCGTGGGCAGAGCATACACTAAGTGAGCAGTGGGAGACACTCTGATGTGTTGACTGTGACTTGTGTGTGGTCCCATAAAAGCTGCAGAGACTGCGAGAGGAACACCTCCGGGAACAGATTGGACGCAGTTGCAGATTGGATTAGGCGGTTAGTCTGAAGAATGCTCTCTGCGCCTCTGGCTTAATAAGACATTTTCCAGCCTCATATGTTGGCTCCAGCTGAATGGATTGTGATGTGTGTGTCTCAGGAAGCTGCATTAAAGTGGGAGATTTGAGATCTAACCCCAGCCCAGTTATAAACTTTAGATGTGCTATTCATGTCTTTGGGGTGTGGTTGCCTTCAATGTCAGTAAAAGAACAGTCCATGCCTCGCAGGGTTGTTGTGGAAATTGAAGAAGTACATAGAAAATAACTTTGTAAACTGGGAGGCAGAGAATAGATAAATAAGTTCAAGGTTGCCACACATTGCCCTGATGGGAGTTCTGGCCCCAAACGATATGGCTACAACGCTTTTCACACACTCGACATTTTAAAATCTGGCATTTAGTTAAAATAGTCTGTGCACATAGTTTAGAAAATAAAATATATCTTGAATAGATTTCTGAAGTGCTCAAACCCAAAGTGTTTGGGATGTTAAAACAATTGTGAGGTATTTGCGTGCACATAATGAGTTATCTCTGGGACCGGGCTTTGCCGCTCTCTGCACTGTATCTCCATCCTTGGCTTGTCTTCTATCCCATATTGGGGCATTCTTGGCACCCAGTGTGCCAAACCCCTGTCTACACACTCACCCATTGACCCACCCATCCTTCTAACCAGTCTTTATGTACGCACCCACACACACATCCTCCCTTTGTTCATCTCACCATGACTAATGTTCTATGAAAGCTTGTCAATACCATAGGATTCCCAGATCATCTGGTTGGGCCTTACTCTTGGTCCGAACAGTGATGTGTTTCTGGAAGTGGTTAGCTCTTAAATCTATAACTAACAGACACTGACCACCCTTGCGAACGTAGCAAGTGCTCTCCAACCCATGGGATATCTAATAGAATAAAAGGAGGAAGAATTCAGTGCCGGGACTGCTGAAGTGAGATGTTCGTCTTCACCTGTCCTTGGACATTCTTGTCAGCAGGCTTTCAGGCCCACCTATGTTATTGACTCTTTAAGCTATGCCTTTGACTTTTCCTACAAGTATTTCATTCTGTAACTGTCTCCTTTCTGCCAAGTTGTTCTACAGACTGAAGCCCATCGAATGGTGGCTCAAGGTGCTATTCTGCTGATATTCCCCCCTCATTTGGCTTTGTGGATTTAACCTTTAGAAGTACGGTATGAGGAGAAAAGATATAAATTTATATTCTCTGGTCTTTACATAAATCAGGAATCCAAATTTTATTTCAGCAGGAGGACTACAGGTTTCCCTTGAAAGAGGCAATGAGACACTGAGACAGAGAACCTGCAGGTGTAACACTCGAGGTTTTCCACGGTAAAGCAACAGCGATCCTTAAGCCAATATAGTCGCGTTAGATCAGCCTACAGGTTCAACAAGGTCAGCCAGCTTACCTCAAAAGAAAGGAGATTAAGAGCGGGCATTGCCACAGTCTCCGAGGTCCACAGAACAGAGCTGTGGCTGTTCTGTGCTGACTCTTGCTGGTGCTGGTCAACAGCCTCACATATGTGCCCCTGAGGCTGTCATATGAGACATATATCTGTTGGTAGGTGCGGGGCAGGGGAAGAACTGCAGAAATGGTGTGGGCCATCCTGTATAAAAGTTGGGTTTCTAGAGAAATCGATTAGCATGGGTTTAGGTGTAATAGTTGGTGGAACTGTGAGAGAGATGAAAGGTGAAAGAAAGGCGTGGTCACTGATGGGGAAGGAGGAGGGATCATGGTCCTTCATGTTCTTCTTGAATAGGAAATGGTTTCCCTTTACTTTATTGCAGAAGATTCTGTATACAGGGTATTCTTGGAGTCACAAAGGGAAGACTATGGTAATGGTACATGGTGAATGGAAGATATGGAAAGTCATCTTGATGTGTAGGAAACCTGTAGTTAGAACAACTGTGGCCCATTTGACTTTGAAGAAACAGTGATAATTTTGGGTAATGCGAAGTAATTCTGGGTTATTCCTGTAAAAAACAAATGACTGAATTTTTGCTGAGTTCCTACTGTTTGAGACAATCATTTTGCCTCGAGTCTTGAAGCTGGTAGTTCAAAGGCACATTTGGTCAAGATGGATGAATGTGTTTGATTTTCTGACAGCTCAGACACCTTCTGTAATGTCAAGAAGTGGTCATTGTTCATGAGCAAAGGAAGATCTTACAACTACAGAGCCTTGGATGATTAGCAGGTTTTTCCCTAGGAATTGCATTGCATGGGCAGGGGGGTCAGAGTGACGTCACCTCATCTGGAAGGAACTCTGGGAAAAGTCTTACTTTGCTGTAGGAGGTAGATACATAGATATTCAACCTTCATATTGAGACACCTGGAATATAAGGTTAGATTAAGGCCATGAGAGAGTTGTGGGGGCTTGAGAAATGGTCTCTGATTGTCCAGATATTCTAGAATCTATAGAAATATGGCAAGGATGGACAACCCAGAGACTGCCTCACCCGGGGGTCCATCCCATAATCAGCCACCAAATGCAGACACTATTGCATATGCCAGCAAGAACTTGCTGAAAGGACACTGATATAGCTATCTCTTGTGAGGCTATGCCAGTGCCTGGCAAATATAGAAGTGGATGCCCACAGTCACCTATAGGA
>NC_034596.1:27647754-27712175 GCF_900095145.1 Mus pahari
CAAGAAGTGGGAGTGGGTGGGCAGGGGAGCAGGGTGGGGGGAGGGTATAGGGGACTTTTGGGATAGCATTTGAAATGTAAATGAAGAAAATATCTAATAAAATAGTTAAAAATAAAAAAGAAATATGGCAAATCCTGAAAGGTAGGCAGGCTTTTGAATAGTCAGTTGAATGGGGACAAGTGCTTTCAGTTGTTGTTTTATTTTGTTTTGTTTTGTTTTTTTAGTGGCTCAAACAGCATGTGTACTAACAGGTATCCCATAAGAAAGGGTTCCACAGTCAAGTGTGACACAGTCTTTCTCCTTATGTGTTGTTCCCAGTGTTAGTGAGAGCCAGAGGCTGAGAAGTTCAATGGATAGGTGGCCTACTTAGCTCATGCCATACAGAACTTTTGAAGCTGATTTGATTGTTAGTCTTTCTTTGGGAAACGGGTAGGAGCAGCTAGAGGATGAGGGAGAATGCAGTTAGGTAAAGGGGAGAACAGGAGACAGGATTTGTGCTCCCTCCACACTCCTCACAGCGATGGCTGGTTCCTGGAGGAGGGGTGGGCTCCTGGCCTCACATTTGTGCCCCCAAGGCTGTCAAGGATGAGTGGAGCTCCTGGGCTATGCTGCCTGCCAAAGTGTGTCCTCCCTCCCTCCCCTCCTGCCTTCTTCTCATGTCCTTGTTCTTACAGATTTTTATTTTATATGTGTTTTGCCTGTATGTATGTATGTATGTATGTATGTATGTATGTATGCATGTATGTATGTGTATGTATGTGTATGTATGTATGTATGTGTATGTATGTATGTGTGTATGTATGTATATATGTATATATGTATGTATGTGTGTATGTATGTATGTGTGTGTGTGTGTGTGTGTGTGTGTGTGTGTGTTGCCCAGAAGAGAGTGTTGGATTCCTTAGAACTGGAGTTACAGATGGTTGCAGGCTGTCACCTGGGTGCTAGGAATTGAGCCCATGTCCTCTGGAAATGCAGCCAGTGCTCGCAATCACTGACTCATCTCCCCAGCCCTTTAACTGTGGTTTGTAGTTCTCAGGGTCTTTGACCTTCTTGGTTAAACTTATTCCTGGGATCTTTTAAAAGTTCTTTTACAAACAGCACAACATTTTTGGTTTCTTTCTCTATTTTTGAATAAATTGTCAGTGGTATAAAAATGTAACTAATTTTTGTGCAGCAAATCCATATCCTATAAATGCTGTGAGTTTGCTTCTCAGTTTTAATGGCCGCCTTGTGAGAATCTTTCCCATTAGTGACTGACTGATCTTGGTAGACCCCCTCAGCACTGTGCGAAGCAGAAATGGCAAGAGTGGGCATCCTTGCTGTATTCGCGCTGGCTCTTAGTCCCCCATTGATTAGATCAGATGATTTTAATGGATGGAGTGCGCTATCTTAGCTACATCCTGGTAAGTTATTTTCAGGATGAAAGTTAAGATAATCTAGTCTGCAAAACCAGAGCTGGAGGTGAAAATACATTCAGTTTATTTTGGGATATTTTTGGAATGAGAATCTGACCTTCCAGCTCCCCTTGCGTAAAGCCTCCCAGGGTCTCCAATTCTTCCTCTTGCTTCTGACCTACCCTCATCCTCCTCCTGCAGCTGTGCTCCCTGTGCCCAGAGCTATCCACGCTTACAGTGCTTTTCTCATCTCTATTTGCAACCCTGTCTCACATCCCTGTAGACCTGCACCTCAGTGGGTCTTCCTTCTCTACCTTCCTCACATTCGGGTTGGACCAACTTCTTCTTTCTGCCTCCTTTTTATACCCTCGGTGAGGCCAGAAGCCTGGTGACTTTTCCCTGGGCACCACCCGATGCATGTTGAGTGCTATGTGTCAGGCCTGTGCAGGGCCAGCCACCGTGAAGATAGATAGCTTGTCTTTTGTTGGTGACTGTCCTGTGCCCTGACGCTTCCTTTGGACTTGGCAGATGATTCTTCTAGCAATATGTTTCGTTATCTTTGCCTGTGTAGGGAATTGGCAAAGAAACACACTTGGGCTTCTTTTTTTCCTCTTCTTCTATAGTATAAAACATATCTTCCTTTTGTTAACTGGTTCTCATTTGTTCAACCCCTCTCCCCTTTCTGATGCTTTCAAGAGAAAGGTTGAAAAATTAGCAGTCTGTGGTCATGCTCTCAATTCTAAAGTGACAATCTTAGCAATATTAGTATTCAAATTTATGTTGGCTGCATTCTTTCCTTGTGGGATAGGGGAAAAATGGCAAGTGGTTTAGTAGTTCCCCAGTGATGAGGCACTAACCAAAAGCAGAGTGCTCATTCAGTGCCCTGGTAGTTAACATGTGTGGTTATTGAGTTTGGAGTTACACATTAGCGAAGGTCAGCACACATGTTTCCTGTGAATAGAGTTGTACAAAACATGGTTGACTGTGTAGGTGAAGCTGCCAGTTGACCCTATTTCAGATAGAAGGCAGGGTGATTCTTAGGGCATGTCTGCATATCTGGAGGTTATGAGTCACTTCTTGGTCATGTGAGGTGACAGAGCCTGCCAGGGCTGGGAGTGCTTCATGGGGGAGTCTGACAGCCTGTATTTACCCATTGGACGTACATGCACATCTTCCTAGGCATTCATTATGCCGACAGTCTGGGAAATGCCAGTGTTCTAATTAACTCCAGCCAGGGAAGGCTGTCTGCCGTCTGCAGTCCCTTTGATTGATGTGGCTGCAATTAGAGTACGCCTCCCTCCCAGCTCACTGCAGTGGAGAGGGGATAGGAGTGGGCATTGAAGCGCCTCTGCAGGCAGAGCTTTGTTCCTGTCCTTCCTCAGATAGAAGAATATGAGAAAGAGGCCCAAGCACCTCCTCCTGCTCGCCCTCCGCCCCAAGATCAGGAAGTTTATCACTGTTCGAAAGAAAATGGAATAAATGTTATTCTTCAGTTTGCAGGACTTTGATGGTCATTATGGGAAAATCGTTTGACTCCATGGTCATATTTTTTTGAGATTTATTGACAAAAGAACTCACATTTATATTTACCTTAAAGAACAAAGTGGCAGGGTCTGTGTCTGGACCCCACGGAACAGGACCGAGGACAGGTGAGGTCCTTAGACTCCTTGTGTAAGTGGTGGCAGGACACGTGACAGATATTTGCTCTCAAAACTGAAGTCAGAAGATGAAAATTCTTTGGTCAGTCTGTGCCAAGGGCTGTGGGATGCGAGCTACAACAGTAAATGTTCTGCTATCTCTGACCTTAGGGTGGCTTAGCGCTCAGCAGAGAACCCATGTATTAGGATAACTTCATCAGTGAAGTTTAGGTCAGTTTTAAGGACGGAGAGCATCAGGTCGCTCTCTAATGCAGGAGAATTATTTCAGTGTGTGGAGAGTCAGGGCCAGGGCTTTTAGGCTGAGCCCAGACCCTAAACTCCATCATGGTGTATTTGTAAGATAGTGATTTAGTATGTGTGGAGGTGGGATCTGGTAGGGGAGGCTGACGTTGGGGTGGGCAGACAGCACAGGGGTCCTTTGTCCACTCTGTCACGGCATGGCCGCTGCAGGCAGGACAAGGGAAGTTGACCGAACTTGCCCCACACTGTCGCCAGGCAGGTGCTGGGCTGTAGGGAGGCCCTGAGACACCACTCTGGGGGTGGGGAAGTACAGTCTAAGGTGTGAGATAGCTGGAGTTGGCTTGGGACCCCCACCCCCGGGCCTGCAAGGAGGCTGGGGTCATCCGGTTCTCAGGCTCTTGGACACCCAGGTGCCATTGGGAGCTATGGAAGAGTTGAGAATGGAGTGGGGGGGGGCTGGATCTAGCTTAGGGACAGGAGAAAGAGGGGGAGCTCTGGCTGGTCCTGCCTGGAGAGTCCTTGGCTTTATGGTGGCGGTGGGTTTGGGCTTGGCTTGAGCTTCCTGGTCACAGTGGTTGGGAGTACAGAGAGGCCTTCTACAGGAGATTGGTAGGCAGCTCTGTAGGGGAAGGCTTTCTCCATGGCTCCCCACATTGGATCCTGATGAAAAGAGGCAGTCCATGGTTTTAAGACATTTATTGTCATGGCAGAAAGTGGATGAGTAAAACTGTACCCCACTTCTCAGGGCAGGCCTGAGGTTAAATACCTTCTGCAGGGAGGAGTGTCTGGGAAGGGGAGTTTATTGGCTAAGCCTCCAGGCCTTTAGGTACCTCATTAAAATGGAGATCTGTCTTGAGCCCATGTGACCTGTGGTCACTGTCCTATACAAGTGGAGGGGCTTGGGGTGTTGCCCTTACGTGACTGAAGGCCACGAATCTACGGGGGCTGCTGCTAGTGACAGGGGTCTTGTGCCCAGGAATCAGGTGAAACGCCTACTGTCCCTTCAGGTCACCGGGAATTCGAGCCTTAGCTCAACTGGGAAAAAGGCTACCTTTCACGGCCCCACATAGGCCACCACTTTAGAGTTGTTTGTTTCTGGTGATGGTGGCAGGAATCGTTTGAAGCCTTGGTGGGGAAGGCACATAAACAGATCTATGCTTTAGGTTCATTTTCTTGGTTGGAGGGGTACGTGGACTAACCTGTGCTTTAGGTAGATAGATGGTCAGGCTATGTTGGTCAGCATGAGGCATCAGAGGCAGGACTACTGCTATGGTGTCCTGGCTGCCGTCCTGATGGGAGTTCAGGAGAACCTGGCTCAGGTGGCTCTCCCTGTCCTTCCTCAGGAGAGGCTGCTTGCTGCCCTCCTGCATCCATGGTGTTGGGATGAGATGGAGTGGTGAGCCGTTCGTTCCTCAGTCCAAGCTCCTAAACTGTATTAGAGGCAAAGGCACTTGCATCTTAATCCTCAGGAAGCAGGTTTAGGTAATACCTAAGAATGTGGATGAAGAGTAGGCAACACTACACCCAGAGCTTGCTTCCGAAGGTCAGTGTTCCCCATCCCCCAGGCCCAGGTGCTCGCCGGAGGTCTGGGTAAACACCATGACAAGAGGCAGGCATGAAGTGCTCTCTTCTGTAGTTTGTAACACACAGAGGTGAGGATGGTGCCACTGGCAGAGTTATGACAGGTTCATTTGCCAAAGTCACGTGGTGGCAGATGAAAGGTAAACTGAGGTTTGGGGACTTTCTAGTGGGGATTAGTATTCATAGGCAGAGTAAAGCAAGAGAGTGGCCCTCTTAATGTTGGTGATTGTCACCTAACCTACAGGCCTGGGTGGAACGTTCTTATGGCCTGTCTTCTAACAATGACGTGTTCTTCTATACTTTGACTCAGACATGAACTGGAACTCACATCATTGGACATGACACAGACATGAACTGGAACTCGTGGACATGACACAGACATGAACTGGAACTCGTGGACATGACACAGACATGAACTGGAACTCACATCACCCTTGACTTTGATTTACTGACATTTGTCTAACCTTTATAGCCTCCAAGAGCCCAGGAGTCAATCTCATGGTTCATTCATTCATTCAATCTCTTACTCATATGCTTTTCTACAGAATTCAAGCCAATACAGAAATGTTCATTTCTGTTTTAAAAAAATCTTAATCATGTCACCATTTTATATAAATCCCAATAAACATAATAAAACAATAAAACAACACAGATGAGTCCAAGATGATAGCCACCACACTGATTAATACCCCAAACCTCACAAAACCTCACTCTAAAGTGAAGACAGGTATCGTGAAGCACTCGTCAGAGACTGTCGCGATCATGCTTTTAACTCTGCATTTACTTTCAGATTTTCTGTACTTCTGGCTATGAGAGGGAATCACGGCGCTTACTGCCTGCCCCTCAAATCTCCTCTGACTTTTGTATCTATAATGCTATTGGTCTAACACTATGCAGGTTTCTGACGCCTGCAAAAGTTCCACATTTGTTCAGTATCCTATTAGTGGATGCTGTATGCTCAACAATATAGTCTTGATGAAGGCTGAAAAACTGTGAAGAGAGTAAGTCCATCTTTGTCTTCAACACAATCGGTGCTTTGTACTTAACTGAGGATTCAGTTTCAGGGTAGGATACCTTTGATTTTAGGTATAATTTTTTTTATTAAATTTATTCTTTGGCACATGTACCCAATATATTTTGATCATGTCCATCCTTAACTACTTCCCAACTCCATGTCTTCTGTTACACAAACATGCACACACACATACATACACATAGTCATGGATAGGCAACTTATACACACCTTAGCGATCCCTTAAGATTATGACAGCTCTGAGAAATCCTTACTATCTAGGGATGTGAGTCTCAGCCATGTGCTAGAGCTGACCCCATCACTCACATTTGTGGTGAAGCTGTCATGTGCAAGCTCACTGGCTGTGGAGGCAAAGTGTAGCATCGATAACCATGCAGAGCACTCAACACTGGATAATGATAATTAACTAAGTTACTGGTTGATGTACTATAATGTGCCTTTATTGGCATTTTAGTGTGTGTTGCTGGTGTTTATGAAAAAGCCTCCTGCAAACCATCTGCTGTATTGGCGGTGGCCTTAGGACCTAAGAGACCCTGTCAAGTAACAACCAGTCCCTTCACGTTTGTGGAACTCTTCCTATGGTGTTTGCACAAGGCATTTCTCAGAATGAGCCTGTTGCTAAGCAACACGTGGCTGTAAGTATGTACCCTGAGCATTTTCCCATGGCTGGGGTGGTTTCCTTAGACAACTCAGCAGGGTAGCTCTCCTTCCCATACTGTCAGGTATGCCTAGAGCACAGAAGTTCCTACAGGGCACCTACTCAAATCTTGGGAGCCTTTAAGAGATATCTGAGGAGGACTAACCATCGTTAGTTTTCCATAATCATTGACAATAACAGTTATTTTCACTGGAAAGTATCAAAGGTCATTAATGGAACTTAATTCATGAATTTCAACAAAAATATTAAAATTTAGGATAAAACATTTCTCAAGGACACAGTGGTCTGCAAGCTAATAATTTCTGGTGATGGTTAATATTAATTTTTGACTTAACATAACCTAGGAGGAGAGGCTCAAGGGTGGGTGGGGTGTCTACATCAGATTGGCCCTTGGACATGCCTCCAGGGGTAATATCTTGATTATTAATTGATGTAGGAGGATCCAGCCCACTGTGGGTAGTACCATTCCCTAGGACGGACCCCTAACTATATGAATGCGGAGAAATTGAGTTTAGTGTGAGCCAGAAAGTGAACACATATGTGTCTCTTCTCACTGATCGTGATCATAAATTTTAAGTTCTGCTCACTATGACTTGCTGGCTATGGTGGCTCTAACCTGGAATTATAAGTGAAAAATAAGCCTCTTTGTTCCCCAAGGTGTTTGGTTCAGAGTATTTTATCATAGCTACAGAAGGAAAATAATGTCCTTCCAGAATGGCCATTGCTGTTGTCTGGGAAGGAATGCAGCTGTACACAACAGCCAGGGGAAGTGGTGCACAGGGATGATCTACCATCAACCCGAGAACAAGTCACAGTGGAAGAGGATTGGTAGGCAAACTCTCTGTGGACAACACTTGAGCCAACTTCATGTGTACTGAATCCTGTTACCGCCTCATGGTCTTAATTTGGTTGTTGTGACCTCAGCCACCATGTCTGTACTTCTAGAAGGGAACAAGAGGATAAGACTTGGGGAATCACAAGGGCATTCCAGCAGATGCCCTTTTTATTTTGAGTAGGCACAACCCTGATTGACCAGTCAACTTGTAGTCATGTCACTGTCTAGACTCATGACCCAGGGCCCGCATCCTGGCTGGAAAGAGGGTTAGACAAATGTGCTGCAGAAACAGGTGTGCCAATGACTTATGCCAACTTTTCTAATGGGAAGACCATCGCTCAGGGAGGGGAAACAATTTGCCCAAATGGATATCCGCTCATTCTAAAAGCAGAACCTTATGTGACTTCAAGCTTCCTTCCTTCTCTGTGATGTTTTGCCAGTTCAGCCTATTATCATTCTAGAATCACTGCTGTTTTCTGTAGGTCATACATTTGCCTTAATTTGAGGGGCTGCTTAAAGAAACAACAACTTTTCTTTAGATGCAGATAGAGTAATTTAACAGACACCCTTTTTGAAAGGCAATTGATTGGGTTAGAGAACAGAGCTGAAAAGTAATCTTCAAGCATAAAGTAGCTTGTGATCTTTTTGTTTTAATGTCAGCATCAAAAGAGCTAGTAGCATTCTGGGTTCAGGTTCACGGTTTACCAGTGGCTCTTCTTTTAAGGTCATTTGTACCCCTGTACTTTTGGTGCAGCCATATGAAGAGGGATTATACAGCATCCTGCCTGAGTCTTTAACAGTCAGAGGTGAGGGAGAGGCCAGGTGCTAACAGCCCGGTATGGACGGATGCTGGCTGCTTTTTAACACTTCTACTCTGTGTCAGTTTTCCTGCATGGCTTTGTGGGTTTCCTTCAGGATTGTTTAGTCAATAGCAGTGGTGGCCGGATCACACCACAGCTCCGTGCCAGGGAGGCCTGTGTGTATCTGTTACTCCAGATCTGAACTGAGAGCCATGAAGACAAAGCCAAGAAGTGTTCATCATTCAAAATCAGACAACACAGGAAGAGTTGTCTGTCAGGAAGAGCACAGGCACAGGGGCATCCTTAGAAGTGATGCTCAATAGTGGTTGTGTTATGGAATCAAGTTTGGGATAGATTATTGGGTACATTCTCTTTGCCAGAGATTATGGCTATTGTACATTATTGCATGCATTATTGTATTATTGTATCAATTACTGTATGTTATTGTGTGTTGAGTATGCTGAATAGCTATTTCCTCTGAGTTGAATCATTTAAAGGGAGGCTCCTTAAGATTTGCTCAGGAAGTACGTGAACCAGGGCCAAGGAATTAAACAAAACTTACAAGTCTCTGGGGACTCCTGACACCAAGATTCCCAAGTCCTGACCCTCAGGTTCTCTCAGTAGTGCCCAGTGGCTGGGGAGATGCTTCAAATCACGCAGGGAACTCCAGGAATGCAGCTTTCACTCATGCTGGGGTGGACTTTTCAGAAGTACAGCGTCCTCTGAATCAGCCCTGCTCTTGTAAATCACCTCCTGCCCGTGCGCCCCCTGCCCACTACCCCAGGAATCCACTGATTCATCAAGCTAACCTCTGAGGTGTCCTATCTGGACTAGACAGGCATTTATTCATGCTTTCCCAGGAAAAGTCACCTAACAAGGTGATTTTTCCATTCATGGCTGTAATTGGTCTTTAAAAAGCTGCAGAGTGCCAGTGATGTGCCCATCTTCCAAGAACCTAAGGGTCAGAGCACAAGCTGACCTTCCCCATGTACAGAGCAGGCACTGTCCACTCTGGATCTGTGTTCTCTCTGCTCTACCTACTGCCCTTGGAGAAGCCTGGGTTCTGTGTCCAGCACAGCATTAATCCTCCAGTGGACACTGGGAGAGGAGTCCAGGACTCACCTGTTTTGTGAGTGGCTTCATTGGCCAAATCTCCAGTTCCCTGAGTTGTGTGCATCTTGGTCAGTTCTAAGACTGATTCGGGACCAGGGCGTATAGTTAGGGGCTCCTTTATATAATGAATAACTAAGTCACATTTGTAGTCCACATGATAGAAAGGAGTTAGCGCGTGTGTTATAACCAGTTCAGTGTGCATGACTTGCTTGTTCTGAGTCAACCCTTTCCAGACCTGATGACTCTGGAGGACTTCAGTGCTGACGCTAAGTGCACTTAGTCTCAAGGTGTGTCTGAGCCCGGATGCCACAGCAAAGGATGATAAGGCACAGCCATCACCCGTCTCAGAAATGTGACTTACTACCTGAGAAGAGCCATGCTACTGAGCTTTGGTTGCCTTGGTCTCCACTCCCTTCTCCCTATGTGTGCAATTCCTGACTCTTCGTTGGCCTTTGTGGCTACAGGCACCACGAGCTCTGGTGTGCTGATTATGAGGTGAATTGGCAACAATATGTGAAGAATGATCATTTAGTTGACGTTAGGTGACAGATAACAACTGCATACACTTAAGCAGCAGTGGCTATGATATTTTGGTATGAACTGTGAAATGATTGAGTCAAACCTGCTAACATGTCCATCACCTTTCTTTCTTTGGGGTTAAGACACATAAAAGCTATTATTTTACTAGTGTTAAAAACTGCAACGTTTTTCTTTCTTTCTTTGTTTCTTAGTTTGTTTGTTTCGTTCGTTCTTTCTTTTTCAAATCAGTTGTCACCACCCTGCTGTCCCACAGATGATGAAACCCTTTTGTTCTGGTTAACTCTAACTGTCATCTTGACCCAGCCCAGGGTCATTTGAGAAGGGAGTCTCAACTGAGGAGCCGCTCGGATCAGCTACTTACAGGCATGTCTGTGAGGGATGATCTTGATTGTTAATTGATGGAGGAGGGCTCAGCCCACTGTGGGCGGGGTCAATTCCCTGGGCAGGTGGCTATAGGCTGCATCAGAAAGCTAGCTAACCATGGGTCTGAGGGTAAGGCAGCATGTAGCACTCCCACATGGTGTTTCTACTGCCAGCCCCAGCTTGAGTTTCTGCCTTGGAATGTTACCTTCCTACCTACACATCACCATCCTCTGCACGCCCCAGGCCTGGAAGGGCCACTCTGTTCTGTTTCTGTGAGTTTGCCTTTTCAGAATGCTCGTATAGCTGGAATTTTGCAGCGTTTGTCTTTAAAGGCCTGGCCTGTTACTTTACTTAGTCTCACGTCCTCCCGCTTCATCCGTGTTGACACAGTGACATAATTACAGCTGAAGCATATTCCACACTGCACACACATTGCCGCTTCCTTAATCACTCATCCATTATTGAACATGTACTATGACTCTGTATATTGGTTATTGTGACTAACATTGCAGTGGACAAGAGGGTTCAGATATGTCTGATGTACTGATTTCAGTTCCCCTATATACAAACCCAGTAGAGGCTCTGCTGACTTAAATGGTATAGCAAATATGCTGTCTTCCACAATGTCTATTCTAATTTACACTCCCATCAAAAATGCTTCATTTTTCTTATAGCCCTACAAATACTTCCATTTTTTTTTTTAATCTTTGATACTGGCCATGGCAAGCACTGGCAAGTGGTATCTCACTGTGGTTTTAATTTGCATTTGTTATAGTTTGTGAGGTTGAACTTTATTTTTCATGTACTCATTGACTTTTTGTATATTGTACAAGAAGTGTTTACTCAGGTCCCTTGCTCACTTTAAAATCAGGTTATTTATTTTCTTGCTATTGCCTTGTTTAGGTTTCTTACATGTTGTGGCAATTAGTCCCTTCTCAGATGTGTGCTGTGCAAATACTTCCTCCTGCTCTGCGGGTTGTCTCTTTCCTCTACAGATGTTACTGTGCAGTGTAGAGCCTTCAGGGATCACTCAGCTCCCTCAGTCTGGCTTTGTTATGTTACATGCATTTGAAGGTCATCTCCAAAAAGTCTCTGCTCAGGCTAATGATGTTTTACTTTCCTTGTGTTTGATCTTGGTGGTTCCCAAAGCTCTTTTATTGTACTTAACTATTCCTTCAAACACACACACACACACACACACACACACACACACACACACACACACACACACACACTCTCTATTCCCTGAATGGAATATGCCTAGAGTTCAAACCTAGGGCCTTACAAACACCAGCTACATCCCAGTTTTAGTCTTTAACCCACTTTGAATTGACCTTGTGTATGGTATGAATGGTTCATTTTTCTGTATGTGGAGATCCATTTTCATAATACCATTCATTGAAGAGACCTTTCTTTATGATCATGTGCTCTGAAACCACTGTACATTCAAAGTATCACCATGACCAGGCGGGAGTCATCCTTGAAGTGGTTCAACATGCAGATTAATAACAGAGAGTCCCCATATTTGCACAATGAAGGGCAAAGATCTGATCATATCAACGGGATCAGATAAAACTTGAGAAATTTGACATTCTTTCATGATAAAAATTAAACAATGTTATCAACAGTGGCTAAACTTTTAGTGTCTCACAAAATATATACAACAATGAGCTTTTGCTAGGTCAGGGGTAAAACGTAACCGATAGTGTGTCTGAAAAATTGTTTAAATGAGACAGTTGACAAATATGTGAACATTTGTCACATCTGGTCAGCATCATGGGAAATTATATATGAAAATGTGAAGTTCCTCTTCCCCTTAGCCAATTTGCTGATTTTTTTAAATATGTAACTGAGTATGACCTTGAACTTCTCATCCTTCTGTGTGACAGTTAGTGTTAATTGTCTACCTGACAGAACCTAGAATCATCTGGGACAAGGACCTCTGAGCGAGGACATGATTTTGACTACATTAGTTGATGTGGGAAGACCCGTCTTATTTGTAGGTGGCAGGGGATCTTGGGGTCTGTGAAATGGAGAAAAGAGCCAAGGTACAACATCCCTCCCTCCCTCCCTCCCTCCCTCCTTCCCTCCCTCCCTCCGTCATTCATTTACTGCTACCTGACTGTGGATGGGATCTAACAGTTGCTTCAAGTCTCTGCTGCCTTCACTTCCCTGTCATGGTGGACTGTAACTTGAACAGTGACCTAAGATAACCCCTCCCTTAGGTTGCTTTTATCAGGGTATCTCATTTTTTGTTTTCTTTTTTTTCTATTAGATGTTTCCTTTATTTACATTTCAAATGTTATCCCCTTTCCTAGTTTCTCCTCCAAAAATCCCCTATCCCTATCCCCTCCCCTCTTCCCCTGCTCCCCAACCCACCTACTCCAGCTTCCTGGTCCTGGCATTCCCCTATGCTGGGGCACAGAGTTGTCACAGGACCAAGGGCCTTTCCTCCCATTGATGACTGGCTAGGTCATCCTCTGCTACATATGCAGCTAGAGCCATGAGTTCCACCACTTGTTTTCTTTGATTGGTGGTTTAGTCCCAGGCAGTTCTGGGGGTACTGGTTAGTTCATATTGTTGTTCCTCCTATGGGGCTGCAAACCCCTTCAGTGCCTTGGGTACTTTCTCTAGCTCCTTCATTGGGGACACTGTGCTCTGTCCAATGGATGGCTGTGAGCATCCACTTCTGTATTTGTTAGGCACTGGCATAGCCTCTCAGGAGACAGCTATATTAGGCTCTTGTCAGCAAGCTCTTGTTGGCATCCACAATTTTGTCTGGGTTTGGTGGTGGTTTGTGGAATGGATTTTCAAAACACATGAAACTCAAGAATAAGAAAGACCAAAGTATGGATACTTTGATCCTTTTTAGAAGGGGGAACAAAATACCCATGGGAGGAGTTACAGAGACAAAGTTCAGAGCAGAGACTGAATGAATGACCATCCAGAGACTGGCTGACCTGGGGCTCTATCAGCATATTTCAATCACAGCAGTATGAAAGTAAACTAAGGCATCCTGGTCACATCTCTTGAAAGCTAGTATTAGAAGCCTGTACTGTGATGCCCTGTTTATATGATGTTGGAGATGGAACCCAGGGCTTTATGCATGCTAGGCAAGCATGAGACCAACTGAGCTATATCCTTAGCTCAAGTCATTCTTGATTCAGAATATTTTCCCTTCATTTCCAAAGTACAGTTAGAAGCCTAGGAATTAGTCTCAAAGGTATCACTTAAGTCTATTCTATGCTTTCTAATGTGAGTTCCATCGAAGATAACATTATTTTTGGAGTTACTCTTTGCCTTGCAACTGTCCTTCCTTCCTCAGCATCCCTGTATCTCAGCCCCTCCTCTACCAGTTCCGCAGGTCCTGAGCAACACCCATAGCATCTCAGCACAGGATGCTTCCCAAGGCAGAGCTATGGCCTCTGTATCTGACATGGTCTCTTCAACACAATGGAAGTATTTTATGTAGAGGAAAATACTATCCACTCATGTACATAAGATGGGTTATTGACTTGACCTGTCAATGGCTTGGACAGGAAACTATCTTGTATTTTTGTATTCAAACTTTAAAAGACATGAATCCGGTTGGGTCTAGTTTACACTGATCATAAACTCTACATACACGTTGTCACTATGCACAGTTAAATCAAAAAGCAGAGTACTATTGTCTTAATGTTGTCTTTATTGTCTTAGAGTTTTACTTCCATGAAGAAACACCATAACAAAGGCAACTCTTATAAGGACAGCATTTAATTGGGGCTGGCTTACAGGTTCAGAGATTCAGTCCATTATCATCACATGGCAGCATCCAGGCAGGCAGGGTGCAGGAGGAGCTGAGGGTTCTGCATCTTCATCTGAAGACCCACAGTGGCACACTTCCTCCAACAAGGCCACACCTACTCCAACAAGGCCACACCTACTCCAACAAGGCCACACCTACTCCAACAAGGCCACACCTACTCCAACAAGGCCACACCTACTCCAACAAGGCCACACCTACTCCAACAAGGCCACACCTACTCCAACAAGGCCACACCTCCAAGTAGAGCCACTCTCTAGGCCAAGCATATTCAAACCACCACAACTATTTCTATCTTATTCACCATGTAAATGTAACACACGCATGGCTTCATGTGTGCCTGTCTTGTATATAGCTGCGTTCCTTATTAGAGGGTTATAAATCAGATGCTTTGCTTTAGAAGTCAGTACTCTGTATTTGGGTTATGAGTATAAGGAAAGTCATGGTTCTATCAATGGTGACCTCCTCATTTCTCCAGTTGGATTGGATGCAGAGATTGGATCTTCTCTGACTGGGATGATCCTTGCTTGCCGTACGCAGTTCAGGCACACCTGCACGAAGGAGCTGGCATTAGATGCTCCCATGAAAAAAATCACTTTCCTACATTGCAGGAGAGATGGTGACGGCCTTCCTTGTTCACATGAGCATTCACTTCCAGTGAGTGTGTGCCTTCCTAATGCACCCATTCATGCTGCGGATGCCACAAGCAGGCACAGGGGAGACCTCAGAATGAGCCACTCAGGCTAATTATCGGCTCCACTGCCGATGAATTCATTTAACTTTGACCTGGGCAGAGAAGTCCTAGATGCCCCAACATGAGAGGCAGCAGGAGCGAGGCTGCCTCGTGGCTGTCCCTTCCTTCTTTCTTTCTTTCTTGGAGCTTTTTTTGGCTGTGCAAATACAATCTTGTCAGGATTATTTTCAGGTTATTTGTCTAGAGTTCAAAAGAAAGCGACATTGTTTGTTTTGTGGATTTACATGCCTTTTTTTAATGACCTAATCTCTTGTTAAAATGGATAAAATAGGTTGTATGAAATCAGAAAGGAAATATTGGTTTTAGCTCCCTTTTTAATCCAGGTAGATTAAGCAGAGCATTGTTCCAAAGTGACTGTACTGTTATTCAAAAGAAAAACAATGGAAAAAAAAAATGAGACCCCAGGCCTTGTAAGAACAACACCAGACTGGAGCATGGAGGCTAGTCATGCCTGACTGCAGCCATTGGTGAGAGAAGAGATGTACTGGACTATGCTGCAGAGGACCTGGCTGAGGGACAGTCAGATGCCACAAAGGCCTCTGCATTTGCAGACAGATTTGGGTCTCATGTGATGATCTGCCAGTCAGGAGTCGGGTGACCTTGGGCAAGTGAATTAACCTCGCAGTGTCTTGGTTCCTTAGTCAAGGTCGGTGGTACGGTCCATGGAACCTTTCACATTAAAAGCTCTGGTTTTTTTTTAGTTCCCTTTTTTACCATCTAGCTATTTGCTAGTGTAATTTTTCTTTGTTCTTGAGATTTTCATACATGTGCATAATGAGATACGTTCACATTCACCTCCCTCATTTACACCCCAACTTCAGAGGAAAAAAAAAAAATGCAGCATCTCCTCAGAAGGAACCCAGATCAACTCATAGCTTCTGGTAAGTCAGAATAAAAATATCAGGGTTGGGGACCGGAGAGAGATTAGTCATCAAGGGCTTTTCTCACAACCATGAGGACCTGAGTTCAGATTTCCAGAACTCATGTTTTACAAAAGCAAAGCTGGGCATGGAAGTGCATATCTGTAACCTTGGCAACAGCGAGGGAGGTAGAGACAGGTGAGGCTCTGACAGCTCTTAGACCTGGCAAAGTTCTGAGCTAACAAGGCACACAGACTCAAACAAATGATAGGGGAACCTGAGAACTGATGTACACACACTGAACACTAGAACTGACCTCCATGTGTGCATTGTGCACGACTCAACCCACACCTACACCCCATATACATACACCCCACATTCACCCCCCACCCCTCCCACATCCACACCTACAGTCCCGTACACCATTGTCCTATCTGGACCTTGTGGCATGGGTCTGTGATCCTGACTCCTCTGTAGGCTGAAGAGGATTCCATGTTCAAGGCCATTCCAGGCATCAATAAATGCCAGGCCAGCTGGGGCAACACATAGCACCAAGGGCACCAGGATGGAATGCAGTGTTGGGATGTGGCCCAGTGTATCCCACACCATCCTGAGCACCACATTCTGTCTCCGGGGCTTTTACCACACAACCTGTCAGTTTACATCACCATACCGTAATTTTAGAGATGGTAGGAAAGTACAAAGAACTTAATAATTCATTGTTTTTCAGCCAGGAGATCTAAAATCCAGAGAGGCTAAGATTTCTCTGTGGGTACACAGCACGAGAATGGTGTAGCCTGATTCCCGTCATCTTTTCTGTGGGTTCTTTAAACGTCTGCTGGACAAAGTGTCTTGATTGCAAGAGGCACAAATCAACACTGTATGAATTAAGCGGAGAGGAAACTCATTAGCATGACGTGGGGGAGCCACAGAGCAACAGGAGATGAGTGGAAGCAGCAGATGCTGCGGGGCATATGAGGCCACACAGCTGGACCTCTCCGCCAGGGATGCTGACGCTCGCTGCCCCGACACATGCCAGCATTCTCTCCACGGTTTCCAAGAGTCACAAAGGAGGATCCAGACCATGTGGCCAGGTCAAAGCTCGGAGCTTGACTTCCAGGGGTGGGGCAGATGGCCCTCCCCCACCAGTTCTACAGGATGCAATTTTTTGTGTTTGGTTTCCTTCCCTTTTATATAGCTTTAGATAATTCTGCGATTTTATACACACACACACACACACACACACACACACTACATTCAAGTATATATCTGATGTCCTTAACTGGGCATTGGTATGTTAACTCTGGAAATATACCCAAAGAGAGAGGTAGGCAACCTGTCACAGAATAACAAAAGTACAAGAAGGCCATGTGTCAACCCCTAGGGTCACACTTTGCACACGCAGGAGCTGGCTCAGTCACTTCTACACACCTGCTTCCACTCTGTCCTCCTTGGCAGGTGTCAACCCTTAGTACAAGATCAGAAAGGGTGTGTGGGAGGCAGCCAGACATGGATGCATGTTTTTTCTTCTCATTGACGTTTGCCATATTTTTTGCCGATGTGCTTTGTTAAATTGTTATAGTTGTATAGGACTTTTTTCAATTTTTTATTAGATATTTTCTTCATTTACATTTCAAATGCTATCCCAAAAGTCCCCTATACCCTCCCCCCACCCTGCTCCCCTACCCACCCACTCTCACTTCTTGGCCCTGGTGTTCCCCTATACTGGGGCATATAAAGTTTGCAAGACCAAGGGGCCTCTCTTCCCAACGATGGCTGACTAGGCCATCTTCTGCTACATATTCAACTAGAGACACTGCTTGTGGACGTTGTACATCGTGGTGCGCACTAGGCTCCGCACCACGATGTACAACGTCCACAAGCAGCACACACACACACACACACTACATTCAAGTATATATCTGATGTCCTTAACTGGGCATTGGTATGTTAACTCTGGAAATATACCCAAAGAGAGAGGTAGGCAACCTGTCACAGAATAACAAAAGTACAAGAAGGCCATGTGTCAACCCCTAGGGTCACACTTTGCACACGCAGGAGCTGGCTCAGTCACTTCTACACACCTGCTTCCACTCTGTCCTCCTTGGCAGGTGTCAACCCTTAGTACAAGATCAGAAAGGGTGTGTGGGAGGCAGCCAGACATGGATGCATGTTTTTTCTTCTCATTGACGTTTGCCATATTTTTTGCCGATGTGCTTTGTTAAATTGTTATAGTTGTATAGGACTTTTTTCAATTTTTTATTAGATATTTTCTTCATTTACATTTCAAATGCTATCCCAAAAGTCCCCTATACCCTCCCCCCACCCTGCTCCCCTACCCACCCACTCTCACTTCTTGGCCCTGGTGTTCCCCTATACTGGGGCATACTGCTTGTGGACGTTGTACATCGTGGTGCGCACTAGGCTCCGCACCACGATGTACAACGTCCACAAGCAGGGTATTCTAAGTTTCTGGGCTAATATCCACTTATCAGTGAGTGCATATCTAGTGACTTCTTTTGTGATTGGGTTACCTCACTCAGGATGATATCCTCCAGATACATCCATTTGCCCAAGAATTTCATAAATCCATTGTTTTTAATAGCTGAGTAGTACTCCATTGTGTAAATGTACCACATTTTCTGTATTTATTCCTCTGTTGAGGGACATCTGGGTTCTTTCCAGCTTCTGGCTATTATAAATAAGGTTGTTATGAACATAGTAGAGCATGTGTCCTTATTACCAGTTGGAACATCTTCTGGGTATATGCCCAGGAGAGGAATTGCTGGATCTTCCAGTAGTACTATGTCCAATTTTCTGAGGAACCACCAGACTGATTTCCAGAGTGGTTGTACAAGTTTGCAATCCCACCAGCAATGGAGGAGTGTTCCCCTTTCTCCACATCCTCGCCAGCATCTGCTGTCACCTGAATTTTTGATCTTAGCCATTCTGACTGGTGTGAGGTGAAATCTCAGGGTTGTTTTGATTTGCATTTCCCTGATGATTAAGGATGCTGAACATATTTTCAAGTGCTTCGCAACCCTTCAGTACTCCTCAGTTTAGAATTCTTTTGTATAGGACTTCTTGGGTTGGTCTTGTACTTGTCTCTTGGGGTCAGTGGGATGATATGAATGGCTCTGAACTACTGCTGATCTGATGGTGTCAGAGATAGTTGTGTGGTGTGTGTGTGTGTGTGTGTGTGTGCTATGGTAAGAGGGCCCATACCATGCTGAGCTCAGTTCTTAGTTGAGATCTTCTATACTCCCATGTTGGGATGGTAATGTGACATAGTTAGGAATATGTAAAGTCAGGATATACTTATAGTTGGGGCCAGCACACACCAGAGGATTCAGATTCTGATCATGGGGTGACAGGGGAGAGTCATAATTTATGTCAAAATGTGTATGACTGTTATATATTAATCAAAATTAAAAGTGTATAAGGAAGCCGGGCGTGGTGGCACATGCCTTTAATCCCAGCACTCGGGAGGCAGAGACAGGCGGATTTCTGAGTTCGAGGCCAGCCTGGTCTACAGAGTGAGCTCCAGGACAGCCAGGGCTATACAGAGAAACCCTGTCTAGAAAAAAACCAAAAAAAAAAAAAAAAAAGTGTATAAGGAAATGGATTTAACCCTGATTGAACCCATGTGTTATCATATTTGTCCCCATCAATATGCATAATAAAAATACCAAGGGAAGGGCAGGCATGTGCTTTTGATATGTACCTATAATAGTTACATGCCCACATTAGGTACCTGGCTCCAGCTTCATGTCCCGCAGCACACTGAGATTCTGGGTTAGGTATTGTTTGGTGTGATTTAGAGACATACTGGCCTCTTCTCATCCCTCTTCTCTGAAACTGTGGTGGGAAATAAAACTACCGTACAAAAGAGAGACGTAAATCATTCAAAAATGAGCTTTGAACTCTGAGATGATAGTGACTACGATGTGACACACCAATAAGTATCAGTAATGATGGCGTTGGCTTAGAAATCTCCTGATTGGTAGTTCTGAGCCATCAGAAGACACCTGAGCAGAGCAGTCCTTATGAGCCTATCAGGCTGTGTCAAACAAACCCCGGAAAAGCAGTCTGAGAGCCTCTCATGAAGATGGCAATGAGCATGGATGAGGACTGCAGGGGTGCCCTGAGTGGGATCACCCCAAAGCACACATCTGCCCTCCACTTCCATTGCAGACATCTGAGCCAGCTGAGGGTCGCTTTGCCTGTCTCATCTCCAGATTTGTACATTTTCAAATTCCAGATTTGGTATGATTTTCCTCTCCACTGAACAAGCCAGCTTTGGATGTGATGGAAGAGAGTCTCTCTCTGTGTCTCTGTCTCTGTATCTCTCTGTCTCTGTCTCTCTCCCTCCCTCCCGACCCCCCACCCCTGCCTGCCACCTGCACTCTGCAGGGGACAGTCATGCTTCCACAAAGCATCCAGAGGACCTTGGGAAGGCCTGCCCATGTTCAAAACCTCCAGGAGCCTCCAGGAGATGCTGGAAGACCCGAGGATCTGGAAGCCTCTCTCCCACGGTGCTAATGATATGTGGTGCTCCCACAGTGCTCCCACGGTGCTAATGATATGTGGTGGGCTCCCAGAATGGTGCTCCTCTATTATGATGCTCTTTGCTATTATGTGTCTAGCCAGCCACACTCAGCAATTAGAGGACCACTGTGAGATACACAGTGGGGAGACAGGCCATATGCTCTAGAAACCCACTCCAGACTTTCTAACTCGGCCTGGGGAGATCAGATGGCTCCTGAGTGGACCAAGCTTGGCATGCTGTTGTGTTTATCTTCTTCCATGAGCTTTCAGTGAAGATATTAAGAGTTGGCATACATGCAAATTCCTTCAGACCTTTTCGCTTTAACTATCAGATCTTTTTTTTTACTTTTATTTAAAACATCTGATATAACTTAAATCTTTATGAAAAACACACATAGAAAGCAGAGTTTAAAAATGCATAGCAAATAGTCTATATCGTCAAACTCGGCCATACTCTTGAGTCGCTCATGTTCTCCACCCTGTGTCAATCACTGTTACCTTGTGAAGTGGAGGGACACAGCATGGACCCCCAAATACACATGTGGGATCCTGGCTTTTCAGGAGGCAATGAGGTTGTTAAAGTAGTGGTCTCATGATGAGACTGGTGTCCTTAGAAAAGAAACCCCAACATCCTGCCTCACCATCCTATGAGGAATGGATGCCGAGGAGGTACCATCCTATGAGGTACGGATGCTGAGGAGGTACCATCCTATGAGGTATGGATGCTGAGGAGGTACCATCCTATGAGGTATGGATGCTGAGGAGGTACCATCCTATGAGGTATGGATGCTGAGGAGGTACTATCCTATGAGGTATGGATAGTACCTCTGTGTCACTACAGTCTTCCTTTCTCATTCCTGTATAGAGTGTATGATTTGAACATTATATAACTTACTTATGTGTTCTACTGTCAGTGAGCTTGTCAGTTTGGGATGTTATAATGAGGCTGTTGTGAAAAGCTGGTGCATCATTGTCCTTTTGTGCATGCTGAAATGCATGTCTGTGCTGGGTGAGTGTCTGGGAGTGACCCTGGCATGTTTGGTGAGCATGCATGGAGGGCTGGCTCTCTAAGTTGCCTTTGTATCAAAAGTTCATGAAATTTCTGGCTACTATATATTATTGCTTGGAGGTAGATAGGTCCTGTTGTGCACTCAGCTTCCTTGAACTTGAAATCATCTTCCTTCAGCCTTTTGGGTGCTGGGGTTATGGGTGTTTGTCAGTTTCTCCACTTCAGCCCCTATGCACAGTTTTTCACGTTGACTTCATTCACATTAGCCATTCAAATGAGAGTGAAGCACTATAGAATGTAATTCAAATTTGTGTTTCATGAAGAGTAGATAGGCATGTTGACAGCTTTTCATGTGATCAATGTACTTTTTTTTTAATTGGATATTTTATTTACTTACATTTCAAGTATTACCCCCTTTCCCAATTTCCCCCTTAGAAATTTGCTATCCCATCCCCCTCTCCCTGCTTCTATGAGGATATACCCCCACCCACCCATTCACTCCTGCCTCCCTGCCCTTGAATTCCCCTATACTGGGGCATCGAGCCTTCAAAGGACCAAGGGCCTCTTCTCCCATTGATGCCCAACAAGGCCATCTTCTGCTACATATATGGCTGGAGCCATGGGCCCCTCCATGTGTACTCCTTGGTTGGTGGTTTAGACCCTGGGAGCTCTGGTTGGTTCATATTGTTGTTCTTCCTATGGGGCTGCAAACCCTTTAGCTCCTTCAGTCCTTTCTCTAACTCCTCCATTGGGGACCCCATGATCAGTTCAATGGTTGACTGTGAGCATCGGCCTCTTCATATATCAGGCTCTGGCAGAGCCTGTCAGGAGACAGCTGTATCAGCAGTTCAATGCACTTTTAAGAAGATTTTTATCTTTATTATTTTTTTATAGTATGTGTTTGTGTGGGTTTCTACATGTTAGTGCAGTACCCTCAGAGGCCAGACAAGGGTGTCAGATGCACTGCAGCTGGTGTTACAGATTATTGTGAGCCGTCTGATGTGAGTGCTGGGCACTGGTATCTATCTGTTCATCTCGCTCTTAACGACTGAATTTTGTCTCAGCCCCTTGGTGAACTTTCCACATAGTTCTCACATAAGACTGTGCTCATGTCTGTTTTCCAGGGCTTCATTTAAAGAGTTAATCCTTTGGAGTTATGAGCTGGATACAGGTCCATTTGTGGTATTTGTACAGCAAATGTCTGTGTCTTGCCTCTGCCTATTGCCCCATAACTTCTGTCTTTGCATAAGCTCATTTTCATGAGGTAGGGCTCATATTTTGGTCTAGGTGTCATGTTGTTTTACATTTGTTTGAGGACTCTGCAGAGGGAAGGATTCGCCCGAGGCAGATGCTTTGCAGTATGTCATTTAGGTCTACAGTTCATATAGAACCCATCGTGTGTGCGTGGTGTGGGCGAGGGTGCGATGCACATGCAGGATCAGTGGATCTTGCTGCAATCGATACTAGAGTTTGATCATGAGTTCATGGAATTACTGTTATTCTTCTATCACAGTGGTTCTCAACCTTCCTAATGCTGTACCCCTTTAATACAGTCTTCACATTGTGGTGGCTCCCCCCAACCATAATTTATTTTTGTTGCTGCTTCATAACTGTAATTGTGCTACGGTTATGGCTTGTAATGAAAGTATCTGATATGGAGGATGTCTGGTACACAACACGACCCCTGTGGGGGGTATGGCTCACAGGTTAAGAACCACTGTTCTCTCCCATCATGATTTCAGTTTTATGAAGAGCTCAGGCATGTGATGTGGTGGGTTTTGGTCCTGCTTCTCAGGTCTGTTTGCTTATCCTCACACCAAACCTACTTGAGATTCATGATGCATTGTATCAGGTCTAAAACGTGGGACTTCGTAATGTCCTTAAGGATCTCGGCTTACACTGAGTCTATTGATTTGGGAAAGTTAAGCATCTCTCAAGTATTGAGACCCTGAATCCATAACCAAATGCATTCTCTACTTATGTAGGTTTAATTTTTTCTTTTTTTTTTGTGGAAATTATGTAACAAAGTTTACCATTTTAACATGCTTTGAAGGTTTTGCACATTGGTGTTTCTGGTGGGCTAGGTTGAATAACCACCACTTTATGCATTCAAAACAGTTTACCCACCTCATTTACTTTGAGGTAGCTCTCCTCACCTCCCTCAGCCCTTGGCTTCCTCTAGCTCCTTTCTGTCTGTAAGGACAATTCTCTTCTAGGTGTTTAAAGCCCACAGAGTTCTACAGAGTCTGGTCTTTGCACTCTGACTTCTTTCTTTTCTTGCAACATCTCTCATGCAAATACTAACCAGGCCTGACCCTGATTAACTTCCAAGATCAGAGGAGACTTCATGATCAAGGTGGCATGGCTGTAAACAAGCCAGGGTCTCTTGATGAACTCTGAAGATCACACATTGGTTGCATTAGCTGACAGTGAGCACCTGTCCCTGTCTCCCTCAGCTAACATTCCAAACACTCCAGACTCTCTCTCTCACAGCTAAACTTGGTTGACTGGGCTGACATCTCCCAGCAATGACTCCCCCCAGTCCCCCAGCCCTCCAGTCCCCCAGCCTCCCAGCCCCCCAGCCCCCATGTCACATGGAAGAGGCTGCTGTGTGATCTCAGGTTGTGAAGATCTGCATCTGTATCACTGAGCTCTTTATAGTGCGGTCAGCTTTTGTACATCTTGTCTCCAAGGAGATTGTCAACTGCGTTTGCTTCCTTAAACCATGAGCTTTGGGATCCTAATGTTTGTATCTATTAGTCCCCCTTTCAACTTTCTTTCTGAATGATTTTCAGCTTTAGAAAAAAATGACTTCTTGCCAGGCAGTGGTGCCACACGTCTTTAATCCCAGCAGTCTGGAGGCAGAGGCAGAGGGATCTCTGAGTTTGAAGCCAGCCTTGGCTATAGAGCGAGTTCCAAGATGGCCAAGGCTACACAGAGAAGCCATGGCTCAACTTCCCCCACCCCAAACCTTGTGCTTCTAGCTTATTGCTATACATCATTCTCCCCCCCTCTCGTGTGTGTGTGTGTGTGTGTGTGTATGTGTGTGTGTGTGTGTGCGCGCAGCTCCCTATAAGCACAATGTTGGTGCAAATCAGGACTTCTGGGAAAGACATTTCATCACAAGAAGAAGGACCCAAACCCTCAGTCCCACCTCTCTGAAGTCATAGAGATTCCAAAATGGAATGGATCAGTTTCTCCTACAACACACAATCTGCACACCAAGAACTTCTGGGAATATGACCACATGTTTAAAGTGCCATTTCTTGAGCGTCTAAGCTCTCTGTAGGGAAACAAGGATTTGATGTTGTATTTGATCAGAATGCTGTAACATAGAGAAAAAATATGAAAGGAGGAAAATACCAAGTTGATTCAGGCTTATACTGTATTTTGAATACAATCTTATTCAGAAATAATTTATAAAAACATCAGCTTTTGTATATAATACTTAATTTTGTTTTTGACTATCAAACCCATAAAGATAAGTCTTGTATACAGAAAAAAAAACCCAACTCTCTAAATATAGGCTTCTCTTTTTCTTTTTAATAAATTTTGCTTTTGTTTTTATATATTTTAAATTTGTGTTATTAGGTACAAAGTTAAAATTTAACTTTCCTTATACTTTTTCTATTCAGAACTATGCCCCTTCTGAAACTACTTTTTGACATGAAGTCAATTGTGTCTGCAGAGAATTGAGCTGTACCAAGTATCTTGTTTAATATTTTCAACGTGTATCTTTTTCAGTTTTTATCTTAAACTTGGTGTTCTTACATTTAAAACATATAGTTCGATTTTTAAAAGTGTTTGCTGTTGTGATGTTTACATTTTCCTGCTATATAACTGTATGGGAATCGAGCCTTTTGCTCTCTCATTCCCTATCTGTACCATCTGTTCTTTGTTCTGATATTCTTCTTTGTTTTGATCAGTTGCATTTCTCTTGAGTTTTATACCCGGCCTTGTTACCTCTGTAGTTACCCACAGTTCTACTCTCCAGTGGTTGCTGAAGAGACCACAACAGGTGTCCTTGGTTTAGAGGAGTGTATGTTAAAATAGTACTTCTGTTACTTCCTGGATGATACAAGGGGATTCTTACACTGTGACTTCTATTTTTTTTTTTCTTGGCAATTATTATGCTTTGATTCTCCTTACGCTTTAAATCCTGGAATAATTTTCTTAACGAATTCATGTTCAGTTAGAGACAGCCGTCTCTTAACCTTTACTGATAGTTTTTATTTCTCCCGACATTAATAGGTATCTTTCTGACAGTATTTTTCCTCTGTTCAAATTCTCCGGTTTTATTTCTTTATTATTTAGCATTGTTCTACACCCGTTGAATTTTCAAGTCCTGTTTGTTTAAAGGTACATTTATTCACTCTCATATTCAAAGGTGTTTCTGCTATGAGTCCAGTTCTTGTTTGGATATATGCATGGACAATTCTACAGCTGTTGTTTGCCTGTCTCCTGGCTTCCATGGTCCTGGCTATCAAGGTGGCATCAGTATTGTTAATTCCTTTTAATGAAAAATTTTATTTCTTTTATGTTTAATATTTTCTGTTTTCTTCCAACAGTTTTAGATTGCTATGGTAGGTACAGTTCTAAAATGTCTCCCTATCGTCCTCAGGCCTGTGAACCTCTTTTTCAGTGCATATAGGTTATGGATATATGAAGAGTAGAGGCTGCCTCCCTGTACACGAGAGTCTGAAGATACAGCCTGGATCCTACTCCAACTGACAAGGATCAAGTCACAACTGGGCTGGACTTGACTCAGTCAAGTCAAGTGCTATCTTTGCATGCAAAGTGTTTTCCCATCTTGCTTTGGAGGATATACATACAGCCATAATGGAGGCCTCTACAGATGTAGGCAGTCTGTAATTGGGTTAGAGCCGTCCCTGGCCCCTTCAGAATAGTATTCTGACAGTCTAGGGGAGCTTGGAGAAAGGTCCTGGGTTTCTTCTGAGAACCCCAGTGTGGGCCACAGCTTAAGTGTGGCTCCGAGCACTAAGCACAGAGTCAGACATGTCTCTGTTCCAAAGATCTCTCTCTGCAAAAATATGCACAAAGACTTATTGTTGCAGGGCATAGAAAACTAATGCTTCCCCAGTTTTAGCAGTATGGTGATGGTCCCTGAGGCCTTGCACATCCTAGGCAAGCCCTCTAACATTAGACCCCATCCGAGACCCTGATTTTAAGTTTTCATTATGTTTTGTTCTGTTGAGACAGGGTTGTATAGCTCAGTTTGACTTTGAACTCACTGTCAGTGAGTATGGCCTTGAACTTCTGATCTCCCTGCCTCCGCCTCCCATGTGCTGAGTGTGTTGTAACTGTGCTTGGTCAGGAATATCTTCTCTCCTTTCTCCTTTCTCCTTTCTATCATCTTTCTAGCTTTCTATCTTCTCTCCTTTCTTCCCTTCTCACCTTCATTGGGTCCTGTGTCTTGTGTCTGTGTCTTCTGCATTTACTTTTGTGGATGACTTTAAAGCGTCTTCAAGGGAAGTCTGGCACATCCCTCAGGTTTACTTCCAAACCCATTGTGGCTTACACTCCAATAGCCTTCCCAATTCCAAAGCCTTCTGAAACATCTATGGGCTTAACATCTCTGGTTTTACCATCTTAATGGAGCCTTTCGTTTCTTTTCCTAGCTAATACTTCAAGGCAATGCTCGGTTTAAGAGGAGGGCAGGTGCTTCAGGAGGCAATCAATTCACATCTCCATGTGTCCTTCATTTCCAGGATCTTAATTCTGTTATATCTAACTGTTACTTATCCCAAAGTCCTTGCTTGGTTTATGTCCTTAATGTAGTAAAGATTCCGCTAGACCTTAACCATAGGGTATTTGTTTGTTTGTTTGTTTGTTTTTTGCCTTTATGATTCAGTGTAAAATTTGAAAATTGTTGTGGAAAAAATAATGGATAATGTTCCAATCATAGATGTTTCCCCCTTTACTCTCTAGAGTTGGTGTTTTATATATTCTAGTTGTCTTCACTGATCTCCGGTTTGTTTTATTTGTCCTCTGTGAGAGAATTCTATCAGCCTTCAGAGCTCAGTGTGTGTTAAGCACAGGCAGGAAGTCAAAACCCAAGTGAGTCTCCATTTACTAAAGAAGGTGGTCCCAGGCTTTCCTCCAGTTCTGTTAGGAATTGATGACAAGATCAATTGGACGTGGAAGAAAACATGCTAGTGGGCTAGTGGGCAGAAGCACATCAAGCGGTGTAATTAACCAGGAAGCACTTGTGGTCTACAACTGAAATACGTCCCTGTTTACCAGTTTCATAGGTTGGCAGTATAATCCCTGACATCACTAAGAAGAGGCAGATGAAAGGCCTTAGTGTGATAAATAGTGACAAAAGTGGAGGTACGGTTCAGCAGTGGGACCTACCCACGCCATCTGGCCTTGAGTAATAAATGACACACAGCACAGTGTATTATACAGACGTCTGAGAATGGTTCGTGGTTCTGTATCTCAGACCCATCCCTCGTGTCTTGAGGCCAAGTCCAATCTGAGCATGGGGGCACTTATGGAGGGCGGGATTGTGATCTCGTGCATGGTCTGTCAGAGTCAGGTGAAATGGGCTTAGGACCTGTTAATTACCACGTTCATCACTAAAAAGTAATGCAAGTCTCCCGTTTCCTGTTAGTGTTAGGATAATAAAGAACCATCCTTGTCGTAGCTTGTTTGGGTGTCTGTGTGATGTGTCCCTCCCTCGCCCTCTTGGCATCTCCTGTCCACGTTCGAGACACGACCACACACACTACCACTTACTAATCAGGTTCCTGATTCCTGCCCCATGTGTTAAGAACCATGCACAGCTGGGTGGAGTGGGAGGCAGGTTAAAACCCTTCCCTGAAGGTCTCAGTGCTCAGGCAAATGTCATATTTGCTTTCTCTGCATTACCAGGCCTGACCTGCTCCATGGACATAACAGCTACTAAGCTGGATATGTACAACAAGATGGAAACAGTTTGTGTTCTGTGACAAAATGTGGCACTGTCTTTAGAAGTAGAATGTTGGTGCTGGAGCGATGGGCTCAGTGGTTAAGAGCACTGACTGCTCTTCCAGAGGTCCTGAGTTCAAGTCCCAGCAGACACATGGTGACTCACAACCATCTGTGAATGGATCCAATGCTCTCTTCTGGTATGTCTAAAGACAGTTACACAGTACTCATGTATATTAAATAAACATTTCTTTTTTAAAAAGTGGAGTGTTAAGGGCTTGAGAGATGGCTCGGCAGTCAGGAGCATTGTTGCTCTTCCAAAGGACTTATGTTTAATTGCCAGGACCCACATGACTGCTTACAACTGTCTGTAACTCCAGTTTTAGGGGAATCTGACTCTCTCTTCTGGCTTCTGCAGACACTGCATGCATAGACATATGCACAGGTAAAGCACCCATACACGTAAAATAAACATAAGGTTGATTGCTTCTTAAGAACAGAGCTGTACTGATTAGTTCCAAGCTGTCTATGTCACCCTTGAAATCTTGAAGGCATTTCTGGATGCAGGAGAAGAAATCATTCAGGACCATTTCCAACTGTCTGAACTGATGGCTTCAAGGGGCTTGGTCTACTGTGTGAAGGTTTTGATAGGTAAGTGGAATGGAGACTTTATTTTGTGTGTTGAAACTGACATTTGTCATGGGAGGCTCTATGGTGTCCCAGAGGGCCTGTCAGACTGTGCCCTTCATGATGGAAGGTGGCCCACACGGCTGAGCAGAGATTCCACGGCTGTGCTGTGCCAATCGAAAGTGTGTTTATAAGGTTCAGGAATCCAATTTTGCCTGGATTATGTCCCTGCTTTGCTTTAGAATGGAAAGCTATCTTTATCGGTCAAATAGAGGATGAAAATGGTTTAGGTCTGGATTTCAGGCCACTTCTCAGTCGAGCCAGCAAGATTGTCTCACACACCACCTGTGCAGCATGGGTCCCAAACACTTCAGAACATGCGTCCCTGTTTGGTACAGAGAAAAACAGCAGAAATAATTCCATCTGAGAGTGTGTCCAACAGGCGCTCTGTACTCCATATCTGGTTGCATATATTTGTTAAGAAACTTGAGTTGGGCAGGTCATCTACTGTGGAGGGGAGCCTGTGAGGGTGCCAGGGTGCTGAGATGTTCATGGAACACTCCTGGTCCCCCCACCCCCTTGTCCTGGCCACTGGATTTCACACTGTGCTGTAATAAAAGGCTGTTTCTTATCTCGTGTTCTAATGGTCTGGTCTTTCCAGTTTGAGTCAGTAGGGGCTAATGATGGGGATGAGGCAGTGACAGTAGCTGCCAGTTTGGGTTGTATCCAAGGTGGTTTGATACACTCTGAGGTCCCTTCCAAGTTCACTCCGATGGCAGCCCCGAAAGTCACTGGCCTCGACAACTTGATTTTCTTTCCACTTGCTCTATGTGTGTGGCTCGGGGGCCCCAGGTTTCTGGCCCACATGACTATACTAGATTTGCATGAAAGAAAGAGAGTAATTGTGAATGACAGAGATAGAGTGCTGGCACACGCCTTTAATCCCAGCACTTGGGAGGCAGAAGCAGGCGGATTTCTGAGTTTGAGGCCAGCCTGGTCTACAGAGTGAGTTCCAGGACAGCCAGGGCTACACAGAGAAACCCTGTCTCAGAAAAAAAAAAAACAAAAAACAAAAAATAAAACAACAAAAAAAGAAGAGGATGATAAATTAAATATGATTCTTCCATCTCAGTTTAGAAGAGATTTTAATCAAGGCTCTAAGAAAGGACATTTGGTTAGGGAACTCCATAGACACACAGCCAATACTAACCACTAGAAGAAGATTTTTAAAAACCTGAATAAATGATTACTAGTAAGGTAAGGCCATTTTCCTCTCCTCCCCGGATGAACTGCTTTCTCTTCACACTACGGCTCCGCCCCCATTCTCTGTCTTCATAGCTCAGCTTCCTGGCACTGACCCTGCTAGGGGCATATTCATCTCACTTTCATCCAGTGCTGTCCAGCATCTGATCCCTGTCGCCTTGCCTGACAGCTCTGAGCCTTCTACTTGCACCTGCGCTATCTTGGCTTGCAACTGCCTAGGAGCTGTCAATAGAGGTCAGAAATTCTAGGGGTCTAGAGCTGGTGTTTCTGACATACAATAATAGCTCCCCCTGTCCTTATCCCTGGCTTTTCCCATTCCTCCTCTCCTCCCTCTACATCTGCTGGAGTCTAGCAGTCTAGAGTCCCCGCTGCTTGATCCTTCCTGGACCCTCTGCACTTGTGCACACCTGGGACCACTTCCCTTGTGTCTGTAGCCTTCCATTTTAGTCTGTAACTCATCACATCATGTCACAAGAAAAAATTGTACTGGATTCTGTGGGTATAAAATTATCTTCACCTCTGGGACCTGTCCTGCTGTTCCTTGGTGGTAATAGGTCTTCAGTATAGGTAGTTGATCAATGACGTTATTTCTATTCTAATCATCATCAAAATTTTCATGGATTTCCTTGTCTTCAGTACATATCAGGTGCCAACCATGTACTAGACACCAATCACCCACTGCTGCCAGCTGTGACATGAATGAGAACCTGTGGCAGTAGCTAGGGACACACACACAGTAGCCAGCCACCCAGGTATCTCATTTGTGTATGCTTTTATGGTGTGGAAGGGTGGCTGTTCAGAGCTTGCCAAGCAGCTATGCCTTACCTCTTTGTCTTACAGGGCCTTGGGATGATCTTGTCTATAGAGTGGAGTTAGTTTCCCAAACAGTGTTATTCACAGAACGGCATCAAACTGCTTGGGGTGGACATGGTGTGTGTGTGTGTGTGTGTGTGTGTGTGTGTGTGTGTGTATGTGTGTAATGGAATGTGTCTCAAATTCCATGCGTTGCATTTCTCCCACACCAGTTGTCTGAAAGAATAGAAATCTTACCTAACATCGAATAGCATAGGTGAGGTAACTCTCACCCTGGGAGGTCACACAGCCAATTAGCAACACAGCAGGATCTAGGGCTTGAATCTTTTTTACTTTGAGCACAAAACCTCCTTTCAAGCCTGTGTGGCTGAATCCATCTACCATCCATCTATAATTTGTCTATCATCCACCTATCATCTGTCTATCATCCCTCTGTCTACCTATCATCTATCAATCATCCATTTATCTATTATCTATGTACTAGTCACCTATTGTCCATCTATCATCCATCTGTCATTTATCATCTATCTATGTATTATCTATCATCTTATTAATCATCTATTATCCATGTGTTTGTCATCTATCTATCCATCCATATCTATCTATCTATCTATCTATCTATCTATCTATCTATCTATCATCTATTATCCATGAGTTTATCATCTGTTCATCCATATCTATCTATCTGTCATCTATTATCCATGTGTTTATCATCTGTTCATGCATATCTATCTATCTATCTATCTATCTATCTATCTATCTATCTATCTATCTATCTATCATTTATCTTTAATCACCACCTGTCTGTCCTATCTTCCATCTTTCTTTCTCAGCATTTTTCTTTGTTGTGTAACTAAGCTTTTCCTGGGGAAATGCAACACATATCCCTACTCATCCCAGAGAGGGATCCCACAACACTCCAAAGTATAGGTACCACCCAAGTCCAACTTGGTGGGTTACTTTCCAGAGTAGAAATGACTCAAAGACAGTTGCATCACTGAAGTCTATCTCAGCATGGGTGACTGCTCACAAAGCTGGGAAACGGAGCACACTGCACAGCCTGTGGGCAGCTCAACAGGTTGGAGCGTGGGTGGGTTGGTTTCTGCATCGGCCAGGTAGCTGTTCTGGCCTAAGAGTCTTTTTTGAAGCTTGGTTATGACTGGGACTCAGCTCTGATTGTTTACTCTGTCAGGGAGGGGCCTGGTGAATCTGGTCAGCTGCAGGGACTTGAAGCTATTTCCAGTTGTTTAACCTTCCTGCTTAAGGAGTTTCTTGAAGGGTGGAATGTTTTCATCTCTGAGGAAAATGTTACACAACATTCTTTCTCTGCACTGCCTTTCTAGGCAACTTCCTGGACAGGATGTTGCCATTTGGCTCCATCTTGATATAAGGGACCCCAAACCTATCACCACTGGTTGAATAGCTATTTGCAGGATAAAAGGCAGCCATCCATATGTTATGGCATGTGGCCTGGGGCAAGTGGTTTGGAAACTGTCCTTCCCTGTAGTTTCCAGACCAGTGGTTGCTTCAGGCTGGAGGCAAGCCCAGATCCCATTTACTCAGTGTTAGGAAGATCTTTCCTTCAAATGAAGCATTTGCCCCTTGAAGGAGGAGGGGCTTCAGAATACACAGGAGCAGGGGGCGGGGTCAGAAAGGTGCATGTCTCATGAAGGTTATAAATCAGTAAATGATTTCTGGGAAGACCGGACTCTGGTGAAGAGGCCTGCAAGACGGCAGAGAAGAGTCGCGCCCATGGGTTGTCACCCATGTTGGGGTAGGCTCTTTAGTGATGCAGCTGAATTTTTAGTCCCTCATGCCTTAGGAAGTAACCTCTATAAGCAACTGCAATCAACCCTTGGCTCGCCAAGCTGTACATGGATGGAATAGTTTCTTTAGTCTGTTGTTGGGGCCCTATCAGGGTGCATTGGTGTTTGTTCGTATCTCTCTAAGAAAAGTGATATAATATCTACTCTAGATAAGAGTGGAGGTCCCTTCCTGGCTGATCATTTATGTCTCTTTTAATATTTTATTAGTAAGTACCCCAGAGCCAACATTTCATGCCTTTTCTTAATCATGCACTGTCTGGGATTCTAGCAGGCTGCAGCAATGCGTTCCTAGTTTCTTTTCCTAATTTCTGTATTACTATCTTGTATTCTGTTTTGACCTGTGTCAGAAACCCATGAGGTGCTGATATTTTTTTCTTTGGACAGTAATAACTAGAGAAATATAAGTAAAAATAGTACTGCTTTTAAAATTACTGCTGAATAGTCTCATACATTTATATAATAAATTTTCATCATTTTCAACCCCTATTCCCATCTCTTACCTACACCCTCACTGGTGAAATGGTTCTCACCAAGTTTCTTTCCTAGTTTCCTATCTTATTTTCATGTATGGTCCATTGAGCTTAGTTAGTTCCTTGCCAAAGCATGTGTGAGAGGTTATTTGCTGGAGCAAAGGCAACAGATTCATGGCTATACCACTGAAGAAAATGACAGTCTTGGGGAGGGGTGAGGGCTCTACCCATGATGAAAGATTGATTGGTCCAACTTCATGCAGGTCTTATTCAGATAACTGTAGCTGCCCATGAGTTCCCGAGCACAATGCCCTTCCACATGCCCCTCTGCATCCCTAAGACATCTTCCTGCTGAACACTCCTCAACCTTCTGGCTTTCTCACTCTTTTTACCCCTTTTCCAAAATGTCCCCTGAGCCTTGGAGGTGGTGACACATCAGTCCCATTTGAGGCTGAGCATGTACTTTGTCCAGTTATGGATTCCTGTGTCAGCTGCCACCCACTGGAATGGGAAGCTTGTCTGACAGAGCTTGGGCAAAAAACGTTGATCTGTGGGTATGTATCGGACTGAGATGTGTTATTACTGACCGTCATTTATGGATTTTCAGATGCCTCCCATTTCTTTACGTAGATCCCACACTGACTGAAGAACTCACTTCAGTACATGGGCTCTTTAAGGTTCAGTTTCCATTTGTCTCAAACATTTGGCTCTTCTGAGCGGTGGTCAGGTTCTCCAGTGCTTCAAGCCTGCAAGTTCTGCTCCCCAGTCCCCGCATGGGTTGTGAGCTGTGGTCTTCCAGCTTGCGTGGTTTCAGAGCTGAGCTCAGCAGCAGCCCTTTGTTCCTTCATTCCTGGTTTTGTTTGCCACAGGCATCTCTCACACTTTGTTCAGTTGTTTTTGTTTGTTTGTTTGTTGCCTTTGGAGCAGTTTGCCTGCCGTCCGTTCTGGTCTGCTCTTTCCCGGGTTTTGTTGTTGAGCGGAAAGGGTCGAGTGACTGGTGTCGATTACGGATTTGGAGAAAACATCAACATTTATTAGATGTGTCCTTCCTTCTGCCATCTCTACTCCTCAGCCTCACTTTAGGTTTTGGTCATTCTGGGCTATCACATGTCGCCCCACAGAGCTAAAGTGTTGTCCTCTTTTGCCGCTGCATTCCCCAAGTCTGCTAAAGATCCTGTCAGGAGCATTCTTCATTATTCTTCCTGCGTCTGTTCACTGTTCTTTCTGTTTCTAACTGATCCCTTTGCAGAGTCACCGTCTCCCCTGAAATTCCCTGCAAGCCCCTGCGTGCTGTCAGGGTCTCAAGCTGTACCCAGAAAGAAAATCCCGACTTTGAAAACTTGTGCAGAATAATGGGTTTCATCATAGTGTCTTCACACAGGCTGATAGGTTTCTTCGCTCATATTCACACCTCTCAGTATCCTTCTCCTCGCTCTTGCATATGAGATGAAATGTGGTATTTATTGTTCTGAGTCCGGCTCATTTCACTTAACATCATGATCTCAAGTTCCAGCTATATATATATATATATATATATATATATATATATATATATATATGACATACTTGTATTCTCTATGGCTGAATCAAACTCCCTTTGTGGGCACACATGCAGGGACACATGCATGCACGAGTGCGCGCGCGCATGCGCGCGCCCGCGCACACACACACACACACACACACGTACACATGTACACACATTCATATCCATTCGCCTGTTGTTCATCTCTAGGCTGACAGCACAGAGCTATTACCATGTTATTCACGGTTACTTGAAACACCGAGTGGAAGCTTTTGCTGTATCTGCTCTATATAGTACACCATTTCCATCTTCACACCAAATCTCTTGAGTATGTGTGTGTATGACTCAGTTTCTGGGGTTCTTGGTAGGACTGTAAATTAAAGTATCTTTACTTTGCCAATACTGTGAAAACTACTTAGAACTAGTCTAGTTGGTGGTGGCAACTGGTTTGGATTCTGCTGCTCTTGGGGCTGCCTGAGCACACCACTGATTTCAACAGCTCCTTACACTCAGGGTGAAGGCCGATAGACTGGAGCATTCTGGTCAGTATTTGGTCCATCCTGAGTACTGGCTCTCCCCTCTGCAGCCATACTTCAGAGAGTACCCATCTTTGCCACCATTTCCTTCCTGGGGGGCGGGGAGTGGGGGGTGGGTGGATAATCCTGTTTCTTTGTCAATGTATGTTCCCTGGCTCAGTGCTAGAAGACAGCAATGCTTTCTTCTCATTCTGATTTAGCTTCAAACACAGATAGGCTCTCAGGAAGGGGTCGCACACATGAACCAAACCCCTGGTTGACTTGTGTCATCCTTGCCTCTCACAGGTATAGGGTCTCCCGTGTTACCGAGGCTGTAAAGCTTCTTCCTGTCTGTGGCACTTCATGCCCCACAGCAGCAATGCTGCTCCTCCTGGGATGACCTAGTGATTTAGAGACAACTCGGGATTTGTGTGCATCTCCTTTGTCTTAAAGGACCACAGATCACCACATCGCATAACCCTCTCCTAGAAATTGGTTCAAATTTTCCTGTGAGTTGGCATCTATGTATCCTGCCATAAGTGAGCGCTGTGCCCTGCCCCTCTGCATCTCCTTATCTCAGGAAATCACCAGTACTGTGACCCTGGCTCTCTCTTGGATCCGAGTGCAGGTGTTGTTTGGTAGAATGCAGGTTGCCTTCTCTGGCTTCATTGTGAGCATGGACACAAGGAGATCTAGTGTTCTCTGTCTCACCGTGGGCAGAAATCTACCTCCTTGGGTTTTATTTCTGAACGGCGCGTCGTTTTTTTTTTCCCCTTTGTAAGCATTCTTTGTTACCCCTTCATTCTTGCAGCCGTGGATGTGGCCTCTTTAGTGGGCCCTCCCTCTCACGTTCCCCTTTTCCTGTCTAGTCTCTGCTTCCTGCAAATTGCTTTTGTTCCCGTCGGATTGTTCTGGCCACTGGCTTCCTTGTCAGAAGCGTTTCTCAGATGTCTGGTGTTGCTTGACCATCTGCTCATGATTAAGAATGACGGGCCAGCAATCCGCCCTGCAGCTCTGAGCGTGTGGGTGGAGCTGGCCAACCATGGGCTTCACTCAAGGGCATTCTGGGAGGGCCTGACAGGACCTCCAGGGGACAGCCTCCACTCTTTCCTCTCTGCAGAGCCACAGTCAGTCCGCGGAGGAGGCCTTTTCACCTCCAGTGCGGTGTGACTGCCTCCTCGAAGCTGAGCCACCCTCCCTCTTGCAGAGTGCGCCGCTTAAATGATGAGGCACTTTATGGGAGCATTTCTGCCGTTCTCCCCCCACCTCTCTTACTTTATTACTCCTTTCCCAAAGCTGGGAAATTGCTACTTATTTAAAATGCCTAAATAGACCTAAAATTTTAATTAAACTCTGCAATATGTCCTTGTTACGACTTTCCCATCAACTTCCCGGGAGTGTTGTGTGTTATTAGGCTTTTTCTATCTCAGGGCAAAAGGCTTTTGTTTGCTTTTTTTTTTTTTTTAAAGGCCCCGGACTGCGTGCAAGTGCGCAGTGTCTCTGGTTTATGAAGGAATAAAAGTTATGAAGAGGCCACTTAGCAAAACCTTCCTGCAGCCCTCCAGTAGAGCCTGTAGCAGGGCCTGGTGCTGCGTCTGGACCATATCCTCGGTACGTGGGATTTAGATTTTCCTCCAGAGGCAGGGATTCACCCATGCCACAGTGGACAATGGCAAAATGGCTTAGAGGAAAGACGTGCAGAGCTGGGAGGGCTGAGGTGGCTCTGTCAGCAGGAAGGCGGGTGCTCTTAGCTTCCTGGATGTGATGGCTTCTTTAGCTCTCTGACAGCCCTTGTTGCCTGGATTCTCCCAACAGTGTCTGGGCCAGCAGACATGTTTGACTCTGTGCTTTTAGGCTGTAGGAGTCCAGTGATTTCTTCATGAGCGGCTCCATCCAAAAGGCACAAGGAGACCAATGTCTTGGGGCTCTCGTCACTGCAACCCAGGCTTAGAAACTAACACACGTTCTGGTAAACATGGCCACATGGAACTCAGCTTGCATCCCCCAAGCCTAGGTTTTTGATCTCTGGAGGGTGAAGATAATGACAATATCGTTACCTGGAGCTACAAAGTCCCAAAGCACAGGTGACTAGTTCATCTCTCTGGTTGTGAACATACATGTGTTTCCTCACCTTTCTGATTGCCTTATACAGGTGACAGATAGATGTACTCCGAGTTAGACCTGTTTAAGTATGTAGATACTTAGAAACCACCAAAGACAGAATTGGCTCCAGCCCTGAGAAACCATGGAAGCCACTCGCTGCTGTTTTCACCAGGGTAAAACACAGTTTACTGCTGTGTGCACTAGGGTAGTTGGGAGTGGCACCCAGGCTGGGCCAGGAGTCAGAGAGCAAGGTGACCTTGGCAGATGTCTCCCTCCAGCACCCTGAACTCCTCCGGCTTGCTTGGGCTTAAGGACTCAGCACCGCTACCCGACATGTACACACAGCAGACATTTTTCAGTTCCCTCAATTAGACTCTTCTTTCGAACCCCTTAAAAAAAAAAAATCTCAATAGGAGCCTCTTATTATTCTAGTGGGGCTGTCTGCAGTAATGTGTTAGAGGATATAGGTGCCACTCCTGTGCAAAGAGCTTGAAAAATGACCAGACAGAGCCAAGCTCTCCCTGTTTGTTGTCAGCTGCCGAGGCAGGGTAATAAATCAACCCGTCTCATGTCAAGGGTCAGTTCGTTTGATGTTTAAAGCATTTGGCCAATCTAATCAGGCTGGGCATGGCCAATCCGTCTGCGGGAGATACTGGTACTGTTCCGTGCTGAGGTGTCTGGAGCTGCGCTTCTCTGACCTGAAGATTTTGGAGCCTCCCAACTGAAGCCGCAGGAGACAAAGAGTTCACACCCTGGAGAGAGGCCTCAGGCCCAGTCAGTTAGCTGGGAGAGATCCTTGTGTCCAGCAACTGGACGTAGTTACCTTCTGCTTGGCACAGGGATTTGGTTTGAAATGGCTGGACGTGCTCCTAGAGGATTTAGAAGCAGGGCTCCCACATAATTTTCAGGGCCGTGTGCAAAATCAAATTGCGAGGCCCTTTGTTTCAAAGCAAGACAGAGCCACACTAAAGGCCCAGGAACGTAAATCTTGTTATTGTATGACTGCGCCTCTCATGTGTGTTGTTTTATTTGATGGGTACAGTTCTAAGTAAAGAAAAGTTAAGAACGCCAATGGTCAGAGGGAAGGTTTGCTGCCCTCTTCGAGTCGTGCAGATAGAAGAAAGCAAATCACGTGCAGAACCATGTAGCCACCCAGCTTGTGGTTTTATGGCTGCCCCATTGCCTCCAGCTGACTTAGAAAGACCAAAGCAACCCACACAGGGATTGCTTAAGGAGGAAGAGAGCCCTGGCACAGCCCCCAGCCAGGCCTAACATGCGCTGGAACCCCTGAGTCCTGCTCAGGTTCTGGAGAGATCCACAGTCTACAGCCTCACCCCAGTACAGTCATGTGAACCCCATTATCCTAACCTCATTGCAGATATGTGCAAGGCCTGGCTCAGGGCCACAAGACACGGCTGCCCCCAGCATATGTCCATTGGCACTGCCAGCAAGGGAGGATTCGACATTGCTCACATAAGGCCATGTCCCCTCGAAGTGTAACACTTGTACAGAAGTTGAGAGCAGGTGACAGGTTGAGGGTAGGGGGAGGAACAGGGGTCACAAAGGCAGGATGTCTGTGAGGGTTGGAACCAGTGGCCAAGATCTCAAAGCCTTAGGTTCCCTGTATCTAGAACCCCCAACTCCAGTCCCTGTGCCGCCAAATTCACTTAAAATACACAGCAATGGCACTGCAGAATCTAATACTGACAGCATGGCCTTTGTTCCGAAAGTGGGTAACAGGGTCTTACATGGATCACCCTTGTGAAGCTGGCAGAAAAAAAAAAAAATATATATATATATATATATCATTTGCCACAGAGCCTCAAGTACGTCTGAACGAATAAGCTTAGATTGTTCAATAGTATTAAGGAGGCAAAATGAAGTTTCTAGTGCCCATCTGGTGCCTTCCAATGCTGAGTCCCTCCTAGCTGTTTCACAACAGAGAGGGTAGACCTGTCGAGGACCTGTCTGTTTCTAGTTTCTTCCCATCCATGTATATGAGCCAGCGGTGGGAAACTATACCTCAGTGTCATTTTTTTTTTTTTTTTGAAGCACCAAGAAAACTCAGAATGGAAGGCAACCACAAAGACGACTGTGGCTTCCTGAGCTGCCAGCTGAGGCTGGTTCTATCCGAATGGTCCTTGAGTTGGGTGGTGAGGATCTGATGACAGCAGCTTTCCACGTGAGGATCCACTGGGGAGAGGCACACAGACAACACAGGGTGTGGTGATGGGGTGGGGCACGGTGTGTCCAGAACTGGGAGAGAGGGTCCTGGTGCTCTGGTTGAAAAAATTGTGTTCTGCATGGTCCAGAAGGAAGAGAGTACCAAGGAGTCTTGAACTTCACTTCTGGGTTCAGGAAGTAGGTGAGGCATGGGGGAGGTGAGAATGTACAAGACGAGCCCTCCCAGTCGGTGCTGGGCAGCCTGGTAGGTGGGACCAGAGGCCATAGCTCTGGGTTGTTCCTGCGTGAAGTTGAACGATGTTATAGGAGAGGATGAGGTGGAATATGACGACTGCCCCGGAGCTTCTCTTCTTCCTCCAGTCAATCAACGTAAAGGCTGGGCCATTGTGAAGCTCTTCACAAACCACCTTGTCCTCAGAGATCAATTCTGCCTGAGACGAAGGGCAATAACGCCTGGGCAGGGAGGAAGATGGCCTTCTTGAATAAGATACAACAGATCAGAAGTCCCACACATCAGACTAGCTTCCTTGTCCTCTCCTAGAAGACATAGCTTGATGTTGTAAGAGCAATCCATCACTGTCCCAGGATCATGAAGGCAGACTCTGGGGAAGGCTGGAGAGGCTTGGCGGCTGGTCCCTTAAGGGAAGCTGGCAGTCCTCCAGCCGTGAAGAGCCAGGCCAGACCGGCTTATGTTGAAGCAGCCTTTGTGCTGCCAGCTGCCAGGTGTCCTTTTGCTCACAACTCGCCACATTCAGCAGGTGCCTGATCGCCCAGGTGCCGAGGGATGCATGCTAAGATTCACACGGAGACAGACAAGTCAGAGGAGGCCACATGTGACTCCTTAGAACATGGATGAGTGGGAAAAGAGGTGGCTCAACAGGATTTTGTGGATCCTGATATTAGGAGATTCCACAGAGGCACAAAGTATGAGTGTGTGTGAATCTGTGTGCCCACATGTTTGTGAGCACATGCATATGGCCATGAATGTATGTATCTGTGTATATGTATGTACCCATGTGTTTGTATGGTTGTATGGGCATATGTGTGCATGTGTATATATATATACCTGCGTGCATGTGTGTGTGAATGTATATGTTCATGTGTGTGTACATATATGTGTGTGAGTGTGTGTACGCATGCATGCATTCATTTATGTGATATTAATGTGCATGTATCAGAGACTGAGTTCCTTTCACCTGTGACACAAGCCAGGCTGCTTGGCACAGTTGAAAATGGTGTTCTTGCGAGGCAGGAAGGACTGGAGACCTGGGTACTGACATTGTCACAATGTGAGGGGACACTGTGTGTTGACAGAGTGAGTCACAGGGACAGGAAGGTTTTTGTTGCCCACCACAGGGGGATCCCAGCACTGCTTCTTCCCAGGGTCCCCTTGTGAGGACTCAGTGGGCACCAGTCCCTCCACCTGGACTAGGACAGTGTACTCAGAGAGCCCACTCAGTTCCGTCATCCTGGGATTTGCTGTACTTTAAAGAAATCCTCAGGGTTCTAGTTTCATTCTGTTGCTATGACAAAGCACAGACCCTAAATGACTTGGATAGGCAGGGGTTATTTCATCTTCTGCTTCTAGCTCACAGTCCATCCCTGAGAGAAACCGTGGCTATTAGAGGAACATTGCTTGCTGGCTCCACTCTCTGTCTCACCCCCAAGCTCATGTTTGGAATCTTTCTTGTTTAGCACAGGGCCTGCATAGGGTGGTACTGTCCACAGTGTATCTGTGTGTGATCAAGACAGACCTTCGCAGACATTCCCACAGGCCAATCTGATGGAGGCAATCCCCAACTGAAGCGCCCCTGTCAGATGAGCACAGGCTCTGTGTCCAGTTAGCAATTCCAGCTAACAGAGAAACCCAGGCAGGTGATAAGCTACAAGACCTTGCACAGTGCTGGTCTCTTGTGTTTATACTTTTAGTATTTGATCCTGCAGTTCTGTCCAGAAGCATTCCTTTTAGGTTTCAGGGAACTGAAGAGTATATATCCCTAGACCAGTGGTTGACATAACTGTGGAGAAATCAAGGAGAAGGAATGTGGGAAGTGGGTCATGAGGAAGAATGGCTTAGGTACTCAAACCAACAGAGGCCTAAGGATCTCAGTCCTGGGACATCATCTTATCCCACTTGTGCCAAACCCAGGCTGTTAGAGTGAGACTCGTGCCTCATAGAGTGGTCCAGGGCCCAGAGAAGGGAAAGCTGGGTGCATTGTGAGGCCGTAGGGTAGAAGGGGGCTTGATGAAGTCATTACAAAACAAGGCTTGCCTTTTAAGTCTCTGAGACTACTTCTTAAGCTCCTTGTACTGGCATGACTTTGGGATTTCTATTTTATAATTTTTGAAAAACTCCATTCAGCATCCAGCATGAAGTGAGGAGGATCAACTCTCTTATCTATGAACTTCTTTGTTTCATTCATTCATTCTCGGATTGCCTTTACTGTCAGTCAGACAAACTCAGTCTGTGATAGGTTGAGTCCCAGGGAGCTGAAGGTTGAGGGCCCCAGGTTGCAGGTCCCAGTGTGTTTGAGGTTGGCATTTCTTGGGCTATGAAAAAAGCTTTACTTTTGGCTGAAGTCTTCAGGGTTATCAACACACGGTGGAGGAGACTGGATGTATACAGCCAGCTTGCTTAGCCAGGAACATCCTAGAGCAGATGTTCAAAAATCATAGATAAGCAGGACACGCCCTACCCAAGGTTTGTGCTTGGGATAGCCTATGCCTCAGCTGTGTGCCCTCAGGGTCAGAGGAGCCTTCCATTAAGCAGAGAGCCTGACACGGCTGTCTTAGAAGGGTGGGAGGCCCCTCAGCCTCAGGGTGCCTTCGAGGCGCGCAGTTTCTCAGGGCCTCGGTGGCATCCCACTTAATACTTGGGCCCAGTTTTGAAGTCACGGTTAGCCCCAGGATCACCGTTACCAGTGTGACAGAGGAGGGAGACTCAGGTATGAATGACTTGAGAGAAACGGTAGAGTCTACCAGGTAGTCTCAGGGCCTCCAGAAGGCAGAGGAACTCTAAGGGGAAGGCCCTGTCAGCAGACTGTGTCAGGTGGGTTTGGTATGAGATTTCAGGTGCTTCCAAACTGTGAGGTGTGTGTGTGTGTGTGTGTGTGTGTGTGTTTGTAAAATCTTGGTTTTGTTGCCCAGGCAGACACAGCAAAACCACTCTAGGAAGCCCAAAAGAATACATATCCTGACACTCAGTAATTCTACGTTGGCCTTCATGCTCACCAGCATCTTATTCCTATAATTACAAGTCTTGCAGGGTACTGCAAGATGTGTGGGCCAGGAACCTCCAGGTCAAACGTGATCAAGGACACAGTGCTACTGCCTGCTCATCTCATTAGCCATGCAGAGTCCGGGGGGGGGGGGGGGCTGGGCATTGAAGAGAGCTGCTAAGGTATCCTAGCACAAGCACTGGAGAGTGCATCTCAGGTTTGCAGGGCTTCGGCTCAGCTACCTGCCTCTCTGCGGAGGAGACTTAGCCTGGTTTATCAGTCAAGGCCTTGAGTGATCAGACAGAGTGAAGGTGAATTCTGCTTTGTCTCTTAGAGGAGCAGCCTGTGTTCAGATGGGAGCCTACATCAGTATGGTGGCTGTAAGGACAGATACCAGACAGCCAAGGCAGCCGAGGCAAAGGGAACTGGCATGAGGCGAAGATGTCCAGTTTCTGGAAGCCCCCTTCCTCTAGGCAGAATCACACATTCTGTGCGATAGAAGCCTGTGCAAAATCAATTTCTGGGAGGGTTTTTGTTGTTGTTGTTGTTGTTGTTGTTGTTGAATGGGAAGTTGCTTTTAGGCTTGTTTTCAGAGGACAGAGTGCAAAACTGAAGTTTTAGGGTGAATAAAATATTTAAGCCTGTCACAGCATACATTTGTCATTCCATAGTGAAGTCAGAAAATGCAAGTTTCATCTTAATGACAGAAGTACTCAGCTTGGTGTAAGAGGGATGTGTGGACCCCACTATAGGGTGAGTGTCTCCTCCCTGGGCCAAGGTCTGGGAACAGATCCTGCATGAACCTTCTCTCCAAGTGACCTTGTATCTGTGATTAAGAGTGTGACCATGTGGACTCCTTAGACTTGCTATAAGAGCTCTTTGGACACAGGTGCACATACAAGTGCCCCTGTACCAGGCACACATGTATATCTATGCATGTGTGTAGGTACACTGGCTAATACATGTGTTTTCATAGTTACACACATGTGAGTACACACGCAGGCCCTTGCCTGTGCACATATGTGGAGCTCTGGTCTCAGTTACCCCTGCTCTTTGGCATTCTCATGTGATGTGAATCTACTCAGAAACACACTTGTCTGGATTTGGGGGTTGGGGAAGCAACAGTGGAAGGTACCACTACTAGACAACAATTTAGTGGCAGATTGGTGACTAGTTGGGACCTGTGCATGCCAGGTTAGTTCATAGCTGTGTGGAAATGGGAGCAAACTAGAATGGTTCTGCAGACAACTAGATAGTTGTCATGCAAAATACACAATGGCAAATGTGATGTGAAGACATGGGTCTTCTTGCTTATGTCCTCCAGCTGCTGTGGCTGAGGAGGGAACACTTTGGAGGATTGGGCTACATTTGATGATAGGAGGACTGTTCTTAAAGCACACAGGATTATCTGAAATAAGTGCAATTCCAGTTCATTCTCACCCTCTGGTCTCCTGTGGATTATGGTGGAAGGAGAGGCCTGAAAAGTCTCTGTGAGGGTTACATCTCAGAGGTATTAACTCTTTAAAGGACAGCATTAGCCTGGGGTTATTGTTTTCCCTCTCTTCACTGGTGATCACATACCATACCAGCAAGGCTCTTGCACAACAGAAAATCCCAAGGGACATGACTCAGAGGTCCAGACCTCCCCAGACACGAGCTGGGCCCTGGGTCCCATCACCAGCACTGAAAAATGAAACCAATTGTTAACCAACAAACCAACCAATGAAGCCCAAGAAACAGCTGTAAGAATAGCCAGCTTTGGACTCTACCTAAGAAGACATTCCCAGGGACACCTAAGTCCATAGGATAAATAGAAACAAAGAGATGAGAGAAAATTCTAGGCTCTAAACTACAGTCAAGAGAGTGGACACAGACCCTTGGCCAGCATAATTGTCACTAGCCATACAACCACACAGCTCATACTGAGTTTGGGTTTTCCTGTGTATCATACTGCTTTATAATTTTAGTGGTACAACAACTCAAACTATAATTAAGTAGTACAATATGATAGCATATATAAAGTATGTATGTAGGTGTACTGATCATTTTTTTGCCATCAGAATATAAAACATGTAATGTGCAAGAATACACAGCACACATTGCATTAGATATCAAAACATGGAGTCTGAAACCACTTGGAGAGGCGACAACCATAATCTAAAGGGGATGGGCAGCCACCAGAGCCAACTCAGATACAGCAAGGGCGGAGGACCGACCAGCATGGGACTTAAGCCAACTTAGGCTGTTGAACCAACAGCTCGAATGAGTTGAAAGCAGAAAGCTGTGGATGTAGAGTCAAGAAACGATGTGAGGAAGCAGACATGGGTGAAGAGAGCCTATGGTGTGCTCATCATTGGATCAGGTTGGCTGAGAACACACGGCCCTGAAGCTGTCATGGACCTCCCCAAACTGGAAAACAGAGAGAAGGCAAGAGAGTCTAGACAGAGCATCAAAGAATGTAAGCCAATTTTCAAAGAACACGATACGTTCTGTGTTCATAATGACAGGCGTGGGGAAAATGTGTAAGCAGAGGCTGAGGAATTTCAAAAATCAATGGTGGACACCAAACCTTCCAATCTAAGATACCTAAAGCGAAGTGAGAAAATAAATTACATCCCGCCTGCCTTCAGGCGCCGGCACAAGCAAGCTGGGTGAGTGTCAGGCTGAGGAGCTGGAAGAAAAATCCCTCCAGACTCACTTGTGTATTCAGTGAGATTGCTCATCAAATGGGGAAGATGGAGCGTTCCCAGATAGGCAGAAATGAAGGAAATTCATCTCTAGTGGGCCTGCACTGCAAGAAATAGAAGAGGTTGTTCAGGAGAAGGGAAATGAGTGAGGCCAGAGAAGTGTGTTAACAGGAGTCCAAGGAGGTGAAGCCAGCATTTGCTCAGATTGGAACCCGAGAGAGCCAGACATTTCCCTTGCTCCTTGTGTTACATTTGAACTCCCTGTGCTCAGTGGTGGAAGGAGATCTGGGTTAAGACCTGGACACCAACACTTCCCACAGCCTCCCACTACCTGGCTGGCACTGGATAACTCCTTTCTTTTGGGGGGGGGGTCCCCTCCTTCCAGCCACCTGTTCATAGTACCTGGGCCTACTGTGGCCTGGCACAATGACCCACCAGTGGTCACATGCTACCTCACTTGGCAGAAGGTGCTGTCTGTAGCTTTTGCTTCATAAAGCAGATTCCAGTCTCTATTGTGGGAGTTCATGGAATATCAAGACTGTGTTGTGGGGGTAATTAGGGGCAGAGACACCTGGGAGCAATGAGGGGGTGCTGTGGGGGCTGGACAGGAGTGTTGAGGAGAGTTGTAGACCAGGGTGGATCTGAGTCTCCTAAGTTCAGGCTATATGCCACCAGATGTTTCAAGCACTGCAGGATTCAGCAAACACATCTGTATCCCAAGAACCCTCGATGTCCACCTCAGATCAGATCACGGGTGAGAATGGTCCCCTTGTCTGTGCCTAGAGCCCACTGGGTACCTTCCTGTTTTACAAACAGGGATTTCTATAGAAGCCCTGAGAGTGTCCTTGGATCTCTGAGATGTCCTTACCTGCTACATGTTCCACATGGCCCCGTTGTCACTTGCTTGTTCTGTCCTCTATTCTAGAGAACCCATTTTGTTTAAGTCCTTTAAAATGATTAATTAATGATGACCTTTGAGTTAAAATACCATATTTCTTGATGATACGATGCAGGTTTTTCTCTTGTAAGTGTTTGTGAGCGCTGAATGCCGGGTGTAATTGATGGATGCTTTTAAACATGATCTCGCTCGCTTTTTTTCTATCTGGAAAGCTGCTAATAAATAGAAGTTGCATCTTTAATTGACTGCACCTGAGAGTCAGGAAGTATGGTAATTCTCTCAGGCCTACAGCCTCATCTGCATAATAAATTCCATCCCTCTAAAATTTGGGCAATGGAAAGTTGAACCAACCAGAGGCTTGCCCAAAGCGTGTAGGCAACTTTTTTCCAATTTTTAACATCGAGAGCTTTTAAATATAATTTTAATTAAAATATAATTATATTATTCCCCCTTCCTTCTCCTTCCTCCATTTATTCTTTTACTTGCTCATTATATTTTTAAATACTTTAAAATTATTTTTGTTGTTTGTATTTTTGCTTTTTAATGTTTATTTTTAACTTTTTATACATTTTCATGTGTGTGTATGTGTGTCTGTGTGTTGGGGTGTGTGTGTGTGTCTGTGTGTGCATTGGGGTGTAAGTATATATGTGTTGGGGTATGAGTATGTGTGTGTGTGTCTGTGTGTGCCTGTATGTGGGTATGTGTGTGTGTTGGGGTGTGAGTGTGTGCGCCTATGCCTGTGTGTGGGTACGTGCACATGGGTGCAAGTGCCATCGATTTCGAGAAGCATTGCTCTCCCTGGATATATATGCTGGGAATCAAACTCTGGTCCTTGCAAGAGTAGTATGTGCTCTTAACTACAGATCCACATTCCAGCCCCTACATAGGGGTTTTTAGGACATTGTTTCTCTTTTTAGTGGATGACTGGGAACTAATGTCTTAGTCAGGGTTTCTATTCCTGCACAAACATCAGGACCAAAAAGTAAGTTGGGGAGGAAAGGATTTATTCGGCTTACATTTCCATACTACTGTTGATCACCAAAGGATGCAGGACTGGAACTGAAGCAGGTCAGAAAGCAGGAGCTGATGCAGAGGCCATGGAGGGATGTTCTTTACTGGCTTGCTTCCCCTGGCTTGCTNNNCNTGCTTTCTTATAGAATCCAAGACTACCAGCCCAGAGATGTCCCACCCACAAGGGGCCTCTCCCCCTTGATCACTAATTGAGAAAATGCCCCACAGCTGGATCTCATGGGGGCATTTCCCCAACTGAAGCTCCTTTCTCTGTGATAACTCCAGCTGTGTCAAGTTGACACAGAGCTAGCCAGTACAACTAACCATGACAGACTAGACTTGAATTCATAGCAATCCTTCTGCCTCAGCTTCCGGAGATAACACACATGAGCCACCACACATGGCTGTTTGCTGCTTTCTGGTTCCCACTCAAACATATCCACCTCTTCACCAGTTGCCTTGCAAATTTAAGGGTTTGCCTGAGGACTCTGAGGCTCACAACATAACTTCTGGAAGAGCCTAAAGAAAGATGTCTAACTAATTGTTTAAAAGAAAAAGTCAGGCTAACAAGCCTCCCCCAGATGTTTTTCCTAATTGGAAACCCTGGCAGTTTTGCCAGAGTTTAGCAGTTATGGAGACTCCCAGAAGTGTTAGTGGAGCCTCCTGCCTGTGTGTCCGAAGATTCCTGCTCTGTCAGACCTGCCCACGCTGTCCTCAACTCCTTTTGTAGTCCAGGAGACAACTGGGCCATGTTGGGAGAGGTGGCAGGGGAGTAGTCCAAAGGCTGAGGGTTTTGAGAAATCAGGCACTGAACGACCAACACACACACACACACACACACACACACACACACACACACACATACACACACACAGGACAGCATCGTTTCTTCACCATCACTCCTGGAATTCTTCCTTACCTTAATGGCGCTCCTATGCACTGACTGTGCCTTTGCAGCGCTTGTGAACAGAACTTGTTGTGCTTTAATAAAACAAACGAAATGTCAGATGCAGGGTGATCTCAGAGACCTTTAGCTGAGATAATGCCTGTGGGAGGACCACCCCGACACCCACCCTGGCGATGTGCAGGAGGCTACAGCGTGCCCAGCGGCATTGTGGGAGTGTCACCGTGGGATGGTCCAGCATGACAAATGTGAACATGCTGGCATTCAATCCACCTTTCTCTCATTTTCTCCATCGAATTTCTCCTGGGTGAGTTATTGCCACGTCCCTGCCTCACTCCCAAGCCACCATCGACACAGCCCTCAGATTAATTGCCTTAATGACTTTGCTCCTGCAATACTTCTTCTGCTCAGAAACCTTCAGTGGCTGCTTATTGTCTCACAGTTAGGTGAAGATTTCCTGGGTGCAGCAGGCCCTGCAGGAGGTGGAGGGTGCTAATTAAAACCCCAAAGCTGCTTCTCCTGGGCTGCTCTCCTGGGAATCTCTGGTCTCTAATACCTCCTTATGCCTCTAGGAAACAAACTATTGTCTACTGAAATAATGGCGGCTCCTCAGAAGGTGTTTACTGATTTCTATGCCCATCCATTCACAGCAGAGAATAGTTCTGTTTATCCACCCATTGCCTCTTGTGATAAATTAATTGTTTGGCTCCCCGAGACTCTATTTCTCTCCTTTGGACATTCTAGCTTGTTGCCTCGGTCTGACAGAAGACAAGAGCTTGGTGGATGTGCACCATCTTAGCCATCTTACACACGTGTGACCTGGCACACACTCCTCTCTTCTCCAGTTTCTTCTGGCCTGGTGCTTGCATCAGAAAGCCCCAGCCTCCCTCCAAGGCCTCTAAACCTGCTTTTTTTTTTTTTTTTAAATGAGGCAGTCTGTCATGTTGGCAATAAAAAGGACAGTCCTTTAAATTCCTCCATGCTCTCCTAAATTGGCAGCTGTCCCAGGATATTTAGCATCCATAAGGGAGTGCTTGCTCAGGGCCTGTGGGCAGCTCTCAGAAGCCAGCCTGGCTCGTGCTTAGTGCTTCGTCTTCAGCCCTAGGTGTTAGAACTAACTATAGACTTTACTGGGCAGGTTGTCTGAATTTATAGTGAAGAAGCTGGGGTCCTTGGAGGGACCCCATATCCTAGGTCTGTGGATGCCTGATCCTGGGTTTATTGTTAGGAAGGAGGTGAGTCTGGATACAATGGATTTGGATACTGAGCAATGAACAATGATATTCTTAGGAGAGAGAGAGAGAGAGAGAGAGAGAGAGAGAGAGAGAGAGAGAGATTGCCAGCATTCCTAAAGAATAGAGTCAACAGTACCCATGTGTCTATGCATACAGAGAAGGTCCCAAAACATGCAGGAATCATTCTTCCTCACAATTACCTATCAGGCAAATCTCCGCAGGTTTAGCTGGATTCTAACAGTATAGACAGTAATTGAATGTTTTAAATCATCGTGTATCCTCTTTATGAAAAAAGGACCTAGAACATACCCTTTAAAAAATGAATCAAGTAGTTGGATGGGGGAACCCACTAGCACATTTTTAAGGACCAAATTTCAAAAGATGGAGAAGTGTTGGGAATGCTTCGGCGGATCACCACCACACCACTCATAAAGGTACCAAGCCACATGGTACCTGTGTCCCTGTGAAGGGCAGACTTCACAAGGGGATGGCCAGAAAGTGTGTAAATCTCGCCATGATAGTAGAGTTTCCAGGTAGATGACAAGGGAACACAAGATTAGGTGGTGGTCCAGATCTATAGGAAAGATGTGAGACGGGCTGGAGAGATGGTCATCGGGTTAAAAGTACTTCCTACTCTTCTAGAGGACCCCAGTTTGGTTCCAAGTACCCAGGTAAGCAGCCTGATATTCCAGTGCCAGATAATCTAGCTGCTGTCTTCTGGTCTCTGTGAGCATCTGTGCATGCATCGCACACATATACACATGTGTGGAAATAAAAATAAATCCCTTAAAAATATGAGACAATGTTGGTAGTAGAGAAAGCTTTGGAATCACACATTTGCTAGTTTAAATTTGTGATGAAGCCCAGGATGAGGAGATCACTAGGAGGCCTAAATACCAGCCCACCATTGTCACGGACATCCCCTTGAATAACATGATGGGATTTCATGGCGTTTCTGCTTATGGAACATACTGAGTGGATTCTGCTGTCCTCCTCCTGTCTGCCTTTGCCTGTCAGCTTCATCATGCTGAGTGGACAGACAAAAGAGTCTTTCAAATAGAAGCTACCTTAAAAACCTGGATAGTGGAGCACCTGCAGTTGGGCGGTAAGGTGGAGTGGGGTCAACTGAACCCATCAGGCTGTCAATCCTGGAGCGAGGAACCATTTGTTGTCTTCGTGTTGACTCCCGTGGAACCACCCTGCTCATCAGCTGCATACTCTGACCCAGTCAGAACCTTTTGTCCTTGTTCTTCAACCCCATGTGTTCATCCAGTTGAGCACGATCTTTAGGAGTGAGTCTCCATGAGGCCTGTGTCTCCCGTGCCGACATTCAGGGTGACATGATCCGGGTAAGTAAGAAGTACCCAGACTTCTCAACCTTTCATTTAATGCTTCTTTATATTTTGAATTTCCCAAGGTGTCTGCGTAAATGCTTTTTTAAAGCCACCAGATAAAATCCATAGATAGGTATCAAACACTCATTAGAGCTATGGTTTGCAAATGTTTCCTCTTGATTTGATGGCTGCCCTTTTACTTGGTCAGTTCTTCCCTTCCATGTGCACTTCTCAGTTTGATGGGTGCTACCAGGTTGTTTTGTTTTTGTTGCCTGAGGGCTTGGTATGATATTGAAAACAACAAACAAACAAACAAACAAAATCCCAACTCACTGTCATGGACAATACCAAGGAGTTTATGGGTCTGTTTCCTTCTTGGGAATTTTAAGTTTTGGGTCTCTGTTCAGGTCCCTAATCAGATTGACCTAGTCTACATGGTCTCCTTCTCCATCAATATTCTTTCATGAGTGATTTCTGTTTTTCCTCTCACCATTAATTTAAGGTTCTATTCTTTATTGTATATTTTAAGTGATTTGTTGAATGTTACTTCAGTGTGTGTAGTTTGATTTAATTTAGTGTTCTCTGTTATATTCTGTTGGTCTTTATGTCTCTTTTGCTATCATTTTATAATATAAATTGAAATAAAAAGTAACATACATAATTTAACTTAAAAAACTCAAATAACCCAATTTTAAAATTTACTAAAAACTTTACATGCATAGGTTTGTGTGTGCACATGCATGAGTGCATGCATACACGCTCATGCACACACATACACTCACACACACACACACATATACACATAGTACATTATGGTAGATGATTAGTATATACATTTCTTAATTGTAGTGTATCATTTCCATGTGTGTGTGTGTGTGTGTGTGTGTGTCTCACCCCCATGGTATATAAAATTCTAATAAGAATAAACAATAGAAATAAAAAATGAAAAAGAGACTGTTAAGCACACGTTCTGCGTGGAGCAGTGGGCGGGTCTGACAGGCACCCGTGCTGAGGTTAGGACCAGAGTCCCTGTCCTCACGAAGCTGTGTATTAACAGGGGCAACGAAGCTAGAAGCACCCACAGTGAATGCAAAATCAGAATGCAGTTCAATGCCCGATTTATTATGAAACTAATTACATAGCCCTGATTACACAGTTCCTCTCTCATTATGCTACATTTAATTGCTTATTTATTTGTATCCGACCACACTGTCAGATTGACTCGAAGAATACACAAACCATATCTAGCTTGTTTTTGACTTTCTGATAATGAATCCTAGTTCTAGACGTTTGGAGGGGTTTCAGAAAGAATTTCTTGAGTGAATGAATGGATGGATGGATGGATGGTTGGATGGATGGATGGTTGGATGGATGGAGTGATGGAGTGATGGAGTGAGTGATTCACAGTGAAATGGCTGGAAAGTACTTGAGGAGGCAGAATGTAAGCTGGATCATAAAGCCTGAGAGTATGGGTAGGTATGTGGCCCTCACACCTCAGTCAAGTGTAGGAATTGGGGTGCTGTCTGCAAGTGAAGGGTGGAAGAAAGGCCAGGAGGCATGAAGTATTCCACATGAGCACACAGGGAGTATGGCCGCCCCAGTCCTCCCCTGAGAAAGGGCTCCTTTCAGACTCACATGGAACCATGTGTCTTGTCTGGGTATAAAACCATACAGAACAGAGTATGGGTTAAAATGGTGACCCACGTCTGGCCCAAGGCTTGGGCAGCTGGACAAGGTGGGACACCGGATGTTTGACTTCACACATCCCATGCTGTCCCTGGGCAGGCATTGGACTGTGAGAAAACGAAGGACCCTGCTCCGGGGTGGGGAAGTACAGTGCGAGGTCCCCGAGGACCTGCTGGAGTTTGGTTCATGGGTCCCTGGGCTGCACAGAGACCAGGGCGGTAGGTTCTAGCTCTTGGGCACTGCAGATGCCGTTGGATGCTGTGGAAGAGCTGAGAAAGGAGTGGAGGCCTGCTAGCGGGCTCTAGCCTGGGGCAGAAGGGAAAAGAGGATGAAGAGAGAGCTCCGACTGAGTCCTGGGGGAATGACAGAGTCTTAAGCTTGTTCAGTAGGTGGCCCGGCTTGGTAGAGATTGCAGCAGAGAGCGCAGGGAGGCCTCCCTTAGGAGACTCGGCTCTTAAGAGGAAGACCTGCGCCATTGCTCCAGCACAGTGGATTTCGATGAGAAGAGGCAGTCCATGGTTTTAAAGCATTTATTGTCACGGTGGAGAGTTGTGGTGAGTGAAACTGTACCCCACTTTCTCAGGATGGGCCTGAGGTTCAATACCTTCTGCAGGGAGGAAGGGGAGTTTAACTGGCTAAGCCCTTCAGGCCTTTGGGTACCTCATTAAAACGGAGATGTCTTGAGGCTATGTGATCTGTGGTCACGTCCTCTACCTGTGGAAGGGTTTGGGGCATTGTCCTACGTGACTGATGGCCACAGAATTATGGAGAGCTAAAGCCTCATGTGAGGAGCCTGGTGTCTAGGAGCATGGCAAATGCCTACTGTCCCTTGCAGAATTATCTGCTGGGTCTCCGGGGCTTAAACCTAGCTCCACCAGAAAACAGGCTGCCTCTCATGGTCCCACAATGGCATCTTAGTAGGAGTGAGTTTCAAGAGTAGCTAAGAGTCTCTTTCTAGGAGGAGAGGTTCCTGTCCACGCTCACACCCTCAGTGCAGAGTCGGGCTTGTATGACATCCCATGGGGGGTGTGTTTGCTGGCTACGGCTGGGTTACAGAAGGCTTATCATTACTCTGAGGGTTTTTCTGTTGGGAATCCTCACCTATCCTGCAGTTAAAACGAGTACTGATTGTCCATCCCCGCGTCGCTATCTATGTTTTACCTAAAATTGTCTCATGGCTGCTCAGGGCCTACCTCTCAGTGACCACCAGCCTCAGTTTCCCCGCAGCCTCAGTCTTTCACCCTACCGCTTAGTCCCTGTTCTCTCCCTCCGCTGGTGGCCATGGGAATTCAGTGCCTCTCCAGAGGTCCCCTTGTGCCCACCTGCCCTCAGGCCACCGGACCTGTCCAAACCATGCTTTCTTCTGAAACCTTCCGTGACTCTTGTCCTCTCTTGCCTTCCCTTGCTGGCTGGGATGGTCTCCAAGGCATGGGGTTCTGCTTATCACTCTTTTGACTGTGTGTGTTTTGGCTCATGAGTCTCATTTAGACTTCTTTCTTAATCATCTGCAGCAACAGCTTTCTAGTGCAAAACAATAGCACACACTATCCTGATATATTAAACTGCATGCTTGAAATTACTGAAGGCAAGGGTAAAGACAAATAACGTGGCTATCTAAATACACGTTAAAGACACGGCTCTTTGATTGCCTTTCTGTTCAAGTATAATAGGAATGTGGCGGTGATAAGGTTACCACAGGTGAAGTAAAATGGGAAGAAAAGGTGATCTGAATCTGGATTTTAGCTTTTGTACATTTGCTGTGTGTTTTCTCCTCTGAGGATGAACTCCAAGGGGGAGGTGTGCGCTCCTGACACTAGGTATGGACAGGTATGTGGAGCACAGAAGCAGATGTAAGATCATACCTGTGAAAACAGGAAGGAGGCAGCAGAGAGCTGAGAACCAAGGTGGGAAGCCAACCGTGGCTCTGGATCTTTCTTTAGAGGGCTGTGGGCTGGGGGAATGGGTGCCCTGCCGAGCCACTGCCTGCACCCTTTGGTAGGGGTGGGTGAAGGGTCAAGGCCATGGCAGCGGCTAGAATCTGTATGTCTTGTATCAGGAACGTGAGCACAAACTCCACCTGATGAATGGTGGGGCCATCCCATTAGGCTCTCATTGCTGGGTGACCCTTCAGATTTGTCAGCATTACCTCACACCACACGTTGTTCTGGCTTATAGTGACCTGCACGTAATTCCATAATTTGTATGTACATTTTTTTTGCAGCCTTAAAATGTATTTCTTATGTATGTTTTGCCTGCGTGTATGTCAGTGTGCCACATGCATGCAAAGCCCTTGGAGGCCAGAAGAAGGTGTCTGATGCCGAGGACTGGAGATAGAGATGGTTGTGGGCCGCCGTGTAGGTTCTGAGACTTGAACCCTGGTTCTCTAGAAGGATATCCAGAGCTATTAACTGCTGAGTCATCTCTTCAGTCCATGTTCTAGAACCTTAAATTGGTGGTGTTTGCCTCTAAAATGCTAATTTTTAAGTTCTGCTGAGAGCCCAGTGGTACTCTCTGACCTTGAACATGCACCTCACTTATGTGATAACCCATTTCCCCTGCTCACAGAAAGCTGACCCCACCCCCACTCCCACCTCCACACACTGAGGCTTAGTCATTGTTGCTCTACCTGCTTCCTGTTAGACACAAGTGAAAGGTGGACGTCTGCGTCTGCCAGGAATATGTCCAGGAATCACTGAAGTAAATCCACTGTAATGAGTGGATTTTGCTCTGCAAGCCACTGACCGTTTTCCTAGAGGTCAGCAAATACACAGCTCGCATGTATTGTATCCCCGACTCTAAAGACAGACTCAACCTGAGTGTCCCTCAGTGAGCTTGAGTCTTCGGGTAGCTGTGAAGTGGGGGAATGTGTCTCTCCTCCTGGGAGACCAGATAACCCTTCAGGAAAGTAGTAAGCCTTCTCCTGGAGGCACAGGAACACATAAGCATCCAGGCAACCCAGGGAAATAGACAAGGCCCATGACTTCAGAATGCCCTAAATTCATGAGCAAGTTGAGCAGTTGGTCAAGTAGGGCTGGGGAATCACCCCTTGACCAGCAATTTCACTGTTGAATGAATGTATCAGGATCACTCCTCTGAGGGAGTTTAAAGATTGTGTGGCACGGAGATGGGCTCCTGGACATACCAGGTTTCCCTCTGAGACTCTGCATGAAAGATATGGGTAGTCTGGGATACACAGTCAGGTGAGGAGGCTCACCTTTGCTGTTGACCACTGATGGGCTGAGGCTTCTCCAGTAAGAGATTGTAGCACCTGCTGTCTGGTGTCGGTGGGTGGAGCCTTGTGGTCTGCTTAGTGGAAGCCGTGTTTCTGTAATGGCAAAGCACAGTCTTGGTCATTCTCCCGATGTTTATTGCTATCTATCGAAGACTAAACTTGAACCAGAGGCCGGAAAGCAACCATGGAGGTCTTCCTCCATAACAGGATCGAGAGTCCTTCACTTTCACTTTTGGGGACCTCATCTAACCTGTCGAATATTCATGGAATCATTTCCCCCCATCTCTAAAGTTGGGATTATATTTGCTCCATCCGATGGTCGCAGGATTAAATATAAACTACCTGCCTGGCGCGTAATAAGAGCTTGATGAATGGCAGCCATTAGCATTATGTCACAAGAAGACACACTACTTGTGCCTCCACTATTTCTTTCATGCTGAGCAGAAGCAGGGCTGGGCCAGCCTGAGAACACAGATTGCTTGAGCCAGCATTCACAGTGCCATTGCTTACTGAGTACAAACCTTTATAGACACAGACTTCTGGATCAAGGATTTTCCCTTCTTGGAATTTCAAGTACACATAAGGCAGTGGTATCATTGATGAACAGTGACCTGGAGATCTGGGCACTTCCCCTCACCTCCCATCTCCTGGTCTCTGCAATGACATGGTCTTTCAGGCAGGAGTGCTGTACTGCAGTGGCAAAGAGCACTGTGTAGGAACCAATTTTTTCCTGGCTACTGTTGGCTGTTTTCTTTTGAGCCCCACCCTGCATGCTTGCAGTGATCTTGTCTAGGAAAGATCTCTTCAATACCCTGCAATATCCTGTCCTTAAGGGCAGGGTGTGTATAGAAGGTCCTTAACTATTGGCCATGGCATCCTTAGGGCTATGTTAGCAGCAGTCACCCTGTCTGTGTGCTCTGTTTGAACTGAGGGCTTCAAAGAGAGGAAGATGGGCATCACCTGTGCAGCCTCACTAAGGACGGGGACAGTTTCTGTTTGTGGGATTTGAACGCCTTTTGGTGCAGACAGCAGACATGTGCAAGGCACTTATTGAGCACTTGGACCTGTCACTCAGTATCAGCCCTTTCATGAAAAGGGTTGAGTGGTGGGTCACCACCGGGTGACTTCCTGGAAACAAGGGAGATGCTGTTGTTTTAACTGCACAGTCAGCTATACCCCTATTGAGGGCTATCACCATCTCCAGTTCCACTGACTTAGTCACACTGGGAAGCCATGTCCAATGCTTTGGCCACAGTAGTTGCTATGGAGAATTGTCCTCTGAGCCAAACTGTTGCCATCTACAGAAGTTCTGCTGGGCCTGATTTTAAAAAAAAAAAAATCATCAAAGCTAAGTGTGTTGACCTTTCATTTCCCCTCCCAACATGCCCTACTCCTACACAGAAGGAGAAAGCTTGGAGGGTCATGGGACCCTTGCTTGTATATCCAGTTATCCTTCCCAGACAGCTGAATACAAATTTCCCCCTCACTTCAGGCAGCCTCACAAGAAGGGGGTTAGAGGTAGTAGGGTGGTAGGGCATAGGAATGTATTTGGGGATAGGAAGGAGCTAGAGGACATAGGTGGAAAGAACTAGGAATCGGGGCCCCATCATTTTGGCTATGGGAAAGCCACCACTCCTGTGGGATGAATTATTTTCGGTGTATCATTTGTGAGGAAGCACACAGGTAAGCAATACTTCACCTGAGCTCTGAGAGTAAGTCCAATGAACTCATTGGATCCCCAGAGCGAATTCCGGAGACTCAGACCTCTGTTTACCACTGGCATCTTAGGCAGAGGGGTAGACATTGTTTAGGTTAGCAATATAGGTCCAAGTTTGGAGAAATGGAGGGAGAAGAGGGCACTTAACCAGCAGGAAGGACCAGCCCACCCCGTGCCCTTTAGAAGCGATGGGCAGCAGAGGACCACCTTGGATGGTTGTCAGCTTCCCAGAGCCCAGGAAACGGATGTCCCTGTACCACCTTATATCTTGACTCAAAGAATTTTAGGAACTCAAGATTTGCAAGAAACAACCTTGCCACAGCCAGCTACCAAATACGGAAGACAGCAGTAGGAGAAAAGGACCATCCCACCCAGTGAGGCTGCTCAGTTTTAAATAAGGACAATGTCTGTCAACTTCCCACCACTGGAGAAGGTACTTGAGATGACCAATCACAAGGAGGGCAGACTTAGAGGTATCTGCCCATGGTCTGCAATCCCCATTGCTCTAGACCTCTGACACTCAGTGTACCGTGGTAGAGATATGTGGCAGAGGAAGCTGCCACCCCGTGGCACTGATGTAAAGAGAGGAGGACAAATGGGCTTGGGTTCTATAGTCACGTTTAAAGTGCTATCACCAGTGACACGGAGACATCCTATTGGGCCCAGCTCTTAAAACGTCTGCTTCCCAGTCCTGCCTCCCTGTGAACCACATGTCTAAAACAATGGCCTTTGGGGACTCTTAATTCCTCCCACGGCAAAGAACGACACTAGTCTAGATCAGAGTTTCTGATATGCTCATAGCTCCTACAATCACCAGGAAGGGGCCAGTTATTGAGCTGTAATATTGAGGAAACAGAAGCAATAGATGTTGGAGCTTCCCAAGGCCCCACAGGAGCCGTGGTGAAGCTAGGGGTCTTCTGCAGTGTCTTTCTTCATTAATGCCCATTCCCCTATAATTAGAGCACATAATTTTGGAGTGTTTTCTCTCTCACCCGGTGAGTTTCAGTATATGCCCCTAGATGTTTGCTCAAACCTCAAAGTTAGGCTTTTGGGCTGTTTCATGAATAAGTGCTTCAACCTGCCTCGCTGGGCCTGCCAGGCTGTTCCCTACAAATATATTAGAAGCTCAAATGGAAGGCCTGAGACTCAGGTGCTCATAAGTAAAAGGTTTATTTCTAAGCTACTTTTATAGTGATTTTATAGAGGCTCATAAGTGTCCACCGTGGGTGCTAAGTGAGTCCGAGTCTACAGCATCACCTTGTATTGACACAGACAGCCTCTCTATGGTTTCTCAGCTCTGTGAAATTGAAGTTCCCCAGGACACCAGCCTCCCCTAGCTTGTCTAGACTCCAGGGGGGTATATATTAGTCTTTAAACTGGTTTATTTATGAACATCTAGCACTGAACAATAGTGTGGTAAGAATAGCTATGCATTAAGCCAACCTAAACCCTCAAACGAAAATGCACACAGTAGGCATGTTAAATAACTTGCTGCAGCAAATATTACTTTTGACTAGACCAATGAAAGAATGGAAGAAACTTTCCAGGAGGGTTTGCAGGGTGGTGATTGGTATGGGTGTCTGAGGAGACTGTGGGGCTGTAGTGGGGAGGGGCTGGGCAATAGGAGCATGGTTTAGTTGGTGGTGGGGGCAGAAGTGACTATAAGAAATAAAAAATGCTGGGCCGTCCCTAAAGTCTCTGCAGCATACAGAATACATGGGATATTCTGTAGCTACATGCAGAATTGTTTATCTTCCAGTGCCACATGAAATATTTCTAAGCTGGTTTCCCCACATGCAGAAAGGAAGTCCGTTTATATTATCCCATATCTTGCTTTGAGCTTTTCTTGGTCATAATAAGGTTCCATAGTTGACCAGGAAGTGGAGACCTTGAAGTCAGGACCCCTCTCAAGGAAAGACACGGGTAGAGTGCTGTCACAGGACAGCTAAAATGTCTAGATTTTATGCTGAATCAGATGTCATCTTACACCAAATGAGTCTCAGGCAAATGATTCACAGGAAAAAGAACTAACGCCAGTTTCTGTGCACTGTGTTATGTTGTGTTCTTTGAGAGGCATCTCTAAAGCATGTAAAATATTGCCTAGATTCATAAGTGAAGCTATGTTAAGTCTGCTTTATCGATCACCTACTGCTTTCCAGGAAGCCACTGTGTGTTTTGTTTTCTCACGACTGGTTCTTCCTACAATCCTGAGAAGTAACTCCATTCTTACTTCCTGTCTGAGAGGCTTCCGGCTCAGAGAGGCGGGATCGTTTGCCTAAAAGTAAAGAATGGCGTCAGGGAGCAAGTTGCAGGCTGTTCTGATCATAGATCCGCTCTCTCCACTGGCTGGGTCCCTCCAGGCTCACAACATTGCTGTGCTGCAGAGGGCACAGTCTGACTCCGACGATCTAGTTTCTCATGGATGACAGTGCACCTTCTAGTCTACGGAAAGAAGCGTGAAGCTGCTCCTTGTCCATTAACACTGATGAGGTGTTGGTGTGCAGGACTTGGTGTCAGCTCTTAGTAAACTTGACTTTGCATTGTGGTTAGTGACTCCAACAAGGAACGGTACATGGCAGCCTCGAGATGGCAGATGGGAGTTGATCTCCAGTAAAAGAGAGACAGAAAACCACAGCCCACCCCAATCTCAACTGCAGCATGATAAAAATATACAGCAGGAGAAGGAGTTGGTGGGTGTGCAAACCTATCTTCCTCATCCTCTGGAATTCCCATGCTCTCTATATAATGCTCGAGGATACGGGTAATCTTGAGTTTCTGAGCTGGAGCTATTTTGTGGCTCCATTACTCAGGAATCAGAAGGAGACATGGCAGCTTGAGTTTGATGCTTCCAGCCTAGAGTGAGGCATATGTCCCCATTTGGGCTTGGCGAATGGGGAAATTACTGGGATGTCTGCCTATGTGATCTGTGCTGCCTTCAAACAGGGACAAGAGCTGTCAGGTCACTGGTGAGTGTGGTAATTGGGGTCAGTTCATAGGTCAGTGTGATCTTGACCTCAGAATTGGGAGTACGTACCACATACCAGGTCTGTGAAGGGGGCTTAGGTTTACAGAAAAGGAGCTCAGGCCTAGTAAGGAGAGGGAGGTCCCAGTCCAAGAAGGGAGGTCCCAGGCAGGGAAAGAGGCCCCAGCCAGGGGAGACCAGCTACTGAGCAGAGGTGCACATTGTCGGAGTTGGCCTTGTGCTAGGTTGTGCGTCTTCCTAGAGGAGACCTCTAACTCCGTGAGGATTGGTCAGAGGACTGAAGAAACTTGGCCAAACCAAGCAGGTGGTGGCCTAAGGATGAAGAATGGGCTTCTCTTTTCGGCAGAAGGAGCAATGTGTTCAAAGCAGGCTCTCGTGAAAGGCAGCATGTGGGAAGCAGGGCAGCTAAGACAGCGCAGAGCTGGTAGAGATTAGGCCGGAAGGGCGAACGCAGCTCAGCTGTGGGTTCTGGTGTCCTACACCCAGGCTGAGCAAAACCAGTGGGAGAGATGAAGTTCAGACTATGTGTGAACGACATCTAAAGACCGGAAGAATGAGAGGTGAATAGGGAAAGAGTTGCCTGGGATTCCCAGACAACCATGAAGCTCTGCTTTCTACCCTGAAGGGAAAAAAGGCACCAGGCCCTTCTTCCCCATGACCTCGCTCTGCCTCTGAAACAGCTACATTGCTGTGTTCCCATGGCAGCTCTGTGATGGCTGGGGCAAGATCTAGTCGCTTAGGGTCTTGGTTCTCTTAGGCCAGGGCTGTGCTCTTTCTGGTCTTACCTCTGTAAGATGTCGTAGATGGTAGTGCAAGTCATGAACGCTCTCTGGCTTGTTCCTTTCTGTCTCTTTTTTTTGCAGAGATATTCTACCAACTTCACAGTGTGCCATGGAGAACATAGCTCTGTCTTGGGCCAGGGCCCCCTCCCAGACCTCTCTCCTCCTGTGGCTGTTGGCATCCCAAGGTCTGATACCTGATGTTCAGACTCCACTTTGATTTCGGAGACCTATTTAGACGCCTCTCTGGCTTACTGAACTCGGCTCTCAGTTTGAAGCTGGATTCTGTATATTTGTTGAATAAATATTGAATGAGCAGAGGCCTTTGATCTCCCTGCCACTGACAGCTCTTGGCAAGATGCTTGTGTAACCTTGATCTTCTGAGAATCTCACTGGCCACCTGAGGAGGGGCTTGCAATTTCTCATCTGAAGAGCTTGAGTTTGGTGGATAAAGCCACATGCTCTCATGTGAGGCACAAGCAGACCCCAGCTCCTCACACAAGGTTGTAAAGCCTTTGTCCTTCTCCACGCTCTCTCTCCCTACTTGCCTCTAACTGAGAGTGCACGATGGTTGCTCTGCTTGCATTTGAGCCGGCCTTGGTCACCATAGAGACATCCATCCCTATGACAGCATCCACAAAGGCTCTATCACGAAGCTGTCCTTTCTCTTCCTTTTTCAAGGTCCCTCTTTTCATAACGACCTTCAAAACCCAACAAGTGGGAGATCTGCAAACAGCAGGGAAGATAGTCCCACGCTAGCAGGGGATGCCGACACAGGTTCCCAGAAAGCAGCCACTTGACAGATGTCTCCACAGCTGCACCCCCACCCCAGAGGGTATATTACCCTCTTCAACTGAGTCAGACTTAAAAACCAATTTGAAGTCATTGCACCGACAGTCGGCTCCTCTGTGAGTTGAAGAGTCAGGCTGGCAGCTCCACTCTCTGAAAAGTGACAGCATTCCTGACGCCTGTGCATCTTGGGAACAGGAGGAGAGACACTGTCTAGGGTCCCAGCACAGCCCACATGAGTTAGAGAGAAAGCTATTTTAGGAGTGCCTTCCTCCATGTCTTGTGTCACTGATGGGTGAGTGGGTTAGAGAGATTTTCCTCTCAGTAATACTACTGTCCCCAAGCTTTCCCCTCCCACTCTTCAATTACAGAAGCACATGTCCTCTGCTTGTGGGACCTTTTAGAGCACTAGAGTTAGATGAGGGGACGGTCTGACCTTAGCTGTCTTTGGGACCCCCCCCCCCTGGAGCCATCTTGTTCAGCTTTAGAGTGGGTCCTTTTCTGAGGTAGGAGAATAGGGAGGGAAGATTCAGAGGCATCACAAGCTACAGGTAACAAAACAGCATGTGTCTGGGTGGGGGGTGGGGAGGAGGGGGAAAGGGAAGCCACACTCTCCTAATGATTGCTGGGTACAGGAGAAGGTGGTGCTACACAAATGATTTACACAAGATCTGGGCCTTCCAGGGTTGACATCCATGGGAGGTCTCCCCTTCTCTGAGGAGAAAGGGAAAGGGCTGGGGGGGGGGGGGGGGGGGGGGGGGGGGGGGGGGGGGGAGGGAGGGAAGGCTCCTCCCGGGGAAAAATTTTAAACAAAAAAAAAAAAAAAAAAAAAAAAAATCTAGGCCTTCATGGCCCAGGGCTTTGAGCCTCAGGCTTTTCCTCAGCTCTCTGGCCCACTTTCCACTCTGGAATGCTTTTGTCTCTTAATAAACACTTGTTGTTTCTCTCATTGTCCATGTGTCCTGCTCTAAGTCTTTCTTCCTGAACCCCAAGAATCTGGGTATCTTAGAGAACTCTGCTGCACACCATCCTGGTTGGCTTTGTTTGTGTGACGAACATTGTGACTAAAAGAATCTTGTGGGGTGGGGGGGCTGGGGGGGGAGGCTTGCTTTCATCTTGCAAGTCACGTCCACCATGGAGGGAAGCTGAGGCAGGAACTCAAAGTAGAAAGTGAAGCAGAGACCGTGGAGGAATGATGCTTACTGGCTTGTTCCTCATAGCCCAAGGATGGCACTACCTACAATTATTGATGGAGAAAATGCTCGCCCCCCCCCCCCCCGCCAGACTTGTCTACAGAGGAATCTGATGGAGGCCTGGAGGCCGTCCTTACCCCCACCCCATTGAGGCTTTTCTTCCCACATGACCCAGGCTTAGGTCAAGCTGACACCAGGCATGGACTGTGTTCCCAATGAAGGCAGTATACCTATATAGAAGAACCATACCACCCTCCTATGACTTCTATTCCATACATTTCCACTTCTACTATGAACAATATTGTACTAAAAATTCTTAGAGGGAGAGCCTTGTGTACTTTAATTCTTGTTTTGTTAGAGTAAGTTCTTAAATGTGCCCACCAGAAACAAAAACCTATAATTAAAAAACTTAGAATATATGCTGAGAAGCTTCTCTTTTGAGAGGTCTTGCCCATTGTCAGTTTCAGGACAATGATGTAAGAAAGTTTGCTTCCTTTCAAAAACCCCAACTTAATTATTAATAAAATGCTGTTGGGTCACCTTATGATGTAAAGGTCACATTCTTATTGCTGTGAGTTGTACTTCATCAATTTTGACTTTGAATGAAAATGACACTTAGAGCTACGCGTTCTTCTGAGCACAGAAACAGAGTAAGCTATCTATATTCCTTAAATTCTCACATGTGGGCTTCTTCTTGTTAATTTTAAGCAGTCCATAGAACCAGTCTGCCTCACTTTAGGTTAAGAGATATTTAGGGTTATTTTTTTCTACATTTTGTTTTTCTCTTTCTTTCTTTCTTTCTTTCTTTCTTTCTTTCTTTCTTTCTTTCTTTCTTTCTTTCTTTCCTTTCTTTTTTCATTCTCTCTTGTTCAAAGGCTCTTTATTTTGTGTGTGAACCAAGTTCCCATGTGGAAAAGCTATACCTGTATTAAATATTCTATGAGGCTAAGTGACTAAGCTTAGATGATTATAGAGAGCTGGAATTATGTTGCACCGTCTTTATTTTCCCCTCCTCGTAGTTGTTCACCGCCCTCTTGGGGTTTATCCTTTGTCTTAGTCACTGTTCTGTTGCTGTGAAGAGGCATCATGACCAAGGCAACTCTTACAAAAGAAAGCCATTTAATTGGGTGCTTACATACACTTGCAGAGGTTAGTCCATGTTCACTATGGAGGGAAGCAGACAGGCATGGCACAAGGGCCACAGCTGAGAGCTTTATATCATGTTCTACACATAGCATGCAGAGATGGAGAGCGAGTGAACGAGAGAGAGAGAGAGAGAGAGAGAGAGAGAGAGAGAGAGAGAGAGAGAGA
>NC_034596.1:27712220-27734307 GCF_900095145.1 Mus pahari
GAGAGAGAGAGAGAGAGAGAGAGAGAGAGAGAGAGAGAGAGAGAGAGACTGGGCCTAGTGTGGACTTTTGAAATCACAAAACCCACCTCCCAATGACATTCTTCCTCCAATGGGTCACAGCTCCTCTAACAAGGCCACACCTCTTATTCCTTCTAATCTTTCTCAAAACAGTTCTACTATGGGAGACCAATCTTCAACTGTCATCAGAGAGAATCTGTACTGCAGAGATCTTGTGCTTGTCTATGCCCACCTATCTAGTACACCTACCCTGATGCATAAAAAAAAAAAAAATCTTTCTTAATGGCTTTTTTTTTTTCTGTTAACATAAAAACTTAACTGCCACCGTGCTGGAGCCTGGTGTCTTACGCAACCCCAGTCTGTATCTCTGGGCCACGGGCTCTCATTTGGCTTCAGAACAAATTCTCTTATTCACTGAGGCGATAGCTGTGTGTTTACACAGGTGTGCGGCAGCCTCTACGGCATGCACTATCATTACATGCTTGCTATCCGCGGCATTCTAACCCATCTTGTTTCTTTATTATTGGAGGGAGAAACTAATTGCATCAGAAATTAGTAATCCAAAGTGCCCTGGCATTCATTCCTGGGGTGAATCAGTGTTACAGTCAATGCCATCATCACAGCAGAACCCGACTGTTAATATGTTACTGATCCATAGGTTAATTGTTGACTTATTATTTTTATTACCTCTCAGACTTGCTGACATCTGCTTTTCCTATAATTTTACTCATTCTACTTCTTTTGGACCTAGTCTTTATTCTTGAGGGTTTAAGATTTATTTATTAATATTTTCTGTGTATAAGTATTTGTCTATCTGTCTATATATATATATATATATATATATATATATATATATATATATATATGTATATATGCCACATGAAAGCCTTGTGCCCAAAGAGTCCAGAAAAAGGCTAGAAAAGGGCACTGGATTAGAGTTTCAGATGGTTGTGAGCTGTCGGATAGGTGCTAGAAACTGAACCTGGGTCCTAACCACTGAGCCATCTTTTCTGACCACATCCAAGCAGTTTTTAAATACTGTTCTGCTTTTATTGAAATTTATTTTTCAGGGAACACATGTATGGCTTACAATTTCATTATTTTCCATAAGATCGTTTGTGGAAGCATTGAGTTTGGATATAACTTTTTAAAGACAGCGTTGATTGGTTGATTGGAAGTTTAAACAAAACAGCCTCCCACAGACACACCCACAGGCCACCCTGACAAGGTCTGTCCCTCAGCTGAGGTTCCCTTCTCAGATCGCCATAGGCTGTGTTGAAATGACAGTCGATGCTACCTAGAACAGGAATATAAAAGACTATACAAATGTGTATAAAGAGTCTAGAAATGTTAATGTAATTAATATAAAGGAACAAACCACTATTCACTAACAATATGAAATGATCTAAAAAAAAAAAATTCTCAAAAGTAGTTACCAGAGCATTGCTGCAATTTTACCTTTGTCCCTTACAAATAGCTTCATGGACCAGCAAGGCAACTGAATCACATACTGACGTTACTATAGACTTGATCATCAATGGAAAATGTCCATGAGAAACAGTCTTTAATGCTAACCTTACTTATGGTTATGTATGAGCCAAGCATACGTTAAATTGCAAAATGAATTAAGCAGTGTATAAAAATTAATTGTGATCATTATGAGATGTAATTATCTTCACAATTAAAAGGTAATTTACCTGATAACATCAGAATTTACCTGATAAAAATTTGCAGTAAAAATGAAACAGTTTTTGATTACTTTTATGTCTATTTATGAGGGAGTATATGTATGATATTGTGTGTATGTGTGGTGTTCTATGTATATGCATGAAGTAGACCACACGTATGTGTGTATGAATGTGATTTTGTGTGCATGTGTGTGTGTGCTATATGTTCAAGTATATGGAGGTAAACATGCAGGTGTGTGTATGTGTGTTTTTGTGTGCATATGTGTGTTATGTGTGGAGACACACATACATGTGTGTGTATGTGTGTGTGGTGGTGGTATATGCATGTGTGTGTTATGTGTGCGAGTGTGTGGAGACACACATGCAGGTGTGTGCAAGTGTATGTGCATGTGTGCACATGGAGGCCATAGGTCAATGTCGGGTGTCTTTTTTAAACTGGAACTTCAGGGCTCTGCTATGCAGACCAGCCAGTGAGCTCCAGAACCCTCCCTGTCCCTTCCCTCAGCAACGGGGTTACAGGTGCCATCATGTCTTCCATGGATGCTGGCCATCTGAACGCGGGTCTTCACCCGCGGAATCGCCTCCCAAGCCTAGGCTTTGGTTAATTTAATAGATAGCATTTTGGTGAAATCTCATACCACTTAATTATGAAATGGCTTAGAGATCTAGGAAGAATGAAACCTACTTTCCATGAATAAGACCACCCAAAGCAACAATGTCAGGCTCATGACAAATGTAAAACTCAGTGTTGCATCTTCAACATGTTCTCACTGAAGCAGCGAATGGGACAGCGGCTATTTCACCTCCATCCATCATTGTCCTGGAGAAGTTATCCAATACAACATAAGAAATTAAATAGCTATAGACACTGGGAAGACAGGACGAAATTATTTTTTTGCATTTATTTGTTTATGAGTGTGCATGTGTGTGTGTGTGCATGTGCCTATATATGCCATCACACAAATTTTAGTAGTCAGAGGACAATTTGGGGGAGCGACTTCTCTTCTTCTACCCTTTGAGTCCCAGGGATCAAACCTAGATAGTCAGTCAGGCTTGTGACAATAAGCACCTCTACTCAGCTACTCACTGGCCTGGAAGAGATGATACTTTTAAATGTTATATTACAAAAGTCAGTCTATCGCCTTTAATCCCAACACTTGGGAGGCAGTGAGTTCAAGGTCAGCCTCGTCTACAAAGTGAGTTCCAGGACGTCTAAAGCTATTATACAGAGAAATCCTGTCTCAACATATGCGCGCGCGCGCACACACACACACACACACACACACACACACACACACGTCAGTTTATCTTAAGAGTAATGCAATTCACCCGCGTTTCATTGAATATACAGATTTTCTAGTAAGTTGAACATGTTTTTAAATTAAAAATTCACAATTTTTATTTTATTCGTATGGATGCTTTGGCTGCATCCATACACTTGGAGGTGAAAGTGGGTGTTGGGTTCCCTAAAACTAGAGTTACACATGATTGTGGGCTTCCAAGAAGGTGCTGGGAATCAAACCCAGGTCCTCTGGCAAAGCAGTTACCGGCGGCTCTTAACTACGCCATCTCTCTAGCCCCATAAGCTGGGGATTTTAAAAATGAAATAAACAAGGCATATTTCATAATCATTAGATGGCCAAAACTTTAAAATCCTGTAATGGAATTGTTATTAGGGAGGGGATGATCAATTAGAAGCTCTTGATTCTAGCGAGGGTGGCCGCCGTGGAAGCAGGAGCCATTTCTGCTGGTCAGGGTGACTCTGAACCCTTGCTTTCATGAAATCTTCGGAAAGATCTGAGAGGAATGTGACAGTACCACTGACCCAGAAGTTCTATTTCCTGGCTCGTAACAATGACACACAGCCTTCCAAAACGTGTGAAGAGATGCAGGCCGTGGAGCTTCACATGCTCGCAGAGTGTTTGTGATCTGGTGGAATGACCTAGGTGCCTTTTAGCAGGGAAATGAAGAAGCTGCCGCCTGCACATAAAACGGGTGGCATACAGCAGAGCAACCGACAGACCAAATCAATAGAAACCAGTAGATCTCAAAAGAATCATGAGTAGGAAAAGAAATGAAGAAAGACAGAGACTGTAATTCTATTTGCATAAAGTTTAAAAAAAAAACACTGCCTCAGACTGTAAAAAATTAATATAAATAGTGATATTCAGAATCAGTAAAGAAAAAAAAAAAAAAAGCAGAGGGAGGAGATGCCCTAAATGCAAGGTTTGGATTGTTTATGAGAAGGCATAAAACAAACTAAAGCAGAGCAAACAGAGCTTCAAAGCGCATGACACTGTGATGGCAGTGTGCCTTGCCAGGGGGCAAGTGAACATGTCCCTCAGTGATGGTGTATGGCACCATCTCACTTCTTCTTCAGAAGTCTGTCCTGCATGAGAAGAAGGGCTTCATTCCAAGGACACATTGTCCCTGAAGTTCCTAAGCTGGGCTTGTGCCTGCTTTATGGAAGCTGATGACATGTAGCTGTCAAAGCTCTGGGCTTTCCCACCCTGCTACCCTGAAAAGAACTCAGTGCTGACTGGCTCCCCACCACCCTGGCCTATCACCTTCCCCTGGATTTTTTGGTACAGCCTCCCGAGTTCCTCGACTGCTGCTCTTGAAGATTTAAGTCCTAGTCCAACAATATCTGGTCTCCTTGGCTTGCTGCTTGGAACATTTATTTATTTATTTATTTGTTTGTTTGTTTGTTTGTTTATTTATTTATTTTAGTGCCTGTCAAACCCAGGAAAAAAACGCCTGAGGTCTTCACTGAGGTGTCTGATTCCCTGGGAACTCACTGTCACCTACAGTGGCCTTGGCTGTCTTCATTCTCCTAGCTTCCTCAGTCCCTTCCCTGTCTCTTCATGTGGGCACCCCACAGAGCATCTTTTGGGAGACTCTTCTTCCAGACATATTCAGAAACTTGCGTCTTCCCTCTGGTGCTTCTGTCCTAGGGAGGCTCGTTCACCTGCCGCGACCTCATAGTCCAGTCTGTCTACGTTTCCTTACACACTGCCCCCTTCTTATCTGATACACCGTTGTTAGCTGTCCAACTTTAGGTCTAGCTCCATTCATTTGAACGGTGGTGGTTGTGTAATGACAGAGACAGCGATCAGTACTCTTAAATCCACTGCAGCTTAGCACTTGTAACAATAGCAAACGTGAGGGACTTAGTGGATGCTGGGTAAGGGACAGAAGGCAGATGGGAGGACACTGTAGGGACAGTCTGTATGGGGAGGAAGTCACTGGGGTGGTGTGTCCCAGACAAGCCCTGATGCTTACAGCCATATGACCTCACTATTTACTTCTGGGAGGCTCCTTTTGTTTATGTGGAGAATGAGAATAAAACAAAGAACATATCTGAGTGCCTGCTCCAAGGGAGGTCCCTAAGTGGACAAAGATTGATGATGAATATGAGCCAGGGTAGTGAGGTAGAAGGAACATGCTGAGGTCATCCACGGAAGGAGGTGCTTTCTTAGACATGGTAGCTTCACACGGAGAATCCTGCAGAATCTAAGCTGGCATCCTGTAGAAGCTGTGACCCACAAGCTTGCTCCGGGTGAAGCTATTTGCTGTGGAGTCTATCTCAGTGTCTTCCCCAAACCGCCCCAAACCAGTCCACAGCTTTTCTACAGTTAGCCAAGACCAGCCCCGGATGGGGGTGGGTGTCAGCCAGGCTGAGCAGGAGGCATGGAGGGAGACGGCACCTGATCAGGGCGATGGCTCTGAGGCTGTTGCAAAGGCTCTCTGCTCTGATCACACTTTCTCATCCACAGTCAGGAAACAGGAAGCGATTCGACACAGCACACTGCATCAGTTATGATCAGCCAGGGAACGTTCTCAGATAAGCACTTTCTGCCAGCCTGGGCGGGCATCCTCATCGTGGGCAATCGGCAGCAGAAAGAGGGAGAGTGGTGGCGTGTGCCAGGCTGCAGTCTGGTTCTATGGCTTCTCCCAGCTCAGAGCTGCAACACCCACTTGTGATGGGGGCCTCCCGGGGTTTCTCCTAAATCTCAATCCTTTGGACCCTCTGCTGCAAGATGGGGGGTGGGGGTGGGGCTTCAGAAGGAAGGACAAAGAGAAGTCGGTTGCTTGATAGCACGCAAACGCTCACATATGATTTAGCACATGGGATTTAATACATTAAATTGTGCCTTGGTTTTGCTCTGTCAAGAGAGCCCTGGTGGGGTGGGTTTGTTGTGAGCAAAAATGGAGAGTCTCTGAGATGGGTGTTGCAGATGGCAACATGAAGAAGAAATCAGGGCGCCAGGATGTGGAGGAAGGCACACCCCAGTCTGTGCTACAGAGCAGAGCGGAGTCCATTTTACACGGGACTCTGTGGGCAGTGGGTCTGAGAGAGGAGGAAGCACCAGGCGTAGCATCACTTTTAACTACTGGAAATCACTACCATGTTCATGACCTACATTTGTGTTTTAATACATCTCTTATTTTCAACTGATGAGTGCTGGCTGTACATATGTATTATTGTGTGACATTTCAATACACGGACCCTGTGTAATGATAAGATTGGGGTCATTGCCACACCTGTCACTCGAGACACATCATTTCTGTATCCTGAGAATATCTGTAATCTATTAGTCTGAAATATTCTGCTGAATGCTGTCAGCAGTAGGTGTGGTGTGGCTTCTCCCTCTGAATTCCAGCCCCTTGGGTTCACTTCCTGTTGCACAAATAGGGGATTCAGAAGAGAAAACAGAACAGGGAATTTTGTTGCTCGTATTTGATTTACATGTGTTTTAAAGAGAATCTGGTTAGATTTATTTGTGGTTTGTTTTTAAACATGTTAGCTCAACAGAGGCTTCCTGTAGTAGGAATCTTTGCCAGTGTTCTATAGAAGCCACAGATCCATGTTTGCACCAGTGGACATTAGAACACACTAGAAGACATTCTACACAACTGCCTGTCTCGTTCATTCATGTCTCCTTCCTTCTCAGGTTGAGTAACTTTTCTGAGATGAGCTTTGAACTTTGAAGTGTCTATACATCATCACACTATAAGGTCCAGTTTTCTTCCCATGTTGCTAAAAATAATAAAATTTAATTTTCTCATGGTTGAATTATATTCCACATGTTTATGTATGCATAGATCCACCTATGCATCCACATTACATTTTCTTTATCCACTCATTGGTCAGTAGACACTGTAGTTGATTTTACAGTAAGCAGAGCAATAATGGACATGAGTGCCAATGTCGTCTTCATTTCTGTTGGATATATACTCACTGAATCATACACTGGTTTTGTTTCTAGCTTTATTTTATTTTATTGGGTTTGGGGGTGGGTAGAATCTCTGTTATGTTTTCCATAATGGCCCTTATAATTTACACTCCTACCGATAGTAGGAGTGTGCCCCTTCATTCACACTCTCTCAGCCTTTACCACTTTTTTTAAAAAAAAATCTTTTTGATCATAGTCATTCTAACTATGGTGAAATCATATCACACCATGGCTTTGATTTCATCTCTTGATGATCAATGGTATTGATCATGACTATTTATGTGTGGTCCACTTGTATGTCATTAGAGAAATAGCTAGTCATGTCATTTGCCCACCTTTTAATTAAATGATTTTTTTTCTATTGAGTTGTTTAAATTCTTTATATCTTATGGGTATCACACCCCTCAACTGAATTGTGTGTGAATCAGACTTTTCAGCCCTCTGACAAACATCTGAGGAAAATCAGGGGGAAGAATTAATTTTGTTCCGTGGTTTCAGAAAGTTCACTTCATCCCATTGAGGAAGAACATGGTGGGGAGTAGTTCACATCACAGCAGCCATGAGTGAGAGCCAAGGGGCAGAGAGAGAATAGAGGGGAGGGAAGGGGAGGAGGGGGGAGGGGAGGGAGGAAGGGAGAGAGGAGAGCATGGTAGCTTTCTCCTTCCCACCTGTTAACCATCTAGGTTCCAGTCTCTGGGATGGTATCACCCATTTTTTTTAGGCAAGATCTTCCCTTCTAAGCTGATTCCCCTCTGGAAACGTCACCACAAACACCCTCATCTTATTTCCGATCTTAGAGAAAACATTGATGTTAGTCTCAGGCTTCCCATAACCAGCCTTTATCAGGTTGAGGTATCTTCCTTCTGTGCCCAACCGGTTGACGGTTTTTATCATGAGAGGATGTTGGAACACGTTGTAACTTTACTCTGTATATAGAGATAATCATAGGTTAGTTTTTCAAGATAGGTGGTGATGCATTGTTGGTTTGCATGTGTTGGACCATCCTTATATCCCTGGGGTAGGTAAATCCTACTTGAGTGTGCTATGTATTTTGATTATACTGGTGAACTTGCTGAGAACAAGCAGGGAATTTGGTTATTAGAGCTACTTTGGACCTTGTCTGACTTGGGTACTTGGTGTCTCCTGGAAAATGCCCTATGACTTGATAAGCACAATGCATATTCTGCAGCTGTTTGTCTGGTGTTTGCTTGGTCCATTTGTTCTACAGTTGACATCTAGAGATCTGCTACCCCACACCATTCTGCAGGCTTGTTGGATTTCTGCTAAGAAGTCTGTTGCTGAGCTTGGCATCTGGATGATGTACTGATGCAGGAGAGGCGTTGAATTGTTGTTGTGCTAGGGTCTACCTCTTCCTACTATAATCGAACGCTCCAGCATTGGCACACAGATCAGTCTAACTTATTTTCTTTGGATGAATTGATACCTTCATCATTAGATACGAACGCCTCCTCACCTTTTGGAACAGTCCTGGACAAGACTAGTGCTATGATTCCTGACTACAGTTGTTTCGTTTTGTGTAGACGACCTTCTTCTGTCTCTTCACTTTCAGGTCCTGTGTGTCTTGGCTGTTGAAACCAGTTTCTTCTAGGCAGCATGGTCATTGGACCTTATTTTTTAAAATATGTTCAGCTAGCCTATGGTTTTTCAATCGGAGAATTAAATGTTTACATTCAAAGGCTTTTGTTGGAAATGAATTCTCTTGTAACCTTTTTATCTCTACCTCTCTTCATACTCCTTATTCCTTCCTGTAAGACTTGTGTAGACTACCTTCATTCTTTTTAAATTCCTTCTGACTCCTTTGATTCCTGGTGGGTTATTTCCAGAGATTTGTCTTCTAGTTAGTACATATTTTCTTGAGTTTGATTTCTTCTGATCTTGAGGTTCTCAACTAGATTTTTCTATTTTATTTGTAAAATTCATTTGCTCCCAATATTTCTATTTGGTTTTCTTTTTATGCCAGGCTCTTTGATGAATTTTTCATCACAAAAATAATCCCTTCCAAATATTGTTAAACTCAACAAATGAATTCCTGCTGCTGTCCCTTATCATCCTGACTCTAAATTCTCATTCAGGCAGTTTCTAGGGAGTTAGCATATTTCTCTAGATCAGTGCTCCTCAACCCTCCTAATGCTGCAACCCTTTAATACTCTTCCTCATGTGGTGGTGATGCCCCCATCATAAAGTTATTTTTGTTGTGACTTTGCAACTGTGATTTTTGCTACTGTTATGAATCATAATGTAAACATCTCATATGTAGGATATCTGATATGTGACTCCTGTGAAAGGATTTCTTGACCCCAAAGGGTCTCAACCCACAAGTTGAGAACTGCTGCTCTAGAGGCAGTGTAACTGTGATCCTCTAGTAAAGCTCTAGTGAGAGAGGAGATATGTTGATATGTTGGAGATTTATTTGTATTTATGTGTCTCTATGTATGTCTATGTGAGGGCTGGTATGTGTATGCCCACATGTGTATATGTGTATATATATATATATATATATACATATACATACACACACACACACACATCTATGTGGTGTGTGAATGTGTGTGTGTGTCTGTGTGTGTTTGTACATACCCACTGAGGCTAGAAGAATTCATCCTATCCCCTAAAACTGGGGTTACAGGCAGTTAGTTGCATGCTGTCTGATAGAATAAGTGCTGGGAACCAAATTTAGGTCCTTTGGAAGAACAGCAAGTGCTTTTAACAGAAGAGCCATCTCTCCAGCCCTGAGAGGAGATTTTTTTTGTTTTTGTTTTTGTTTTGTTTTGTTTGTTTTTTTTGAGACAGGGTTTCTCTATGAAGGCTTCACTATACTGGAACTTACTCTGTAGACCAGGCTGGCCTCAAACTCAGTGATCTGCCTGCCTCTACTTCTGAGTGCTGGGAGATTAAAGGTGTGCATCACCACCATCTGGCTGAGATATTTTCAGTAGATGCACTTCGTGCTTCCACCATTAACTGGTGTGTTTAACAGAAACACAAAAGTTTGGAGCTGAGCATCAAGTTGACTTTCAAAAAAAGATACAAAAGGTTTTTATTTCCTACCCAATGAAAGGAGGTGACTTAGGAACAAAGGGTGCTTCCAGGTCTAGAATGGACAAGGTTCTTCATCCCACCAAAACCCAAGATTCTTTTTCTTCCAAAAATAGGGGATTTTTAATACTTCATTCTACTTGTCTCAGACTTGAATAAGAAACATTTTCTATACCAGGGAGTGGATGTAACCTCTGGTCCAGATCCCATGTCCCAGGAAAAGCTGATTATCTTATTTCATAGTTAAATTTGCATATGTTCTGCAAGATGGCCACAGAAATTAGACCCCTCCTCCTTGTTCAATTTGGGTATACTATAAATAAATTTATTTTAATATATCAGTTTCTGTTTCCTTATTGCACAAGGCAGTGTCAAGTTTATAGACCCAAGGGCCTAGGATACAGTGCTTCTTGTGACTCTTCATTGATATTCATGTATCTGGAGAGACAGTTATCCTACTGTTTACAGAATGGCTATAGTAGCAGTCTTTCTGGGAGCTAACCAATGGTGCTGGTTGAAGAAGCCATGATAGCTTTGGTTTCAAGTAATTATTTGAGTGTATGGCTAGCAATGTGTATGAGGGTCTCCCTGGCCTAGACAGGACTTGGCAGTAGCTGGAATGCACCTCTCTTAGGTAGGCTGATAACTTTGGGTACAATATGCTTGGATATAGAGAACCTATCCTTTTCTATGGATCTGTGAAGGAGGGGCTACTCTGGACAGTCAGCATGGCACATGTGTAGCCGTGGCAGTTGCAGAGGCAAGCATCTGCTAGTTTAAGGGCCGTGTGTAGGAGATGGCACCCCTGCTTGTTCAGATGCACATGACACAGTACCTCTGGCAGCAGACAGGGCCTGAGCATTGCTCTGGTGATGTCACTGGGCGCCTAGGGGTCTCCTTGCCTGGGTGGATTGTGTCTCAGGGCCATGGATGGATGGGCAGGGTTTGTTGCTTGGGTTATAGGGATGGCTCAGCTGAGTAATTAGGTTGAGCTGCTCAGCTCCATCCCATGACCCTGGGTGGGCAGGGTTCCAGGGTGATGCTGGGAAGAGGCACAGTGCCTACTGGGTTCTTTCTCTGGGGAAAGCAGTGTTATGCTACACGAGCTGCTCTTCAGCTAGGCCCAGGACCTCTGTGCCATGCAGGAGTTTTCGGTGTTTGTGGTCTGAGTCAGGACTACTGGGGCCTCCTGCTTTCCCTTAGGAGCCCTGTCCCCTGTGCTTCCGGAAGGGTGATGCCAGGAAGTGGAACTGTGGATGCTGTGAGCGTTGTTCTCCTCTTTCTAAGGCCACATCAGCACTGAACTCAGCACCCTCTTCAAATACGCTGGGGAAGCAGCTGTTGTTTTTGTTGTTTTGTTCAGGTGCTGTGAAGGAAAGTGTGCCAGGCACCCCTGGTCAGCAGGCTCTCTGATGTGATCCTCAGGCTGTCAGCCTGCATTTTTGTTTTGATGTTATTTCTCATCCCCTCTCCAATTATTCTTTGTAATTAAATGAACCTCAGAATGGAGCGCTTGGCTTTTCCCTTCCCTACAAGGGACCATTTGGGAAGTTACCTTCGCAAGGCAAACCTCCCTTTCTCTTAGATCTATGCCATAAAAGAAGGAAAATGCCACAGTTCAAGTGTCTGTTGTCAATAGCAGAGTAGGTTATTGAAAAGATGAAAGCGAGGTGGCTGTACAACCTGCACACTCAATTCCAAAGGCTGAAAAAAAAAAAAAAAACCCGCAATTACCCATTTACCTCTCTGGCATGTGATTATCACATTTCAGGAGAACAAGTCAAAACACATCCTGCCAATTACAGCAGACATGTGACCACTACACCACTGAATCTCTGGACTCTGTTTGTCCGGGCTGAGAACCTTCTTCATGTCATCTTTCCTGATGCGAGTCTGCGAAAATGATTTCCTGTAATTACTGGCCCAAAACGAACTATACAATTAGTGGCAATGCTTCTGAGGGCACTTTCCCCAATGTTTTCTTTGTCGCTCCACTACATCTGCCTTTTCGTGGAGACCCCTCACACCCCTTTGCTCATGAAGGGAATAGAAACAAGAATCACACCCTCCTAAAAGCTGGGACTAGGGTCTGCTGAAGAGGGAGCATCCTTTTGACAACTTTAAAAATAAAACACAGGAAATAAAATATACATATCTTTTCCCTGTTATAACTTGAGGATCATGCCATTTCTAGAAACTACCCCAAAAATCATCCAACATTTCTGAGATTCTTGATAGTTATTACTGGGTTTCTTGGCTCAAATGTGGCTTTAAGGCAACAATATTGGTTATCTCCACCTTGAATGTAGTTAATTGGTCTTTAGGGATGGAGTGTAGGACACTTGTCACTTGTACTAATTTCAAGTTCTAGTCCCTGTTAAGCAGGTTGGTGATGTCAAGAAGCCCTGGTTGGATAAAAGGTGGGCGGAGAAGCCATAGAGGGCCTAGCAGTGTCTGTAGAGGACTTTTAGAACAGGAATATACACTTGAGTTTATGTCACATGATGATGACCACATAGCTTAGAATGGCATGTGGATTTCCAGAAGGTGGCAAGGCACAGCTTGGTTCCAGAGAAACCAGCTGCCAGTGTTTTGACTGATGGTAATAGTTTGACTAGGGCGGGGAAAGGAGTTCTGATGAGCTCCATGGGATTTCATCCTTAGCTGCAGCACAGTAAGGACATAGGCAAGGACAGCCTTGGAAGGGAGCCATGGCTAGAGGAGAAGGGACTCCCCAGCAGAGGTTGCAGACATGCTTAGTGTCTGGGTGTTGATGGAAATATCAGACATACCTGGATGGACAGTCTCCATCCCCAGAGTAAGGCAGGCTTAGGCTTGAGGGACGTATTCATGGCTAACTAACTCCTCTCAGCAAGCTGCCAACTGAAGATTTTCAAATTGAACCCCTGGGGAAGGGGCGTGCTGGGCGCTAGAGAGATGGGTCAGTTGGAAAGAGGTTTGTTTTGCAAATGTAGAGAACACAGTATAATCCCCAGAACACACATTTAAAAAAAAAAAAAAAAGCTAGGTGCATGCTCATCATCCCAGTGCTGGGAAATGCAGACAGAAGCATCCTTGGGACCTGTTGGCCAGCCAGACTAGGCCCACTTGGAGAGTTCCAGGCCAGTGAGAGACTTTGTGTCAAAAAAGAAAGAAGAGGTGGACATCACCAGAGGAACAACATCCGAGGTTGTCTTCTGGCCCCCACATGGACACCCCCCCACACATGTATGTGTGTCTGTACATACATGTGTACACATACAAGGAAAGAAAGCAATAACAGCTGTCTCAGGATGGCTGTGGGGCTGAGGGTGGAGGAGCAGCCACAATGTCTCACACGTGACTGGAAAATTATCACTCGAGAACCAGAAAGCAATTTTTGTGAAGCTTTCAACTAATGATATTTTTTTAGTGAAATTTCATAGTTTTACTTTTTTTTTTTTTTCCCCAGGACTTCAGAAAAATTAGGGATTATTTCCCAGGAGGAGTGTCCTTACAGTAAGTTACTTAAGTTAATTTATGACAATTTATACCGACAGAGATGCTTTAGAATGAAGTATACATAAATAGTTTCCCAGCGCTTTGGGTTTATATGCCTGGATGGATTGGCGTCCCAACCCTCCAGAGCTCAGAAGGCAGCAAGCATTATTTTGGATGATGGCTTTGCAGATTTAGTTCAGAAGAGGCCAGTCCTAGCTTGGGTACCTTCATTAAAGGAGTGAAGTGAGAAACCATACACACAGGGAAGGTGCTGTGAGGGCACACAGACAGCACCATGGGTAGAAGAAGGAAGTACTTATTTGTCACCTAAAACCAGGGACAGTCAGGGAATGGTTCCCTCAGTCTTCAGAGGGGACAAATCTGCTTCCACCATTCAAGATCTCCATACAACCTTCTGATGACACATTCAGTTTCTGTAGCTTACACCCACATCATTTGTGGCCCGTTTTAAAGGAAGCCCTGGGGGAAGGAGGGCGTGAGAATTGGAGCCCGCATCCACTCACAGCTGGCTTCTGCTAAATGTCTTTGCTCTCCTAATTGGAAGACCCTCTCCACAGTTAAACACTGGCTACCCAGGTATGTGAATTTGATCTAAAGATTCTCGTCCATGAGAAAACTATGATACGACTGTGCCAACCTCGTGGAAGCTGAGAGGGACCCTGGAAATCTTTCTGTGCTTGACATTTTTTTTTTTTTTTTTTACAGTAATTTAAACCCATGATTTCAAGTGTAATCCTCCTTGGGAGCCCCAGGTATTAGCTGAAGGCTGGGGTGTTCCAGGAGTGACCCCGGGGAGGTTTCTGAGAGACTAGATCTCAAAGCACAGGTCCTACTCACAGAGGAGTCAACCAAACAGAGACAGTCCCATGGTCACACACTTCAGCCAAGCTTCGCATCCACCTCAGAGCCCTTGGTCTCTAAACGATTCTGCCAGGCTATCTGCCTCAGTGGATACAGAGAGAAGCCATGTGTGGTAGTTTAATTGACAAATGTCTCCGTGGGCTCAGGTATTCAGACTCTTCGTCCCTATTTGGTGGTGCCGTTTGGGGGAGAGGGGTTATGGGACTTTCAGGGGGTGGAGTCTTGCTGGAGGAAGTAAGTTTCTCTATCTGTCTTTGTCTCTCTGTGTCTCTGTGCCTGCCTCTGTCTTTGTCTGTCTGTCTGTCTGTCTGTCTGTCTGTCTGTCTGTCTGTCTGTCTCTTTTTCTCTCTCTCTCTGCCTCTGACTCTATCTCTTCTACCTGAGTGCAGTATGACCAGCCAGCTCCCCATTCCTGCCCTATGCCATTTCTGGCACGAAGGACTGAATCTCAGCTGGAACTGTAAGCCAAGATAAACCGTCTTCTCCTCTACATAGCTTTTGGTCATGGTGTGTGTTTATTACAGCAATGAAAAAGTAACTTACAAACCTTGGTCAAGACCTCACTAGAAGTTACTCTAGTAGAATCTGAGCGCAGTTTAGATGGGCTTTCACACCAGCAGGAGATGTTGCCATTTCACTCACAGCCAGTGCTGTTGTGGCAACACAGGCCCTGGTGCATGGCACTCTTGTAAACAGAGCAGACCGGTCTATAAACCCACACAATGAGGCAGACGTTACAATGGTGTGTGGCTGCACACCCGTATAATACACAAAGCTATTACCTGCCCTTTATCCAGGTCTGTGTCTTTGCCTGGGGAAAGAGTAAGGTCCCTCTAGACAGTCAAAGCTCATTTCTGTAGATGGCAGATCAGGAGGCTCAGGTGCCACCACGGAGAAGAGCAGAGCATGGAACATAGTTCTGGGACACCGAGGGGCAAAGGGACCCTGGAAACCAGATCTTATTGCTCCCTTCACCAGATCTTTGCTTTAGAAGGAGAACAGGTAGAACACATGCTTTTCATTCCAGCATTGCAGGGAACAGAGGCAGGCAGATCTCTGGGAATACAAGGCTAGCCTGATCTTACAAAGCAAGTTCTAGACCAGTCAGGACTACCCAGTGAGACTCTGTCTCCATCCTCCCCACCCCTGCCAAATGAAAGAGAGCATGTGACTTCAACCCCAAACACGGTATGTGTCATTTAGAGCAAGGGGCCTTACCAAGACTATAAGATGGAGGAACCTTTGCACAGTCTTCCTCTGTCACATGTTCATCTCAGCTAACCTCCATCTTGTGTTCTTGCTGAGGCCATTTCAGGGTTAACTAGAATTTGATCTCCTTGATTGGAGAATCCCTTGGAAAAGTATCCAACTCTATTCTAGGAACCTGAGCTGGTAACTACGCATCTTAGCTTTGCTTACACTGCCTGATGGTGTAAAACTCCCCTGTGCTGCTGCTAAGATAGCCAGAAGTGGTTTTAGCCCCTTGTTCTAAATACTGGGGGTCCCCCGTGGACCCTGAATATCTGAATGTAGTTCCAGCCAGCTAGAGTAAAGACCTTCAGTTGACTATAAGCTGTGTCATCTCTGGTGGGCTTCTAACAACAAATAAAACAACTTCCCGTGCATCCCAGAAGGCAGCTTTGCAGGGGAGAAAGTAGCAGTGAAGTTAATTGGTCAAAGGATACATTCTTACATTCTGTTTTAGAGGGGGAGCCCTGTAGCTGTGTGGGTTGCAGCTGGTCTACAAAGGCCAACTGGTGGCTTTGAAGTCTTCGGGGGTATAGTATTGTGGCCAGAAGCTCATGGGTGTGTCCTGACTCCCAGCAGACAGGCTCTCTGGTCTTTGTCTTGGAGAGGGATAATATGGACCCTCTGCTAGACTGAGAGGCAACTACAGGACCTTGGGATTAAAGCTGATTCCTCCTTAAGGTAGAGGCTGAGGAATGGGCCTTCCTAGAAGCCTGGGGGGAGGGGGGGCACTCCATTGCTACCCACTAGGTAATGTTCCCTGGAAAACATGGCATACCTGGGCAAGGTCTGTGGAAGGAGATCTCCCCTACATGATTAATGGACGCACAGCAGGCATGCAAGGAGGGTCTTTGGGACTTGAACAGTTAACTGTCCTCTATAAGCAGAATGACCTGAAGCTGGTCACACACTTCTGGCTTCATGAAGAATAGATTACAAGCTTTGTGAAAGACAAGACAGTAAGGTGGCTGCCATCACTCTCTGCTATGGGGGCTCCGGCCCAGACCATCACTCTCTGCTACGGGGGGCTCCGGCCCAGATTCTTCTCTGTCAGGCTATACCTCCAGCACCGTTTTGAATCCCATTTTTCTTCTTCCCTAAATCCTCCAGGATAGCTGCTGGCTGTGCTGGCTTCTTGGAGCATAATCAGCCTCTGGTCACCTCCCTGCTGGGTCAGCTATTAGCCCTTGAGTGAGCTGAAGCTGGTGATCTTACCGTTCAGCAAGCAGCAGCCACTCCATACAGATCCCAGCAGAGCCTTCTCTTGATGCTTCCTCCTTCCATAGCAGGGCACCAACAGCTCTGGGGACTGTACCCTCCCCATGCCCTCCTCTCCCTGCAGAGGTTCTCTGAGGGACCCTGAGAGGTGTTTGTGTGTGAGGACTTCTAGGATGGCTTCTGACTCCTGGGGATCTGAGGCGGATACCCTGGCCTCCGATTCCGGAGTGCCTAAGACTGTTTACTGAAACCTCCAGGCCCTCCCCACAAAGGTAGCCAAGCTGGCTCATTAATTCTGAAAACACCAGTCGGAGTTTTCCTTGTGCCACTGGTGCAAATATATTCAAATGATCATTCAAATGATTTAACAGGCAAAGGGTCAGCCTTCCCAGAGTAAATCCCATTTCTAATGTGCCCATCTGAGTGATTTCATTAGGGTGCAATGTTAAAGAGAAGTGTATACCGCTGCATAACTTATACAAATGTATGCAAATGAAGTGCTTGAAAGAGCCCTGGCGGAATTCCTTGGAGATTCCCCAGCATTCCACCGCTGCCGGTGGATCAGCTGTTATCATCACAAAGAGCAGCCGCTCCCAGCAGGGACAGGAGGGTTAGAGAGGCTAAGATGTGGGGAGGGGAGAGCAACAGCGACACCCAGGAAGCCCTTCCAGTTCTAGAGAGCAGAGCCTGCCCGGGGCTGGCTGTTCAATCAACCTCCCCCCACAGAGCTGGATTTGCAGCAGGCTGCCTGGTGCTCAGAATACAAATCAGCTCTAAACTTTTGAACCCTTTTGGTAGGAAGAGGAAAAAAAAAATCTTCATGAGAAGCCAGATGCAGATCCAGTCGTGGGATGAGCTAAATTTATTTTCAAGGAGTGAGGTGGGGAAAAGAGCCAGGCAGGGCCACCAGAGCTTCTATTTGGACCTTCTTGGGGGCTGCCCCCGGCCCTGGACTAATTGGTCTTAGACTGCGAGCTGGGTAATCACCAGTGGCGTTGTGCCTGTTACCTTTCTGAGGAAAGCCCCCCGAGGTCAAGCATACATGTCTATAAGGGTGTATTTATTTTGCAGTGTTGGGGGATGAACCCAGAGCCTTCCATATCCTCAGCAGACGCTGTGCTAATATTGGTAGATATTGGGGTTTAAAGGGTACCTGCCAGGATTTGCAGGCATTTGTGCTCTGCGACGGAGAACTGGACAGAGTCATATGCATAGCGGCAAGCAAAGCCACAGTAGGGTGTATTGCAGAAGAACACACTTCCAAGGGAGGAGGTGGGATGGAGCAAGGGTGAAAGGTTCAAGACTCGAAAGGTGCCCAGGCAGAAAGGATTGGGACATTTGTAGAATGTGCTCTTTCATTTCTGAGTTCTCCGTGTCACAAGTCCAGAGTCTCTGTGTATGTGGAGGGAGTATTTCAGTCTTTGTATCTGCCAGTGAGTTTGTTTTTTTGGGGGGTGGGGTGGGGTGGGGTGGGGGATATGATAATTTTGTAGGCTTTGTGCAAAGACTTCCAGGCTCCACTCTCCTGCCCATTGTCACTGAGCTGCTTGCTCAGCTGCCCTTGTTAGGGTTTTCATTGCTACAACAAAACACCCACCGTGACCAAAAAGCAAACTGGGGAAGAAAGGGTTTATTTGGCTTACACTTTCATAAGTAAAGTTCATCACCAAAGGAAGTCGGGATAGGAACCCAAACAGGGCAGGGTCCTGGAGCTGATGCAGAGACCATGGAGGGGTGTTGCTTACTGGCCTACTTCCTCCCAACCTGCCCCCCCCTCACCCCCAGCTTTCTTATAGAACCCAGGACCATTATTAGCCCAAGGATGGCACCACTCACCGTGGGCTGGGCCCTTCCTCAACTGAGGCTTCTTCCTCTCTGATGGTGCTAACTGTGTCAGGTTGACACACAGAAACGGCCAGCACACCAGCCTTTGGTGATTTTAGGTCTGGGGCAGCCCAGGACTCCTTGCACTTGAGACCTCACCTGCTCAGCCTCTTTAGTGATAGATTGATGGGAATGTGCATGCTACCCGCTCTGACGGGTGACAAGTCTTTAGTATCATCAGACCGCAAAATGCTCAGCCTAATGCAAATTCTCTACTTGTGTTTCCAGAACAAAATGGACTGCCCTCCTCTCTCTCTCCTTCACTGTGTAGTCTCCTTCCAGAACACAAGGGAAGGTCTGGACCTGTCTCTACAGAGTCAGTTGGTACAGTGGGCAGAGGTAGCTTAGTGAGAGAGGCACAGAAGGTCTGTGGGCCACGTGGTCAGTCCTTTCAGTACTCCGTTTGGTTTGAGTCATGGTTTCACTATGTAGAACAGGCTACATAGAGACCCACCTGCCCCTTCTGTCTCCTAAGTGCTGGGGTTAAAGGTCAATACCGTTATGCCCCTGTTCTGTCACTCTGGAAGTTTATGTGCAAGGTGAAGGTCGCCCACTGCCTTTGGTGTCCCATCCATCCTAGACACCTAGATCACAAATTGCTTTGGCACTCCAGGGCAGAACCTGGGGTCTGATATATGTGGGGACTAGTTTAGCTTAGGGACACTGGGGTGCAGAACTGGCTTAGCTGTCATTTTGAACATAGCCCTTTTGTCAGCCCCTGTCAGAGTCCTATAGTGCTCTCTCTGTGTTGGGTGCTATTCACTGCAGCTGGCTGCCTAGAACCTTGGCTACCTAGAATCAGACATTTGTGGGGTCAGAATGCCACCATCTTGTGTGTGCATGCATGCTTGAGTGCTTGTGTGAGTGTTTGTGTGTGAATGTGTGAGTGTGTGTATGTGTGTGTGTGTATCCATGTGTACATGCTTTGGGGCTCTTCATATCCATCCTAATATCAGGGATGAGCGTTGATCCTGTCACTGTCTGAAGAATCATTCTCTCTAAGATACCCCATGGCCCTCGATGAAAAGATCTTGCGTAAATTCTTGTTTTCCGCTAATGCTATAGAAACCCACTTGTCACACCAATAATGCCCACATTTCTCACACCTGCAGATCCCTGGAGGAAAGAGATGGTTTAATATTTATGTTGCATGTATAGCAGGGCACACAATCAAGAGAACAATTAAAGACTGACTTAAGCTGTTGTCTCGGACACGGTCTTCTGTAGCCTTTTCTCCATGGTCTGTAGTATTTTCTCTGTGGTTTGTAGTCGTCCTTCCATCACGCTCTGATGTAGTCCTTTCTCTGTGGCCGGCCATGGTCCTCCATCCATAATTTGCAGCCCACCCAGTCATGACATTCTGTAGTTCATTTCCTGAGTGTTGACTTTTGCGTTTTCAGTTACCCAATGACAGCTTCTCCACACACTACCATATGGAAGATTCCAGAAGTAAATCATTTTTTAGCTTTAAATTTTAGGCTGTTCAGCAGGAGGGATGGGATCTTGCTGTCTGCCCTTTGTCCAGTGTGCTCCCTTTGTCTATTCTCCCCTCCTGTCCATCATCTGATAACAGTGAAGGTGCCTTAGTGGTTATGCTTATAAAATCCCTACTCTACCTGATGTCGGTTCTGAAGCTGATAGGAATGCCGCTGAAAGCGTGGATGTCCTACAGAGAAACTGTGAAGTGATTCCTTTAGGCTTCCGATTTAGTATGGAAGGAGAAAACTCCTGTGCTAAGGTTGCTGAATTTCATGATAAATTGCTTCTAATATTTTACTGCCCTTCAATTATAGAATAAAGTTTATCGTATGTATGTATTTGTAGGACAACTTGATGTACATAGTGCTCCATGTTACCCTTGGTGTGGTCCCTTTGCTGGGGTCTTGGGAAGAATGTGTTCTTCTGGAATAGGCATCGGGACCTGACTGCTACTTCACCCTCTGACTGTCCAAATGCTTCTTCAGCTCTGATCAGCACTCCTCTCTGTTTTGTTTTTTTCCCACTTTCACGTGATGTCCACATGGCATCTCACATATATATATATATATATATATATATATATAGCCTCACAGTTGAGAACGTCTTAACATGGATTCAAATCTAGGTCTCTTGTATCATTTAGCAGACCACTGATGTGGCAGGCGGATGCTGATGGCTGTGTACAGTGATGGAAGCAAGTCCTTTGGGTCCTCCCTCCCTGCTCATCTCGGAGTAGCTGCTGCCTTTTTAAGACCATGCAGTAAAGGTTGTAGTCTTCCATGTCAGGAGTCCTGTCCTGGCTATATCATGAGCTGGATGGAAGGCAGGACATGGGTGGGGCACGGCAATGAGGGGAGCCCAAGGAAATGAGGCTCATTCTTTTGAAAGAAAGCAATACCTTTGGGGGTACTAGGATCTCTCCTCCTGTACACAGACTATGCCCTTGGGCTCCAGGTATCCATGATCCTTCGGTGCAGCTGACATCCCAGTATCCTCCTGTACTTCAAGGACATAAACTGACCTTGGTAGTCACTGAGAGCAGTTAGTTGCCTCTATCTGCATAAGTATACCATGTGGGTGTGCCGTGTAGGGGACAGAGAAGGTGGTAGGTATCCATGGTTCAGCCAGGCACAGCCACCTCCCAGAGGGGCCTTGAGGAAACTGGCTCTCAGGAAGGCATCGATCAAGGGAAATGACTCAGCTGGAGATGACTTCAGTGTGACCCAGCAGACACTGTGCTCTGACGTCTGGGGAGCCAGGCTTGGCAGCTGCCAACAAAGATGCACTGGTGTGTGTCAGAGATGTGACCTGAGCCACCCAGAGGCAGAGGCTTGAGCCCTCCTCAGTGGCTCCATGGCAACTGGCCTTGGAAAGTAGAGAAATGTCCCTGGCTTAGACTCTCCTACCAAGGAGACATTCTGTACAACCGCTAGCTTTGATAGTAGAGAGCAGGCAGGCACAGGGGTTGGCAGAGGACTGTCTCCAGGGAGAAAGTCCCTTATCTGGTCTACATGGCTCCTCTGACCCCGCATAAAAGGAGAGTCGTACGCTCACAAAGCAGGTGACTAAAAGCTGCTGGAAGACTGAGAATCTTCAGAGCTGCAGCGTGAGACACAGGTGAACCTCTATCTGCAGCAAGGCGGGGCTCAGGGAAGGAGCAGCATTTGAAAGTATCTGGCCAGCAGGACAGTGAGGATTGCAGAGAGGCCTTGAGACCCTGTCACCTCCATGTGTTCCTCACAACAGCTTCAGGAGTGGGCTGAGGTGGGAACTATGACTGCCCTGTCAGATGAGATGGGGCTCTGGGGATTCAGATTCACTGTCCCATTTGGCAGAGTTTGGGTGGGAGTGATCTGGAGCTCAGTCCCTCCTCCTCCTCCTCCTCCTCCTCCTCCT
>NC_034596.1:27735033-27738340 GCF_900095145.1 Mus pahari
TCCCCCTCCTCCTCCTTCTCCTCCTCCTCCTCCTCTTCCTTCTCTTCCTCCTCCTTCTCTTCCTCCTCCTCTTCCTCCTCCTCCTCTTCCTCCTCGTCCTCCTCCTCCTCTTCTTCCTCCTCTTCCTCTTCCTCTTCCTCTTTCTCTTCTTCCTCCCCCCTTCCTTACCTCTCTTTCGTATAAGCTTCCTGTAGCACCAAGCAGGCTCCATTTCCTTGTTCAATGTCATCTCTAGAAACAGAGGCTCTGTGGGTGGACCCAACCATATAGTAAAAGGTGACTTCCTGTCTAGGATGCTGGTGACATGCCTGGATCTCTCTGTGGAGTCTGGATTTAAAGTCTACAAGTGATGAGGTGAGGAGCTGGTGGATGAATTCCACAGGATTTATGAGACCAAAAGTCTATTCCGTATTGAGCTTTCAAGTCACTGTGGATCTTGACAAATGCCTGCTGCACGTATTTCAAGAGCTGTAGTTATATGTATATGGTGTAGATGGTCCCTCCATGCCTATACAGAGTTCTAGATGTGGACAAGAGTCACATGTCATGAGTGTGTCTGATGCCCAGAGTCCCAGGCACTAGAAAGAGGTTGTACAGTTATGGTCTCTCCACAGATCATAAGGTTAGTGTTAAAATTAGGGACTGACACCATGTGATGGCTAATCCTGGTTGTCAGTTTGACTGTGTTTACAATCAACTAAAATCCAAGCTGCTAGGCACCCTTGTGAGGGATTGCCTTATTATTAAAGCAGGATGATCCACTCTAAATCTCACCATGCCTTCTGGAGACAGAAGAAGGAAAATTTTCTTTTTGCCTGCTTGCCTTCACTCTTGCTGGTAAGTTCATCTACTCGGTTGCTGCCTGCATCAGACCTAACACCTTCAGGATTCTGATATAGACTGAAAACGAGCAGCTCTTGAGGAATCCTCCAGGACTTCAGCCCCAGATCGGGACTGCTAAGACAGCCAGTCTTGCGAACTGAAAGCCCATGGTTAGAAATGTTTGAAGAAGTTACTGCGAGGAACAATACATTTAGCCTTCTGTCTATTTGTGGATAAATAAGGAAGAAAAGGATTTTTTTTTTTCTCCTAGAAGCTCTAAACTGACAATAAAAAAGCAAGAGGTCAATGGAAAAAAATTAACTGTCTCCTGATGTGCTTGCATAGTCTACAGGTTTCTAAGTGTGCCCTGGGAGAGAATCTCTCCAGCAGCCACAGAGCTCAAGTAGTGGAAAATCAGACCCAATCCCTCATTATAAGGTTGGCTAACCTAGAGTGAAGATTCAAGACCCAGCCTCAGAGGGTGTCAGTGGTTATAGTAGGGCATAGATTGGTTAAAAATAAAACAGGACCCTTTAACTTTGGTTGGAGATGTGAAGGAGGACCCTAAAGAGGCTGAGGACTTGGAACCCTCAGAGTCTGAAGGCTTTGTCTGACTTGAGGAAGTAGTCTCCCCCACTTAGAAGGACACACCTCTTCTCCCACCTGCTGCAGCACTGTCCTCACCATCCCTCCTTGAGAGAATTAATCCTTCATGATCCCCATAGGCTCAGGCATTTGAAACACTTGGTGCTCAGTTGGTGGAGCTGTTTGGGAAGGCTTAGGAGGCGTGGCCTTGCTAGAAGAAGTATGTTATGGCAGGAGGGGGGGGGACAGTGGGGAGGGGGGAGTTTTGAGGTTTCAAAGTTCTCTCTCTGCTTCCCGAGTGTGATTTGAGACGTAAGCTTTCAACTGTTCTTGCCTCCATGTTTGCTCCCTGTTGTCATGATTCCCCACCATGGTAGATTCATATCCCTCCGGAACCACAAGCCATAATATATTCTCTTGTCTATAACCTTCCTTGTTCATGGTGCCTTATCACAGCAGCCAAAGAGTACAAAGCAAACATTGCTGCTGTTTCTGGGGCTCTGCCATGGTTTGTCTGTGACAAGTGTATCCTCCAGGGCTTCATGTGTTGGAAATGTGGCCCTACTATGGAGATGTGGTGAGACCTTTAAGAGATGGGGGTCTAGCAGGAGGTCATTAGGTCATGGGGTCATGCCCTCAGAAGAGATTGAGGTATTTCTGGAGATGTCTGAGTTTTGTTTTATTTTCTGTAGAGAGTTGTTATAAAGCTGTAAGGCTGCTCCCTGATTCCTGTCTTGCCCATGTGCACTTTCTCTTTTCCCAATATATTCCTGCCACGGTGTCATCCACTATGATGTGATGTAGCCAAGGAGGTCCTTGTACAGCTTGATCAGCTTCCAGAACGGTAGGCTAAGCAGATCTTGTAAAATAAGTCATCCAGACTCCTGTATCTCACTATTACAGTGGGAAAGGGATCAAGAGAAGTTCCAACCCCTCTCCCTGTACACTGGATCTGCAGAAGTCTGAGGTTTTGATATGAAGTTAGCTCTATGCCAGACATAAAGTGGGTATTCAAAATACTGACCACCTCTCTCCCAGTTCTTCTTTCTCTCCATAAGTTCAAAAGCCTATGCTACTAGTGTGTTTAAGCCAAAGGTGGATGTAATTCTTGTGGCAGATCTAAAGATGTCATTTCAAATAGGGCATGGATTTGTGCCAATGAGAGAAGAGGACCAGGGACAATTTAACCAAGAGAGCCCATGTCCATGGTCACAGTCACCTCAAAGGACACTCACTATATGGCTTACCAGGATTTTATATTCCAAAGGCCATGTGAGTGACTGTTGATAAAATGTGGGAGTAGGGATAATTGTAAATCACAGCTTCCATAAAGAGCAAGGTGTATCCTGACCCAGAGCATCTTATGGTGCTGCTGGCACAAGCCAATATTGGAAGGTCTGGAAACCCTATGAACTCTGCCCCCATCACCATCCACACCACTGTGAGACATTCATGCCTTCTGAGAGCGAGAGGAAGGCAGGCCCCAGCAATGGCTTGGGGTACCAGTCTTGGTCTAGCTGTGGGTAGCCGCAGCCACCGTTGTGGTCTTCCCACAGACTGAGTCAGGAATTCACTTTCACTGTCTGCTCTCATTCCACCTGTTGTCTCTAATGCACCACAGCCTAATGCACCTAGGTGCCTGGACCATCTAGTCCATAAATAGTTCATGTTGTGGACTCTCTGGAGCCTTAGCCGGGTGACCTACCTGTCACCCAGTTCAAATTAAACACTATAAATGTTATCCTATTTTCCATTCCCTTTATTGATATTTGCGTACATAGCCTACTTTATCCATCAAGAACAACTTGAGTCCTTTTGTGACCCAGCTGTTGTTCTAGGCATTCAGAATGTAGGTCTACGCAACACACACACACACACACACACACACACACACACACAC
>NC_034596.1:27738435-27767022 GCF_900095145.1 Mus pahari
ACACACACACACACACACACACACACACACACACACACACACACACATATCACCCCTGGAGACAGCATCTTACCTGAAGAAGGCACAAATATTATTTTAAGTAAACTATATTTCATTAGACAGCCTAATGGATTTTAAGGGAAAAAGATTAAGCAAGGAGAGAGGATAGGGAATATGGCCAACCAGAGTTTTAGTGGAAGATGACGTTTAATAAGGATATTGAGTAAGTGAACAGTTAAGCCATTCGTAAGACTAAGGAGTTAAGGAGCTAGAGCAAAGATTCTGAGGCAGGAGTGTACACCTGTGAGAAATAAGACGTCAGGGGCAAGTGGAAAAGATGGAATCAGAAAGGCTGTGGAAGGTTGGGTCATGCAGGGCTTCCAAGGCTCATGAGAGTCGCCTCTCCCGAGTCCCATGGAGAAGGTGTTTGATCAGGCAGCTATTTGGACCTGACTTTATTAGTCATGTTTTTTTATAGAAACAAGCACTAGCTTAGTATACAGTCTGTAACTTGGGCTCACGTGTGCTTCTGATCTGGCACAAGGCTCCTCACCAGCTTCCTCCATTTGACACAGTGGGGATCCAGGTTTTGCTTGGAGCTGAGTTACCACACCTTGGGGGGAAGGGAACAGAGCTGGTGACTGAAGTGGGTAAGCAATCTCCTGATTCTTTTTAGTTGTCCAAGATCCACCGGTAAGAATGGGAAGCAAGGCTTGCGACATAGTCACACTGTGCGACATAGTCACACTGTGCCAGCGAGAGAGGTGTGGCCGACAGAGGGGGTGGGGTGGGGGAGGCACTGCCTAATTCATCTGTGCCTTGGGAGGGGTAGGGCTGAGGCATCAAGCCATACCGTTCCCACACATGGCTTCCCACTCTCTTCATAACCTCTGGTTCCCGAAGACCAAACTAGGTCCACAGCAAGTGTTCTTGGGTGGCACTCTGGGAATATCTACTTCACAGTGTTAAAGGATGAAGAGCCTCTTTGAGGTTCCTATTCCATAGCTGCAAGCATGGAATGTGGCCTGGCAGCTGACGGCCAAAGAAACAATGCAGGGAAAGGCAGAACCAGGGTCTTGTCTGCACCACCTTTCTGGTACCCAGCACGTCTATTCACAGGGGCCTAGCCTGTGGCAGCCTCCATGGAGTCACCACTGTACACAACCAGGAAAACACAAACAGGGTTTGTGTGTTATTCAGAATGTCCAGAGCATACCTGCCTGAGGGATTTGTAGATTATATTAATCCTCTTTCATTTTCTATCTGTCTCTTTCTCTCACTGGGGTGGTACTTTTGATTTTTGAGAAATATGTTCACGGAATTCCAGCAGGCCTTGAACTCACTACATAACCATTCTACTTTGCTTTGGGCTGCTGTGATAAACACCATGGCCAAAAAATTAATTTGGAGGAGGAAAGAATTTATTTCACCTTACACTTCCAGGTCATAGTCCATCACTGAGGAAGTCAGGGCAGGAACTCGAGCAGCAACTGAAGCCAAAGCCACTTAGGACCACTGCTTACACTTTGCCTCCAGGTTTCACTTAGCCCTCCCATGTCAACTGAAAATCAAGACAACTGCAGAAACTCCCACAGGCTGAGGCTGCCGTTGATCTACCTCAGGGACACTGGGCAGTGCAAAGTAACCAAGATGTTAGCTAAGGATGACCTTGAGTTTCTGATCTTGCTTCTACCTTCTGAATGTTAGGATCACAGGTATGCCCGGCCATGCCTGCTTTATGTAGTGCTGGGTATTGAACCCACAGCTTCCTGTATGCTAGGCAAGAACTCTACCAATTGAGCTACAGCCCCAGCCTACCTATGTTGCTGATTATAACACATTTTGTTTCATGCAATGATAATGACAGTGGGTATAATTTTGGATGCCCTCATTTAGTGATCAAATCTTCCTCCTCCCTCTCTCTCCTATCTACATCTCTTACCAACTGGTGATCAGACCCATTCAGTGCCCTGTGAACTCTAAGCAAGTACTTGACCACTTAACTGCATCCCAACCATGATTCTCATCTTAAAACAAACCCCACATAGTCAACAAATATTTCCTGGGAGCCCGGTGAATGCCAAGCAAAACTGTAGAAGAATGTCGGTTCCCATTTATCTCTGGAGGCCCAACGTGGCTGACTGGATCCACAGCCTGCCGCTTACTGCCTTCATGATGGGTTCGTGTAGGGCTGAACTGCTTCAGTTTTTAGATCAGGTAGGAATGCACGATTACCGTTTGGGAAGACAAAACCCATTCTAAGGAATGGGAGACACTCTGGTCATCCAGCTGGTCTCAGAAGCTGGCGAGGCCTTGGGGATCCAGCAAACACCACCACTCTCCTGTGAGTCAGTCTATCCTCCGTGCCTGGAGGCAGGGTGGATGTACTGCTGCCACGTGAGGCATCAGTCACTGACATTGAATCTCCAAGGGACATCTTGTTCAGTCTGTGTGGTCCTGCCATTCTCGTAGGGTGGGGCTAACTCCTTTAGAGGTTGGGTCATGTCTTCACTCCAGGCTTCTGCAACGGGAGAAAAGAGAGATTCAGGTCTCTGAAGCAGCTCTCTCTCTCTCTCTCTCTCTCTCTCTCTCTCTCTCTCTCTCTCTCAACACACACACACACACACACACACACACACAGAGAGAGAGAGAGAGAGAGAGAGAGAGAGAGAGAGAGAGAGAGAGAGAGAGAGAGAGAGGATTGATTGATTCAGTAAGACCCAATAAGATCCCACACTGGTATAGATGTCAAGTCACTTGACTCACTGGTCCGTAGCATAGGAGAAATAGCACCAGGTACACTAGGAAGCGCAAACTGCTACAAAAGCACTTTTGCCCCATAAATAAATCTTTGGCTTGCTAGGAGTCCATGTGAGTGTGTGGGCTGGCAGCCGAAGATGAGCCTTCTATCTCATTGCTATGGCGGTCCAAGGGCCCACAAGGCCTCTGCCTCTGCTCGTGCGTAGAAGGAGGAGCATGGGATGAAGTCCCACTCACTCTTCCAAAGCCTTGTCAGGAGCTGCTGCACATCATCTCTGCTCACTTCCATTCTCAGAAGCACACTGTGTAGCTCCATGGGGCACATGGGATCAGGAGGTTATCCCAGATGTCAGCAATCTGAGACTAAACAGCATCCATTCTGGGTCATGTTGCAGAGAACACAGAGCTCTAATGTAGAGAAGGTCTTTCTGCCACATGTCATAGCTTACAGGGTTGTCGTGAAGCTCAACGTAGAGGGCGGATGCAGCTACCCAGAAAGTACCGACTGTCTCCTTCATGAACTCGTCCACGTACTTCCAGAAGTAAACCCCCTGATAGCCAACTGCAGTGTCTGCCTGTGTGACAGTGGGCATGAGGGCTATATCAGATACTTCAGGGTCAATAACAGCACGGGGAATGAATGGCCATAAAACAGAGGCCCAGCCAATGGTCTTGCTCTTGACTTAGAGTAATGGCTGTGGGAATTGGCAACACCCGAGCTCTTTGTCCTCTTGAACTGAAACAGTGGGGGAGAGTCTGACACACACCTTTTCCCTCTCATCACTACCTGTATCCTCTAACTAGCTCTGCCTGATGTGAGAAGAACAATGGGGATTTATACTGAAAAGGACATTGTGCTTGAGTCCCTACTAAGACCGGAGGGACACCATGCTTTCAGTCCTGCTAATGTGGCAGAGGTGTTTAGGACTCAGTGCTATAAGAGCAGATCAGCCCCCATGTGTGGTGTCTCCCTTGGACCTAGATAAAGTCCCCTCCCCGTGCTGGCGACCATGCAGTTCTGCCAGTGCGGTTCATTGTGAATGCACAAGGCAGAGTGTAAACAGAGCCAGGCTTTGCCTCCTTCAATACGTGCAGGTCCCTTGTGGGAACATGGGATCCTCACTAATCCATGCGGAGGTGTTGATGAGAATGCTAATAAGGGCTTGTGTGGGGGGATGAACACCCCCGCCGCCGCCTATGTCCTCTTCAGAAATGCCACTGGTGTCCCCATGTGTCTATCCACAGTGGGCCCTCTGATCTGCGGCAGTGTGTGAGTGCCAGGTCTCCCCACTTACAGTTTCGCTAACCGCGAGGCTGCAGAAAGTATGACGGATGATGGCTGAGCAAACAGAAATTCCCAGCGGCCCTCTGGAGCACAGGAAGCTGCACAAGCCTGTACCATGAGATCAGGATCCGACTGGCTCTTCTGAAGGACTCTGTGTCCAGGACCCAGGCCTAAATCTATAGATGCATAGTGGAATGGGTGAAGCTATGCACTTGGATTGATCGAATGTGGTTTTTCAGATAATAAAATCCAGTATTTAAAGGACAATAACATGTACTTGTGTATCCACCTCCACTGTCATTCTAGATAGAACATGTCTACCTCCCAAATTGAGCTGTCTCGTGGGTAGCTAAGATGCCCTGGCCCTGGTGGGAGCTGACCTGTGCTCCTTTGTCATTCAGGATTATCATACTGAGCCAAACGGCCACCACTTTTATGAGTTCAACAATGCCCACTTGCAAAAGATCCTAGTCAGGCTTGTTGACTATTGAGATTTCCTCATCGCTTACTGAAAGATGGGCAGGGCAGGGCACAGGCCCCTCACCCAGTATTCATCAATTCCCCCAGCCAGTTCTATGCATTTATATTCCAGTTGTGAGGTGACCTCAGGGAGGGGCTAGAAGTGGATAGCCTGGGAAAGACTAGGGAGGAGTCTATGTGGCCATGGGGGAGACATCAACCTCACTGGGTAGAGACCTTTCAGCGTGTCTGCTTAAAGGCTACTCACACTTCTGTGGGCCCCTCACCCCCACTCTGTAAAGAAGCCCAATAAATGCAATTGTTCCCCAGAGTGCATTTTGCTGGAATTATGCCTCTGTTTGTCACTGGGGGAAGGAATTTACACAATAGCCCTGCAGTGTGGCTCTTCCAGAATCCTGTGTGGGTCTGGCAGCATGTATTTCCTGCGTATATGTGGGGGTGGGGTGAGGTGAGGGGGGTCTCACCTTATGTGTCTGAGGGATGCTCCTCTAAGCACTGGGCACATGCTTAGTTTTCCTTTTACTGGTTCCTGTTCATTAGGATTTAATGTCATTGTCTACCACACTCTGTGATGCCTAAATCATTTTTCCCACTCCATGGAGCTCCATGATCAGAGGGGATCCATGTACGCAAGACATGTGATACAAGTACATGGATGGCACACAGGAGTGTATTAGGCATAACTGAGCCAGAGTAGCCATGCTTGGTCATTGCCTAGCCTTGTCTGTACCTGCCCAGACTGAGTGATCAGGGCCGTGTCACCTAACCTCTCATGCCTCACTGTCTTCATCTGCAAAGGATGATGTGACAGTACCTACCATAGAGGACTGACTGTCACTCATTTGAAACTCTCTGGCTAGTAGGCATTCTCAGTTGGCATTTGGGAAAGTGATGTCGGCTCCAGTGCTGCCAGAGCTCCACTCCTGTCATTTGTCTCAGGGGAGGCTTGCTGTAGTGAAGTGTCATCTTGATCCCTGGGTAGGAACTGATATGGCTCTGTCAGTGGAGAGAGCAGGAATCGGATAGAAAGGGTTTGGAGGACAGATGCTAGGAGCTTGCCATGGTTAGTCACTGTTGCCCTTTTGGACTTACTGATGACCTCTCTCTGCTTGGACCTAAGGCTCCAAGTTCCATCCTGCAATCTGTGATAAGGTGGCCTGGTGTCTCTTCTCATGGCAGTAGGCTACACACCAGTCTCAGAGTCACCAGCCCTGAGCGGGTTATCTTTAGAGACAGGGACAATAGAAGTGGGGCACCCTGGAAAAACCTAGGGTCAAAATGGTTTTGCTCACACGTAAGCATGGTGTTTTCATTTTAGAAAGGGCAGGCTGAACATTGACTCCCCTGACAAGGGAGTCTCTCCCAACTAGGGAAACTTAGCCTGTGCTGAGTGAGGAGAGCCATGGGTCACACATACCATCTGAGGGATGACACAAAATCATTACAACCCTGTTATACATCCATGTTCCTGACTCAGGACCTATTCATGCCTCTTCCACTAAATAAGAGCTAGGTAGGCTATTCAAATAAGAATGCCCAGTGTTAATATAGCAGGGTTATTAGAAAATGCTGGAAGATTCTGAGCTAAAACAAAGTGCTTTTGCAGGCTCAGAGAGGACCTCCTTCCTCCTTGTGCAACTGGAGCAGAAGTGACAAAGACTGCTGTGGTGTTCTGAATAGGAATGGCTCATACAGACTCATAGATGTAAATGCTTGGTCACAAGGAGTGGCACTGTTTGAAAGGATTAGGAGGTATGGCCTTGTTGGAGGAAGTGTGTCAATGAGGGTGGCCTTGAGGTTTTAAAAGCCCATGACAAAGCCAGAGTCTGTCTGTCTGTCTGTCTGTCTGTCTGTCTGTCTGTCTGTCTGTCTGTCTGTCTGTCTCTCTCTGTCTCTTTTTCTCTCTCTCCCAGCAAATCAGGATGTAGCTCTCAGCTACTTCTCCAGCACCACCTCTGCCTGTGTGCTGGCATGCTTCCCATCATGCTGATAAAGGACTAAACCTTGGAAACTGTAAGCAAGCCCCAATTAGGTGCTTTCTTTTTTAAGCATTGCCATGATCATGGTGTGTCAGCAATAGAAAACTGACTAAGACAGCTGCAGATCCTCACAGTAGAATGGGAGGGTGAGGGAGGGACTGTGGACTCATTCTTGGGGTCCTGTACAGAAGCAAAGGAAATGAGGGACAGGACCGGCTAAGGAATCTGTCACCCTGACCTTAACTTTCACTTTCTCTCACTTTGGCTCATTGAAGAAGCTCTAGGCTATGATACAGGTCTGCCATCTTACATGGTGACCTGGGGAGCTGAGGTGGCCATTCCTGCTGATGTGGATGCTATTGTCACCTGTCACAGAACCCTCTGTAAGGTTCTCATCTGTACCTTACAGGAAAGAGTGCTATGTCTGTAATCTCTTCTGTGGAAAACCACACAGAGCATCTGCCTGTCATGTGGAGGACCAGTGTTTTGATGGCTACAGCTGAACACCACAGCTCCATTGGATTGTGTTTTATTTGTGTCATGCTAGCTTGGTACACCCTGTTCATGTGGGTGTGTGAATATTTGCCATTCTCTCAGAGGCCAAGCCTAGTCAGTGACATTGGTGGCCCTGGCAAGTCACTGATGTTGTGTAAATCCCTAGCCACAGTCAGCAGCATGCCATGAGCAATGGTATCTTCCTGTGGGGGATGAAGTGAGACAAGTTCATACCCAGTAAAGTGAAGAAGAACTTACAGCAATACCTGGTACACAATTGCGCACAGTGCACACGAATTGTCACATAGGTCAGTGTTTCAGTAGAGAAAGGTCCTTTGCTCCATCACAGGATTTCCAGCCTGGCCTCCTGAAGCTTGGATTCGGGTTCCTGAGGACCCAGGAGCATGGTGGTTTATACCGCTGATCCCTGTATGTAGCTCTGGTTAGTGACTTTCCCTGGACCTCAGGTACTCTCTCTACAAAACTTAAGAGAGTGACAGTGATGTCAGGTCCCTGCTGTTAGATGGTTTCCTGAGATTTGCCATTATCTAGGTAATTCTATCATGTGGGAGACTCCCTGCTGTGGGGTGATTATCCGTGTCTCCCTAAGCAGGACTTGGCATGCCTGTCCTGAGTTCCCACCAGGCCAGAGAAAAGACACCAAATTCCAATTGCTTTGGAGCAAAGAAACACACTCACCTGCCCTCGTGAGGACATTTCCCCCCAGAAGCAGGGCTCTGTCTGAGTTTTCTTTTCCTCGTTGGCAGCTGAGGATGCTATCTCATTTTAAGAAGTGACTTTATTCAGGTGGCAATGGCCTTGCCCCGCCTTGGGAGCCCAGTGGCTGCCCGTCTCTGCCTCTGGGGCTGTGGACAGACTGACTTTACTTTGCTCTTTGTTTTTCTGAGTTGTTGACTGCCTTTTCACCAGTGTGGGGGTTGAAACACAGCCCGTGGGCACCAGCCAGAGGGTTTTGTAGGAAGCTCAGTGTGGGCTGATGTTATCTCCATACCTGAGCAGGGCACCTTTGCTACCCATGAGACCAAGAATATTTCTCCTTTTGGCCTACTTGGTGATTGAACAAGTACGGACAAGCCAACCTTCTGGTGTTCATTGTTTTGGAAGTTCTCGTCCTTCCTGGGTGGCCATACTCTCAGACAAGTAGATAGCCCATGGTCACTGGACGAACTGTACCATTTCTGTGAGGGGGCAGCAGAGTGTGGCTATAGAGTTCACACGTAGCTTCCAGAAACTCTCCGAGTACTTTGTCACCTTCTCTCCCAGGGAGAACATGTTGATTATGGTTCTTATACCTCAGCACAATAGTTTACATCTTTCAGTTCTTTTCACCTGGAAAAACCAAGCCACGTTCACCAAGGAGAATGTTCATGGAAGACATCCTGAACCAGGGACTCGGGAAGTCAGGCCTTCTAATTTTTTTTTTTTAATGTAAAAAATCAAGTTTCTTGTGAAATATGCCATTTATATTGAGGGGCATCAGGGTACATAAGTCTGGGGCTTACTAAAGAAGGCATAGCTGTGGAGATAGCCTGGAGGTTTATCAGCCAGCAATGACACTTCTGCCCACAGGATTGAAGATGTCACCAGGGAGAATGCAGAGCCAGGAGAGAGGCCTTGAGGACACTTGCTGCATGGTACGTCAACATCCAATTGAAGGAGACATAACCCACAGATGAGTGGGGTCTGTTGATGTGGGTGTGCTCTTTAGCCTCTGCACCCAGGAGTGATGCTGGATGCTATTCTTTAGGAATCTGGATGCAAATGGGCTTCCAGCTTGAAGGCTATGTGTGGGAAGGACTGAGGAGAGCAGGGGGGCTGGGAAGGCTGTACACCATGAAGATGAAGGGAAGAGAGAACACCTTTATCCCTTGACAGCCAAAGTCCAACCTCAAAGCTTCCTCCACACCATGGCCCTGACTTATTGACTTCTTGGGATGGGTCCCGTTCAGTGTCCTCTTCAGACAGGCTGACACTCTACCTCCTGTCATTAGATGGCCTGCCTGGTTGGCTGTGAGAGCTGAGGGATGCTCTTACCTTCCCAGGAATGTAAGAGCCTCCTGCTTATGACTCTGGACTTCTAGACTTGGCTTGCATATTGTTTAAAACTAAGTCTTTGACTGTCAGAGGGAATGACTTATCCTTTGAACTTACGGACACAACGGAAGGAGATGAAGAAGACAAAAATCTAGACAAGCAAACAGCATTGTTTCTTCAGTTTTAAGATCGATTTTCAGAGCACCTTAGTTGTATAAGTTTACTGGGAAATATTCAAACATTGTTGGCAATAAATAATTTTAAAAGATTTTTTAAACAAATATACAATAATTTATTTATTTTACTTATTTTTATTTTTATTTATTTTTATTTTTCGAGACAGGGTTTCTCTGTGTAGCCTTGGCTGTCCTGGAACTCACTTTGTAGACCAGGCTGTCCTCGAACTCAGAAATCCTCCTGCCTCTGCCTCCCAAGTGCTGGGATTAAAGGCGTGTGCCACCACGCCCAGCAATAATTTATTTTTATTGATTAATTATTTTATTTATTTATATCCCAAATGTGGACCACCCTCCCAGTTCTTCCTCTCAGAGTTCTTCCCCCATCCCCTTCCCCTTCACCTCTGAAAGGTTGTGTCCCCAGTGTCCCACCTCTACCCCAGAGCATCAAGTCTCTATAGGATTAGGCACATCTTCTCCCACTGAGGCCAGACAAGGTAGCCCTTGGCTACATATGTGCAGGGGGTCTCAGACCAGCCCATGTATGCTCTTTGGTTGATGGCTCAGGCTCTAGGAGTTCCTAGGGTCTAGGTTAGTTGAGACTGTTGGTCTTCCTGTGGAGTTGCCATCCTCTTTAGCTCCTTCAATCCTTCCCCTAACTCTTCCATAGGGCCCTGACCTTAGTTCAGTGTTTGGCCTTGAGTATCTGCATTTGTCTCAGGCAGCTGCTGGTAGAGCCTCTCAGAGCCATGCCAGGCTCCCGTCTGCAAGCATAACATACTATCAGTAATTATGTCAGGGTTTGGTGCCTGCCCATGAGCTGGATCCCAAGTTGGGCTGGTCACTGGATGGCCTTTCCTTCAGTCTCTGCTCCATTATTGTCCCTGCTCCTCAAACTATTCCACAAATAGAAACAGAAAGAACACTACCTATTTCATTCTATGAGGGAATACTCTTAAAAAGGTGAAAGCAGCCATCTTCAACCATGTAGTGAAGGGACACTGTGTCATTCATTACTAGCCCTTTGGTCTACTACTTCTTTTGTAGAACTTTTCTTGACATCAAGGTATGCAAATAAATTTGTGTGCATCACATATGAGTTTCTTCAAGTAATTAAATACTTTAAAAGGCAAAAATTTTAAAAGGTGGTATAACCACACATTAGATTATACATCAAACAATACTTTACATAGAAAATACTGTATCATTGGGCATCTCTTCCCCACCCCCCAACAAAGGATCAATACTGGTATCCTGGTGGTCTCTGGCTTGTTATGGTTAGACTCATGGTGGCATGAAAGAGATACACATTAAGTAGTAATTATAAATATGCGTGTGTGTAACTGCATGTGTAAACACGTGACTGAGCGGGTGTGCAAGAGCATGTGTGTGTGAGAATGTGAATAGAGTGCAAATGTGCGTATGCCAGAGAACAATTGTGAGCATGTTACTGTGCAAGTATGAGTTCACGGCTGTGTATGTGTGAGTTCATGTGTGTGCCAGTGAGTGTGCATAAGTGAATGTGTGAATATGCAGGAGTGTGAATGAGCAAACTTGTATGAGCATGCAGTTGAACGAGCATGAGTGCACTAGTCTATGTGAGTGTGTGAATGTGTGTGTATGTAAGTGTGGGAGCATGCATGCATGTCAGTGGGGGCCAGGGTCAACCTTACTTTTTTTTTCTTTATTCATTCTCTACTTTGTTTTGTAGAAACAAAGTCTGTCACTGGCCTGGGGCTCACCAGGTAGAGCAGGCTGGCTGCCCAGCTGACACTAGGCTCCACTCATCTCTGCCTCTCCAGGGCTGGGATTACAAGTGTGTGCCACTGTGCCTGGCTTTTCTATGTGAGTTCTTAGGAGTGAACTGAAGTCCTCATACTTGCACAGTAAGCACTTTAGTGACTGAGTCATACCTCAGCTGGAAGGTACGACATATATTTCATATATATATATATATATATATATATATATATATATATATATATCAGACACATATATTTCTCCTTAATTTTTCTTTTATTGCTCTTTAGAAGTCCACACAGTGTTATAGAAGTGAAAAAAATAAGACTGGAAACCTATATAGCTAAACATCTGGCTTTATATACATGAAAGTTGAATAATGTTGTCATAACACCTAATAAAATTTAGTTCTTATTTACTTACTATTAACCTTTTAAACACATTGAGTTGTTCAAATATGAATGTCTGATATCAACAGCCGGTGGCCAGCAGACATCACAGTATACATATACTGTTCAGAACTGGGGAGGTTATAAGGAACCTACAGTATTGTTAATAATGATCCTGGGCACCTACTTTGTGCAGGTGTTATTATGGAGACATTTCTGGACCTTCACTTGTGCCTCTGTGGGTGTCATAGTAGAAATGCAGCAGCCCTCAGGGACTGAACAATTCACTGGCATCCCAGAAGCTTCCAACAGAGGGCACCAGGTGAGTGATGGCCTCTACCTGTCTTAGCATATTCAGTTCCATGTTACAGTAAATGAGGGCACTTTGGGATCAGTTTATGAAGTGCCAGAGTCCTCTTCTGGCAGAGACACATGCCACTTCCAAAGAAGTGGGAGGAAAATGGAGGAATATGTCTGATGCTGGATGCAGGGAAGGCCAGGAGCACTCTAAGCATGTCTGGAAGGAACCGGTGAGCTCAGGTTATAGGATATTCTCAGACCTCCAGAATGGCCCAGAGAAGCAGGAGGGCTGCTGCTTGCTCTCAGCACCTCCATGGGCCAGTATGCCAGTGGGTCAGTGAGTCAGTGGGTCAGTGGGTCATCCTTTAAAAGGTCAAGAGGCTGTAGGAATGTCAGGGAAGCCACTATCAATGTCTGGACTCGGTGTAGATGGTTTTCACAAAGATGTCTAGGAGCTTCTAAAAAAAAAATTCTACATTTACAAACTGATTGCTCATTAATATATAGCTGCCATGCCATGATTGCTGCTGGACAAAATGCTTTTCTGTTTGTTTTCCTCTTCCAAATAGTTTCTGGCTTGGCTTGTGCAAGGCTTTAGGTCCCATCACCAGCACTGGAAAACCAAATTAACCAACTCCAAGTCCAGAATCTGACATAGGACTGGGTATCCAGGCAGTGAGAACTGCAAAAGCAGCCACACCCAGGCTGGGGTCTTTCAGAGACACCTCCAATTTCAGCAGGAGGGCTGGTTGCAAGTGGGATGGGATGGGCCTGGAGATTTGGAGTCTGCATAAAAGACAATGGAGAGACAAGTCCACAAGGATGCTGAAGGCGGAGTTCCAGGACTCTCACCAGTGTCCAGACAGGCATGTGAGCCCTGTGACTTCTGGGGAGTAAATTCCACTGTGGTCCCATTAGCTGGGAACACGACTTAACAGGATCAGGTTCTTAGGGGAAGAGAGAAGCTTGTTTGGACTTGTGTAGTTACAGTATTTGTAGGATACTCCAGAGGCCCGATATGTCAGTGTGACTCGGTCTGTTGCTTAGGGAGGCATCAGGACCTCAGCTTCAGATTAGGTTATCTCTGACACAGCCAGGAGAAGGCTCTCTCTCCGAACACAGGTTAGGTCACCCAGACAGGCGAGTGAAAGGCCAAGTCTGGGGTTCAGTGTGTTAGCCAGGGAAGGGCAACTGTGACACTCGCTCTCCCCTCACCAGGATGTTCCTTACTCCGCAGTGTTTGTTAAACATAGTCATATGCCAGGTCCGCTGGCTTAGGGCAGTATCATGTTTTATAAAAAGACAGACTGAAACTCAACAAATTTTAGGTTGGAGCAGAGGTAGCTTTCTTCTCTTTTCAGTAATCTCTCTGCCACCCCGCCTCTCTCAAAAAGATTTCTCTGTATGGCTCAGGCTGACCTTGGTCTTAATGTCTTCTTTCCTTCTGAGTGCTGGGGTCACAGGCATCCTCTTTTGTCCTAAATCATGTGACAACCTTGTTGTCCCACAGCCAGACTTTCGGGTAGTTCCAATGAGTTACAAATCCCAGAATTTCTATTTGCTGGTTGCTTTGGAAAATAGTGGTAATATTGATTACTTCCCAGAAATCGAAGGTAAGACCCTATTACTGAAGACAGACCACATGTTTTAGAGAGAGGAATTGAGCTAGACCTGATCTGGAAGCCTCTTTCCTGAAGGATCAGCTCTCATTGTACCAGAAGGAGCCATGTAAGCTTCTAAGAAGGAAAAGTGATCAATAGTCCTACTGAGCTGTAATACTTATAAACCACAACAGTGACGAGATATCAAAGGTGGACTAGTGGTACTCCTATCCTAGGAGTAACCAAGAGCTGTCTAATTGTATTTAAAGTTCACTTGGTAGGAGGGAATTCATGCTTGCTACTGTACACTTAGCCCATCAACCCATGGCTGGTGAGCTCATGGCCCTAAAGGAGGATCAAGTACTGCTACCTCCCTAAGCTGGTATAACTTTTTACTCTATCCTAAATACTGATCGTATGTCCACAGGTATGCATAGTCCCCATTACTCACCAGAGGGGCTTCTTTTTTTTGCAGCAGATGGAGAACTCAACAAAGTTACAACTGGTTAAAATGCAGAGAACCATTGACCCTGATGGTCAGGTACCCAGCACCAACTGACTCATCTACAACACAACCTCTGCACGTAAGACTCAGGGAACATCATGGAAGATGGGACAGGAAGGCTGTAAGAACCCAAGGACCAGAATGGGTGCTGGGAAATAATGTCTTCTACCTGTCAGGGAAGCTGCACCCATGAAATTGCAACAATGGAGCTACCTAAACAAGACAAGGAAAATGACACCACTAATTGATATGTTAATGGGATGGAGGATGTGTCCCAGGGTCCCATCCCTTGATGAAAAATCTGTAGATAATTAATCCCTGCTAGGGCAGAGGGACAAACAATTTTCTCCAGAATTGAGGCCCCTTATAGATTATCCAATGCCATGTGGTCAGCTCTAAACACATATACATAGGAGTAGCACTAAATGAACTCAGAAGACTGTATTCATTAATTTATATGTGGATGTATATGTAACGATAGAAAATTATAAGATCATGGGATTGAGTAGGAATTGAGGGAAGCATTGGAGGGAGAAGAGAGATAGAAATGATGCAAATATAGAAACCATATATGAAATTCTAAAGAGTAAATTTTTAAAAAGGATAAATATTGTGACAGTCACATAGAAAATTGTTTCATGCAGGCATCTGGAGCAATATTGGTGTTCAAAGAGTATAGACCGGATCTGCCAATAGGCAAGTACAGCCTATCTTAGCAATAGTATGGATTATGTGTTTAACATATTGGAAATGGGTTTTCCTCCATAGAAGCGGGAAATAATGAGAATTTTCATAGTGGAGTGTCTTTATGCAAAGAAACCGATACAGACTTCTTGGGCTCTCATGGTTTCAATGTCATTGTCATGGCAAGTGAAGGTGACAGTTACACAAGAAGTCAGAGAGGCTCTCACAACCCAGATCTGCCTTTCTCCTTATTGCTCATCTCAGTGCTTCTAGCCTCTCTGAAGTTGTGCTTGCAGCTTGGATACAACACTCAATGTCTTTGGGATGTCTGCCCACGGGTAAAGTGTTAGACAGATCTATGAGAGCTCAACCCTCAGGAGTGTCAGCAAGTCAGCCGTAAGCTCCACTCAGTCTGCCCTCTGTGTCTGGGGCTGGTGTCAGAAGTGATATATGGCAGCTGTGGCTGTCATTCACTCTGGATGAGGACACAGGACATGTGCTCCTGAACTTGGCCTCCCACTTGCCAGACATATGCTAGTGGGGGATTGAGAATGGAGAGGTGACATCAATGTCTTTCTTGGGACAGGCCCAGGCTCAGGCCGTTCTTCATGCTTCAGATGGTCTTGTTTCTAGAACTGCCTATGTTTTAGGTAAACTTTCGGAAAAGAACCCAGACAGGGTGGAGGAAGCAGCCAGCTCAAGGTTGCTCTCATGCCCAGCTATAAGCTTTGGGGAATCAGTCTAGGCTCCTACCTGTGACATGGTAATCTCTTGAGGCCTCTGCTGATGTCAGGGCTGGGCTTCATAACGAGTTGTGTGCGCAGAGGGCATCTAAAATCGCCTTCTTCCCCAAGCTACATCTTCTTCTTACCTCCTTTGTCTCCTTGTGAAAAACCTCTCTATCTTCAGAGATCTGTTTCCATGCCTATTTTATGCGACCTGATTGCTAAAATCCAGCAATTTGCAAAGAATTCTTTACCTTTCCCCTCGTTTTATTTTTAGCCTATGTATTTGTACATTTATTCATTCTTTATTACAAATACCTGGTATTTCACTGGCTAAATACTCTTTGTTCCCTGTGAGGTGTTCAGTCCTGAGAATATGGAACGAGAAGGTGCTGCTGTGGCCTTTGGCATCGTTTTTTGTAGTTGGGAAGACCCGTCTCACACAGAGACCAATACAGGAATGGAAAATGACGTAATAAAACGCACACGCCTCACACAGCATTAATTCTGCTAGAGTTGAGGGGAAGGGTCAATGACGGAGGTTAGAGATTCGGAGGAAAAGCTTCAAAATAATGTAGAAATGTCAAAAAGGAACTGCTGGGCCTATTCCACGTAACCCCAAAGGACATTTTTTTTTTCCCCACAGAGAAAGTATGAACTCCAGAATTCACAATGTGTACGAGGTTTCTTCTCTGTGTAACTGCTGAAAGGAAGAGGGAGAAGGGGATGGAGGGGAGGGAGGGATAGAGAGAGGGAGGGATAAAAGAAAAGAGAGGGAAGGAATGAATGCAAACATTCTCAGCAGTCCCAGAAGCCATAGGGGCTGGAGAACAGTTGGCTCTCCCCGACTGGTATTACTCTCTGTGCATGGCAGGCAGCATCAAGTTCTCAGCCTGTGTAGAACCAGAAGTGAAGCAAAACACACAACTGCCCCTGCGCCCACAGCTTCAGCCCATCATGGCTTGGAAATACTGTTTTAGATACTGTAATGCAGTATTCTTTTATAATTATCCTATTCCTGTTCATGCCATTTCACATGAGGGGCATGAACACTGGCAGAGTTCAGTAGTTATGCAGGGTTCCAGAACCAATCCCCCTAACCAATAGCTCTAGCCGCCACCCCTCAACACTAGCAAAATTAATCCTGTGGATCCTGGGGTGTGACTGTGCATGCAGAGTACAGTGTTAGCCTTCATGCCAGCATCCACTGGGGTCTTGGAGGGTGTCTCCCATAGACAGACAGGGCTTCATTTTCCCATTACAAGTCTGGCCTAACAGAGGCTTTCTAGAATCCCTATCACTGCCTCAGGAAGAACATTTGGGGGCTCCAAGTGACCGTTCTCCGATCTCTAAGGGCTCTGGATTTCAGGAATTTAAATCAAGGCCACTGCAGGGTTCTCAGGGGTGCCTGTGTATTCTTCTAGGTCTAGAATACCTGGGATGAGACAATGTGGCTGTCTCTACTCTGTGTCTTCCCTGATGTCTGAATATCCATCCTCACCCCACCCTCTCCTCCTAGCATGATGTCTTTACTCTAAACACACAGATACTGTGGATGAGGGCTCATCACAATCACATCTCGGCTGATGTCTTCTGCAAAGGTCCCACGTCTAAATGGACACTGGCAGGGAGGACAACAGCATGTCCTTTTGGACATGTCTACCCTAATGTCTACCCTAATCCCCACCCCTGTTCAGGGAGGATAGGGGCAGGCTGAGTGAGAATCCCTCTGTGCCCCACAGATACGTAGCCCGAGAAAGGTATCGAGCAGCCAAGACTCACTTGGGATGTTCCTGAGTTTGGAAAGTCCTAGATTCAGTCTCTTTGTGGTCATCGGAAGAATGGAGGGGACCTGGGGATGGGGAATAGGAAGGGAGAGAGAGAAGGAGAGAAAAAAGACTGAGATCTCATGGTTTCATATTTAGAAATAATTCTGATGATATTTCTATGCGTCATAGTTAAGGTGGAACCAGTCAGTTAGATGTCCTCATAGAATGAATGACCTGGTTGTGAACTGGTCCTAAAATGAGGTGGGGCCTTCAGTCTCTGTGGTCCAGTCCCAGGTGGGCTTGGAATCAAAGAAGGCCTTGAGAAATTTAGTTCTCAGGCTGTCGGGCACATACCCTGATACTCATACAATCAAGCCCACAAGTGAAAATTTCAAAGTTTAACTAGGAAGTAGAGTCTGGGCTTCTCGATTGAGATGGAGACCTGTCTACCCTGATTAATGACTTCCCCCCTTTAAAAGTCTCTTTGTCCAGGTGACAGAGGCTGAGAGGTCCTCACGCATATCCAGTCTTACTTCCATTAAAGCCTGGGTTCATTAAAATGAAGGGCCCCTGCACTGCATAGCAACAAGAGCTGTTAGCAGTGAATTTGGCTGGGATTGACAGGAGCCCTAGGGGAGGGAGGCTTACTGATGGAGAGGGAGGGTACCCAGATCCACAGCGGCATCAGTACTGGCATCAACACTGACTTCGTAATTTTGTTCAGAGAGGTCCCTGAATATCTCCAAATCCCCTTCAAAACAACAAAGGGTAATGTCTGGGTCCGTGGATTACAGAAATCCTGAAATAATTAGCTCACTTAGCAGGGCTTGTCCAAGCACCTGCTGCTGTATGCAGGCCTTGTGGAGGAGGGGTGGCTCAGGGGACAGGAGAGACCCACAGCAATTTCAAGCTCCTTGTAAGTGACATACAGGCATCTGGTCAGGCTTCTATGCTAGCACACTGGGGACTGAAGGGAGTCCTGAGAGAGGAATGGGCCCGTTGCCTCACAGTGAGGAGTGGAGGGGGAAGGCAGGCATCAGAATTGCCCAGAACCTGCTCCCTAAATGAAGCTTCATGGTGGATTTAGGTTACACTGGGGACACAGTATCTTACCAGGAGCAGCGGTGGACACTGTGTGCACACACTTGGCTCTTCCCTCTGGCTGGCAGCATAGAAGGTTTTGACATGGGTGGAGACTCCTCTTGGTACCTGACCTGAAAGTGAGGTTTCCAGTCTTCCATGTACACTGGCCACCGGCCTCCTAGACAATGAACACAGGTTACGAGGTTGTTCTAAGGATTAAATATTTTAGAAACATCTGAAGCATTTCAAGAGCAGTCCAGCAGCGCACGAACACCCAGCTGGAGCCTGGGCCCTCATGTACTGACCTGTGTAAGACACTGGAGGCCTCCTCACTTCTGAAGGAAGGTGGCCTGCACCCCAGTCCTCCTTAGCACTCACATGTCTTAACTCTATCTGCCCTTTAGGATGTGTATTGGCTAGTTTTTTGTCAACTTGACACAGGCTGGAGTTATCACAGAGAAAGGAGATTCAGTTGGGGAAATGCCTCCATGAGATCCAGCTGTAAGGCATTTTCTTAATTAGTGATCAAGGAGGGAGGTCCCCTGGTGGTGCCATCTCTGGACTGGTAGTCTTGGTTCTATAAGAGAACAGGTTGAGCAAGCCAGGGGAAGCAAGCCAGTAAAGAACATCCCTCCATGGCTTCTGCATCAGCTCCTGCTTCCTGACCTGCTTGAGTTCCAGTCCTGACTTCCTTGGTGATGAACAGCAGTATGGAAGTGTAAGCTGAATAAAACCTTTCTTTCCCAACTTGCTTCTTGGTCATGATGTTTGTGCAGGAATAGAAACTCTGACTAAGACAGGATGCTTTTTTTTTTTTTTTTTATGTGGTTATATTTTTATTAGTGTACATTAAGTATATCATAGATGTCACTACATTTTCATACATGTATATACTTTGATCACATCTCCTACCGTTACTTCCTCTTGTCTCCTCCCCAGGCGTGCAGATCTCCTTCCTATCCCTAACGACTCTCCATCCTACTTACCCCACTGTGCGTGTGCACACGTTCGTGTGTGCGTGTATGCGCACACATGTATGTATATCAGAACTTAGCAAGAGTTACAGAAGCCTGGGCACCTCGCTGTAGCTACACTGAAGGAAATGTCTCTCTGTCTCCGGCAGCCATCAACTGTTAAGGATGCTCTAAACCACCACCAATAGCAGCCTTTCTGTTCACCCCGAGAGCACTGTGGTTTGGGAGACAAGCAATCAATGAATACAAGGCCTTTGGGAAGAAAAAAAAGAAAGTTGTGATGTCCCTGGGCATGGCTCTCTGAAGGCCAGATTGAGGGATGGCGGGGGGGGGGGAGAGAAGGAGAAGGGGAGGGAGCAAGAGGGTCAAGATGGGGCAAGTACAGAGGGAGAGAATAAGAAAGCAGCAGCACTGGGGTGGGTGCAGACAGCTCTGAGACACCCTTCAGGTCTGCGGACTCCTCAGTGGCCAGTGGTGAGGGGGTAGAGGAAGCAGATGGAGACCACATCTGTTCTTGCCAAGAGCTTTGCCATTGTAGTGTGGCCTGTAGTACTGGGCCTAGGACTGGTGACCTGGGGATCATGGTGGCCCAGGTATTCATGGTTGTGGCTGCAGGTGTGAAGGCCATGGGTTCAGTGTCTAGGCCTACACAGTATGAGAAGGACAGGTGCTCTTACCAAGCAGCTGAAAGTTGGGGCTCCCTGGATCTCAGCCACCTGATCCCTCTTTCCCTTCCATAATACCCCCTCCTCCCAGGAACCCCTTCGGTTTGCCATCTCCATGGCTCTCTGCCCTGTAGTCTATCCAACGTTTCTGTGCCTCACCACCAGGCTTAGACTCCAACTTGGTGATTTTTCTCCCTGTGGGCAGCTTTTGTCTCAGTTAATTGACAACCTCCTCCCAAGCCTGTCTTCCACTTGGGATTTGTGGCCCTGAGCTAAGGACCATAGGACAAGGATAGGAGATAAGGCCTGCAGAGCACAGCAGCGGGAGGGGTAGGTACATTTCAGGGCGGTCCACAGTTTTTCAAAGCATTCAGCAGCAGCCACTTCCTCCAGTCAGCATGTGAGGGACATGATGTATGTACACACATATTTGTGTTTGCAGTATGCAGTACTGCATGAATTTGTGGTATGTGCTGTGTCTGTGTGTTTGAATGCCTTTGTGTGTTTTAAATGTGCCTATATGTGCGTGTGGGCTTTTATATATGGCCTGTATATGTGTCGTTTATGTGTATACATATATGCTATGGATAATACCTGTGTGGTGTCTAGTATGAGTGGATGATACACTATGATATGTATATGTTTTCCTATGTGTAATGTGTGCAGTGTAGCTTATTTAACATGTATGTGTGTGCCTATGGGTTGTACACATGTGTCTAGTATGATATATATGGCATACATATATGTACATATTTATATATTGTCTACATGTGATATATTTGTGTCCTTATATGTGGCATGTATGGGTGCATGTGGCATGCTTGTGTTTTATATTTGTGCATACATATGGTACAAAATATAATACATACATGCATAAGTGTGCATTACATATGTTCTGAGCACTATGCATGGTGCAATGTAAGATATGACATATGCACATACTTGCATGAATTTCTGCATGTATGTGCATTTATGTATACATGTGTATATGCTGGTTGGACTCAGACACCACAGTGTGCCTGGTGAATACCAGTGACCTCCCATACCTGAGACTTACACGCTTCAGTGACAGCAGAAGTGTTTATCTCCAGCCTTGCCAAGCCTGAGCCCACAGATTCTCCTGATCTGGCTCCTGCCGAGTGTCCCCTGGCCTGGTTTCTGAGTGCGGTGGATGTGTACTTGTTTTCTGGGGGTGGGACATGGTGTGCTGCATGCTGGCTGCTCTCCCGGGTGCAGCTAGGTTGGGAGCTGTTTGTGAGAGCTCTGCATCTATCAGGAGTGGATGGCACTCAACCTACCGCTTTCCTAGCCCATAAATTGTCAGCAGCAAATAGAATTTCCAAACAGGCATCAGGGGAGTTTGGGGCTCAGTCTCGCTGGTTTTATTGAAGGTTTATGAGAGATGGCAGAGCAGTTACCAGCAGGTTTACAGAGGTGTCGGGAGACAGCATACCCTCCCTGTTTGTGTGCAGAACCTACCACCCAAATCAGTCACTAACCTGCCGCGGTGAAGGGAAACAGCTTGGAGCGCTCGTGTTAACGGGCAAGGGCAGGGTGTGTGCCTTCTTTCCACTGATGTTTTGGGCTTTGATTTGTCTAGTTTGTCTACACCCTTCTGGATGAGTGATCGCCTCTGGCACACTGTGGTTCAAGTTCTCCTCACTTAATTGTACTTGCTTCAGAGTGAAGCTGTAGTCTGGGCTGTTGCTCACGGTTTCTCCCAGGCTAGAGTTTATAGAATCAGGTCACAGAAGCACAGCTCACACCATGTTCTCCTGGGAAGAGACTGATGCTCAAATTACGGACTCTAGCCTCAGGGTTCATCTGATAGGAGACTCTGGGGAGTTACTGACCTCAGTACCTGTCCTTGTAAAATGGGTACTATGTTGTGGGCCTGGCAGAGTGTGTTAAAGTCCCACAGTGGGTTCGACACCAGGAACTGGGAAGCAGTGGGAAGTTGCCCCCATAATCACACCCTAGCAAGGCCCTAGGTTTCCACAGGGTCTTCCAAAGGACTCCCTTCAAAGAGGAGCATACTCTAGAACATAAAATACCCTATGACTCTGTAGGTGACCCCAGAGACTTTTCTTAGGGGTGACTGCCCCATACCTGCGTTACTCTATTATTAATCCCTCTTAACTACAATAATCAAATGGCACAGCAGAACAGATGTCACCACTTATGAAACCCTCATCTGTGACCACCATGACAATTGCTTTATCAGGACCACCGACAGCTTCAAGTGCATAGACCTAGGGACATCTCAGGACAATGCCAGTATCCTGACCTAAGTGCAGAGGGTAGGAAGAAGCTAAGCAAGGGACCAGCATTGGCCCTGATTTTATAAACTCAGATCAGCTGTCTTGGGAAACCCTTTTTGGGAAGATAAGCTTGGATGCTTAAGATTATTAAGTGAAATCCGTGGTTCTAGCTTAGCCTGGGAAAGAGCCTAACTAGAGGCAGACTTCATTTTCACCTCTCAGTCAACCTCCTGATGATTAGGTGAGGCTTTCTTGAATGTCCCCAGTTCAAAGGCATCTGGGAGCAACACTCCATTTTTCTTTGTGTCTTTCTCCAGATTTCTTCCCTCCTGTTTCTGTAAGGGCAGGCGGTACAGGGACCTATGTACCAATGTGGCTCCCAGTGGGAGATGAGGCCATAGTCTAGATGGAGCAGCTGGCTGTGTGCCGTGGATGGACAAAGGTCAGACCCAGTTTGTAGCTGAGACTAGAGTTAGAAGCACCTTGGGTTTGTTTGTGAAATGTCGTCCTCTGAATGGAATGCCCCATCCCGCAGGGAATTTCCCACAATGCACTGGTCCCCGAGCGATTCCACATGGAGTCTTTACCTTTTAATGTGCTAAGGAGAGGAGAAAACACCAAGTTTTATTCATCAGGTTCATTGGATGTGGACAGCAGCAGAGCCATGGGGGCTCCAGAAGAGCTGCACTGGTAGCGTGCTTCTTCAGGGGCTTCCCCAGAAGGAGGAAAGGGGAGCCAAACTCAGCCTTTCAGTGTGCAACTGGGTCAGACAGACACAGAGACTGGCCATTTCCTGCTGGGTGGGTGATGGGACAGGCTGCCTTGGAAGAAGCAAAGGATATCTGACTTAAATGATTTAACCGAAGTGAATCTGGAAGGTTCACTTTTGCCACTCCAGGATAGAAATAAGATTGACACAACTCTATATCTTGATTTTCTTTTTCTTTCCTGGATAATAATAGGCAAGTCCTCTCCAAGCTTTGATTTTTACTACCTTAAAACAGTGGAAGTCACACTTTGTCTTCCATTGGTGATTGGAACTGAGGATCAGTGAGCTGATGACAGTGTCCATGGCTGCTCAGCAGAACATACATTTGCCTTCGTGTAGAAGTCAATTTTCTCACATAGTCAGGGACTTTGCCTTGGAGACACCCTGTCAGTCTGGACCAGAATTTCTGTCTATGAATAAGCTTAGGCTGGCTCCTTATTATCTGTAATCTGTATACACATGAATGTATGATTAAACACCTGTGTACAAACCAATTTATATACAAACTATTAGGTATAGACATAATGATACACATGCATATACTCACACATGAGCATACTCAATGCATACAAATATATACACGCACGGCATATGTACAATGAAAACTACACACACACTAATGCAAACTTTTCCCCATGTATACATAGGCACACATGTATAACACATATTTGCTTACACATGCATGAATACATTCATGTGTTCGTAGACACATAATCATACCTGCATATACATGTGAATGGATATATAGGACCCTCTCAGCATTGTGAACACAGATTTCCTTGCACATCTGAGCCAGTCTTGTCATTCCTGGCTTTGGAATATTGGATCCATGATATGCACTTCTGGGACCCCATGCTCAACTTGTAGAATGTAGAAAACAGGAAGAACTGAGATTTGTGCTCACCAGTATCTAGCAGCCAACAAGAGACTGGTCCTTTGATTGACATGAGATAGAGCCAGGAACAGGAGCCCAGAAGGCAGGACACTGATGTTTACATATTTACATCTTTGTGCATTAGGTAATCTTCCATCCTTAAGACAAGTTTTATCTTGTTCATTTTTCCCCCATTCTTTCTCTTTCTATCCATCCTTTGCTCTGATATTTTGGGGTAGTTTCCATGAATAAGGTAGATTTGCCTCCAGCGTTGACCAAAACCTTAGTATGTTCATATCATCAGGGAGCTCAACAAATATGCCTTGTCAAATGGAACCACCAGTCACCATGCGTGGACCTTTCTCTTTAAGCAACCGTGGGACCTTGGTCAGGGAAGTGGCTTGGGAGGCTCCCAACCCTCCAAAGTACCTTCTCTCACAGCAGAAGGTATAGTGGGGATCACCAATATCTCCTGTCACTCCTTCACTATGTTACTGTCCCAGGCTGCAAAGCCACCTAGAAGTTCCCCAGCCAAGTGTTTGATTTATCTCCATTTCTCCCATAGAAACTCCCGCCCGACCTAATTCTTGTCACATTTGCTTTCAAATGACCTCTATTTTTTTTTTCTTCTTCTTCTTCTTCTTCATCCCTCTTGGTTGCTTTAGAACTTCACAAACCTGATTTACATGCCAATCACTTAGAGTGTTAACAGCCAGAAAGATTTTATCCTACAACAAGGCTTGAGAATGCTGCGGAACTGTCCCACACTAGTCCCGAGGTCTCTGCCAAATTAACTTTTACTCACCTCTCCGCTAAGCACAGTTCTGTCTGGCCTGGTGAACCAGGCATCAGCCGCCACCTTTCTCATGACTAACTCCCTCAGTCCTTACTATCACGTACACTTCATTCACTCTCTACACTGTCTAATTCTGCCCATTGGTTCCACGCTTTGGATCCCACGAGCCCTTCTTTAGGACAGATCTAATTTTTGCTCTTTGCCTTATGAATCCCCAGAGCTGCGAGGAACAGAACGCCAGTATGTCTTATTCCTCTTATCCTTTTTTTTTTTTCCCCTGCTAAGTCAGACGAATCTAAGCGGTGCCTCCCACATTCCTCTTTCTCATTGTAATTCCTTCCTTGCAAGGGCATGCTCCCTATGGGTAGATAGGTCAACCTCGGTTGTATGTCTTATTACACATCTCAGGGTGCATACGGCTGCCACCAGAGCTTCTTGGAAATCTCATTCCATATGTGTTAATTTCAGGAACGGTGTGGTACAGTTTTCAGTTCTTCCATCTCTGTTTCATGGGTTGGCCCCTTATCACAGAGGCTCATTGTTCCATGCTACATCAGAAAAAGATGATGGTCCTGGGATCCAGGCACAGATATTCCACTCTTAGATGGCCCAACCTCAGCTGCATGTCTTATTATCCATGATAGACATACAGCTTCTCCCCCCCCAGACTCATCCTTGGATCTGTCATTGTCCCAGCTCAGCTACCAATGCATTGTGTTCTTTTTCCAGGGAAACACAAAGAAATGGCTTTCTTCCCCAGCTAGAGAACCGACATATCAAGGAAATTATTATTTCTTTTTCCAGGTCTGGTTTGGTTGAGCCAGTGAGTTTATTAGGGCTATTTATAGGCATGTAGCTGACAGGTTACTTATAGAAGCACGGATGACTCAGAAGCGGCTGTCTCGCTGGAAAGCCCCACTCCATCATGGGTGATGAGCCCCAGTGTCCCAGCTGCTGGAGAATCTCAGCTGAGGGTCTGACAACGTCTCCTCTTCCCCAGTTCTAAAAGGAAATGTTAATAGCTCTCTCATGACCACAGCAGACCTTGCTATCACTATCCTTCTCTGTGTATTTTGTTGCCATGGCTACATTTTGAAGGTATGCTGAAGGCCAATGTTTGTTTAGACCTGTGTGAAATAGTCCCACTGTAACAAGAGCCTTGACGACCCTGTCGAGGCCCCTCATCCGTTTCTGTCTTGATGGCAGAACTCTGCTGACTTTGCCTACCTCTACCCCAACCACAGGGCCTCGGGAACCTTCACACCTCATCCTGACAGCTTCATCACTGGTGGGGATCTGGCAACATCTGCTCTGGTGAGAGAGTGGCTCCTGCTGTCTGGTCACGGTTTTGCAGGGGAGTCTGGATCTTCACCCGGGCTTCCTGTAACACACCAGCTGTGCCTCCCGCTCAGCAGCCCTGCACCCAGGCCAGCCGCTTGGAAGACCCACAAGGGCACGCATCTCCTGAAGAGGGTTGAGCAGCTTTAGCGGGTGGTTGTCTCAGAGCTGAGCTTCGGTACCCAGGAGCCCCGTGGGCCTTTGGAAATGGTAGAGTGAACAGGAATTCACAGAAATGTTACTGGGCATTTAGGAGAGTTCCCTGAGACTTGTCACATATTGGTCCTCTCTTGGGGTTCTTGGTCTCAATAAAATAATTTGAGAATGGACTGAAAGGAAACTCCAGGACCGTTTCATTAGAATTTAAAATAAAAATCCCCACGACAGGCAAACTGTAAATTTTATCAGCTGCCTGGGGGAGGAGATGAGGAGGAAGAGAAACTCCATTGAGCTAAGCTGGCATGAAGGTCGGCCATGTGCCAGAGAAACAGCTGCGTTCAGAAGAAGAGAAAGGAAATGGAGGATTCCAGACAAAGAGACAGAAGAGAAGAAAGGGGCGGAATGACAATTTCCTGAGTCAGAGAGTCTCACAGGACCTCATGGGGACTCGTAGTGGCTGCACCAGGGCCAGGAATTCTTATAAGGAAAAATACATCATCTCATTAACTGGACAACTGTTCCTCCACCTTATCAGTGTGGTTTAAGGTAGATTGACCTTCCTGGGGTGGCCCCACCTTCCTAAGTGGTGCTCCCTTAGCCAGGTGCGACCTTCCCAGTGCTCCCTTAGCCAGGTGTGGCCTTCGCAGCTGGATTAACTCTCTTATATTTAGGGAAGTTAGGAATTCCAGGCCTCTACACAGTCCAGGGAATTCACTTTCCCTGATGGGTATCCACAGAGCCCTGATTTAGGCCCTGTAACAGAAGAACCTGCAGCGAGGAAGAGAAGGAACCCTGATGTCTTAGAGATAGACATCCATCTGTCTACAGAGTCACATCCAAGGCCTGGGGCATAGAGCCAGGCCATGTCCCAGTTAGAGTCGGAGGGGAGTGTGCTGTACCTTCTGACTGACAGGTGATGTTCCCCCCTGACAGATGTTGTTCCTTTTGGCAGGTACTGCCTGGCACTTCTGACAGGTGCTTCCTGTCCCTCCTGACAAGTACTGTTCCTCCTGACAGGTGCTGTCCCTCAGGACAGGTGCTGTTTCTCTTCCCTTCCTGACTGACAGGTGCTGCCCCTCCTGACTGACAGGTGCTGTCTTTCTGCCCCTCCTGATTGACAGGTGCTGCCCCTCCTGACTGACAGGTGCTGCCCCTCCTGACTGACAGGTGCTGTCCCTCATGACAGGTGCTGTTTCTCTTCCCTTCCTGATTGACAGGTGCTGTCCCTCCTGACTGACAGGTGCTTCCCCTTCTGACAGGTGCTGTCTTTCTGCCCCTCCTGACTGACAGGTGCTGTCCCTCCTGATTGACAGGTGGTGCCCCTCCTAATGGGTGCTGCCTCTCCTGACATATACTGGCCCTCCTGACAGGTGCTGTCCTTCTGCCCCGCCTGACTGACAGGTGCTGCCCTTCTGATTGACAGGTGCTGCTCCTCCTGACCAGATGCGGTTTCCTTCATAAATAGTTAACAGAAGGTCTAGGAACCAACATTCTAACTCATGTTTTCACATGGATCTCAAAGCATCAGAGTCACACAACCTTACATGGATTCTAGACTCTACAGCATGGAGTGGCAGGATGCTGAAGCCTCACCACAGTGTGTAAGGACAGGTTCATGAGGCCCCTGGTTTAGAATGTTCTGGGAACAGAAGTTGAGAGAAGATGCTCCAAGAGATGGATCCTTGAGGAAGTAGGACAAATGGGCCCCATCAAGGGGTAGGAGATAGAGTGGGACCAGCAGCTAGCTATACCTCCCCCAGGGCTGCCAGTGTTCCCTGGGTCTGGGTGCTCACTTTGATAAGAAGGCAAACCAGACAAAGGAAAGAAAGTGCAGGAGAGGAGAGCACTATGTTCAGAGGTCTTTCTCAGGAAGATACAAAGCTCGAAGAGTAGCAAGGCTTCTGCTTAGTCTGTGTAGGGGGTCCTCCTGGCTGTGCCAGCCTCAGGCTTTCCACATGGGGTACTGACACCGGATGCATTCTTGCAGGGACCAGCTCTAGCTGCCTGCACTGTGCATGTCTTTGTGTGTGTGTGCGTGTGTGTGTGTGAGAGAGAGAGAGAGAGAGAGAGAGAGAGGCAGAAGCAGGTGGAGAGAATTTCACAGTGTCACAGAGCACTGCCACCGTGTGCACAGGGAGCGGGAACACCTGTCTGCACGAGGCAGCAGACAGCAGATGACATACATGGGTGTTGTTGGCTTGCTTAGCCACCCCCTCCTTCACACCCCGCTTGTGGGAACTGCAAGATGCCAGGTGCATGGAGACTTCTGTGCCACACTCTTGAGACAGTGACACCATCTGATGTCTGCCCATGTCGTCCGTGAGGAGTCAGCTGTGGCGTCTTTTGTGGTCGGTTGAGGAATTTTTCAGGAGAAAAGGATCTGTGTCCAACCTGGTTGGTGGCTTGGCTTTGCCTCTGCTCCCGATGGGGTCGGCTGTCTTTCTCCTGCTCTGCCGAGGTTGTGTTGCTCCCAGCCTGCTGCAGATGGGATGGGATGGGAGATGATCTAACTTCCTCCCTAGGGTGACAAGGACGGTCTTGGTGTATTTATAAGCTCAAAATGCAACTCTTTATTTGTAGCCACACTAAGACCTGGATGATATTGTAGACCCGAGGCTGTGTGTGGCCTACAGGCCACACCATTTCCCCTCAAATCCTTCTTCTCTGACCCATTCTCACTCTCTCTCTCTCTCTCTCTCTCTCTCTCTCTCTCTCTCTCTCTCTC